>NC_056737.1:1681463051-1681798421 GCF_019279795.1 Protopterus annectens
CTGGAAACACAAGTTGACAGCAACCTTTCTTTTGACCACCACATTGCCATTGTGGTCAGAAAGTCCTTCTATGTGGTCCATCTCATTTCTAAGGGTTTTGCATCCAGGAAGAAGGAGGTCACTGTCTCCCTCTACATTTCCCTCATTAGGACAATCATCAAGTACGATGCCCCATTTGGCATGTACCTCACTAGACACCTGCAACAACTGTAGAGGCTGCAAAAGTACTTCACAAAGAGTATCCTAGGCCTTAAACACTTGTCCTATATGGACAGACTCAATAAACTCCAACTATTCTCTTTCTCATATCTCCTACATAGAGGTGATCTCTGCTTGACTTACAAAACCATGTCTGATCCAGCTCTGTTAGAAATGCTTCATCTAAAGAAATCCCAATCCCTCCATACCACATGCTCCAGAGACTTCAACTTCATTACCACAATCAACAGAACAAGCTGGAGGGACAGGTTCATAACCCAGAGACTGCCCATGCTATGGAACAGACTTCCCATACATGTCAAACAGAGCACCTCACTTGTCGTCTTCAAATAAAATCTTGATGAGTGGATGGGAAATAGAAAATTCACCCCGGGGATAAGTGGCTCTACTCAACAGAGGCACTGGGAACTAAGTTTGGGTGGCACGATGCCAGGGTAATCCTATGGGCAAGACTTGTAAAGGCTCTAGGGCCATTAGTCTAGTACACACCTATGAACCTATGAGCCTGTGTGGTGTTCCATATTGAATGGATGAAATATTAACATCTGTAACACTGATGCATTCTCATCAACAAAACATTAACAGGCTACTGAGCATGCCTCGAGGACTAACCTCAAAGCATGGAAAATAAAAAGCAAGTGTTTTTGGAGAGGACATGCCCTCTTTGCCTGCCATACCCCTGCTAATTATATACTAACTCTAACATTGCACAATCCCTGTGGAAAAGGCGTATTCCACTACTTGGGGTTGTCAGTCTTGCAGAACTATTGACTATCTGTTTCTGTCAACCAAACTGTGTCAACCAAACAGATCTTGACTTCTCAGCATATGTGCTCAGAAGTCCTAAACCCATACTTACACACACAGAATCACACACCCACACTCAGAAACATACGCACACAGAGTCACAGATACACACACACACACACACACGCACACACACACACACACACACACACACACACACACACACACACACACACACAGACACACATGTTTTTGCATGCATATTTAGTGAAGATGGAAAATGTGTAAATGCTTTTACAGATGCACATTATTTCTTAATTATGAATTTCTTTACCACATATCGTTACAAAATAAATCTCATGACTCATGTTGTACAGCAGTGATGAATGGAAGCCTGAAAACATTTTTTCTCAGCTATCGGTACATGATATGACAGTGTCGACTGGATTGCCCAGAAAGCTTCAAGTGTAGACTGTTTTATAGGAGAAGATCAGTCAGTGGCTGGAATTAAACATGAGCGGACAGGTGATCCGTTGTGGCGATCCCTAAATGGGAAAATCTGAAAGAAGAAGAAGACCTCCAGCAGTAAGCTGCTTTTTCTGATAGCGATAACTATTTCTGATTCAGTGAAAGCCCTACTGCAGTGCTACACCAAAAAGAAGTACACCACCATGGAAGACTGTCTGTGCGGCCTACAGCAAATGCTAATGAGGCATTCAAGGGAAGATTATTATGCTAATTATCTATGTGCTCTCCCCAGGAAATGTCTGTAGTAAGGCAAGGCATCTATGCAGCTAAGCTGGTCAGAGAATCACTCAGATGCCTAATCAAGCTCAGCCAGTTGTGTTTATGACATCAGCAAAAGTTCATGTTCAACCATTACTTTCAATGGGTGATATCATGTTACAGGTAAGTGGCATGGAGTTTAGTGGACAAGTAGTGGCGTGTGTGTCTGTGTCTGTTTGTGTTGATGGTGGCTGTCATACATCTAACTCCCCTAAACTAATGAGGAAATCCTGCAATACTAGGGGGGAATGGACACTAGACAGCAGGGGTACTTGTGCAATATTAATCTAATGTCAGTAAAAGAGTTCATAGAAAAACAGTCTTGCAGTGTGAAAGAGGTGTTGGTGGGAGGATGCAAGACATGAAGGGAATGTTTGAAATATTACAGCAAACTCACTTAAAATGTTAATAAATCAGAAGGTTTTACAGTAGGGAATAACACTAGGGATTTCAATTGACATGAAAAAGCTTCAGTCTATTTTTTACACACAAATCAATGTATGAACAATACACAGCTTTAGCACCTTACCCCATCACTAGTCACTAGAGGTCCTCTTTAAATTCTACCATTAGTCATTGACAAATGTTGTAGTAAAACTAGGGAAAAAGATTTTGAATCATTTACCTATTGAAAAAAAAGCAGAGCTTTTGTCCTCGATGCTAAATGAGAGCGCTTGGATTAGATAGTGCTTTGTAAACTATAACAATATGAAACTATTCAGCTCTGGCCTTGCAAGGTAGAGAGCAGGAATAAAACCAGAGACAGCTGTGAATGAAAGTGTGTATGTGTGTGTGTGTCAAGATTATGGAAACTGCCCAATTTGACTGCAGATCTTCATACCCACTGTGGAATTTAATAAACCCTACACAGTAGCAACATGTTTTAGATTCAGTAAGCTCTGTGTAGAGGCGCTCACCACCGTGCAAGCAAGGTAAACACAGTGGCATGCTAATTACAGCATAAGCAACTGAATTCCATGTTAATCAACCAATCCAACATGGTGGAGCTATTCAACCAGCTGTAAAGCAACCGTGTAGACTCTGTGCCTGTTTTTCCTGTGAATTCCAAAACCTTTTGGATTACAGCCACAGAAAGGTGTCTACATGAAAAGAGTGCTAGGGGCTGCTGCTGCTTTAATTCATCTGTATATGCTACAGGCTGAAGCCAGTGCTACTGCTGCCAGTAGGCCTAGGCCAAGAAGGAAAAGAGTTTTCAGGCCCTGTTTTACTTTTAACAACCTAAATGATATGGAAATTGTGGAGTGCTACAGCGTAGATAGGGACACACTACAGGAACTCTGTGAATTCTGCCATCCTCAACTCAGAGTCCAAAAACAGAATGGAACTCATATAACTTTGAATTTTCAGTTACTGGAGAAAATAGAAGTAAGGCAGAAAGCATCCTCAAGAGGAAGAAGAAGAGAAAGAGGCGCAGGAGAGCGAGTGAACTACAGCAGTCCAGAGATGCACAGCCATTCTATCAACTGGAGATAAGTATCCAATGGACAGTAATCATTTTGTCTAGTTTGAGTTTATCGGAAAATGATTATTCTTGGTTACAAAAGGGGCTTAATTTTATTCCTAGTAGCAGCGATTCTTTGAAAGAAGCTCTAACAGACAAAGTTATTTGATCACAATTTGAACTTTAAGTTAATTTTTAAAGATGATAGTGCTGCTAATAATGTGCTTAGGAGATAAAGTACTTTCATACCACTGAGTGCCCCAGCCATTACTGCTTTTCACAATATTTGTGAACAGCAATTACATGAATTGTATATGACAAAATGCCATGTCAAAAAGTATAACTTAATAGTAGGTGAACATAAGGCTCTTTTTAACTTACAAAATGGCCAAGATATCATGATAAAGCACGTGGACAAGGGTGACGCCATTGTTGTATTAGATAAAGATATGTATTTGACATGTATACAAGCATTTTTAAATTATGACACTACTTTAAAAAATAGTTTTGATACGTTACAGACCATAATTCATGATGTAAATAGTCTAGTATATGAAATATAGCTATCTAATGATATTACACTAGATATTTTTAATTATTTAACAGTCTCATGTCCAGCGGTTCCCTGTTTATATGGCTTGACTAAAATACATAAGAACTTACAAAATCCTCCAATGAGGCCCATTGTTTCAGGAAAAGGATGTGTCACTGAGCCTGTCTCTCTGTATTTAGAATATGTTTTAAGTCCTTTTTTGGATCAGGTCCAAAGCTTCATAAAAAATGCCAGTGATTTTTTTTAGATAAAATGTTTCAATGGTATGTTGTGAATTCTTTGAATTACTTCTACTTTGTTACTTTAGATATCACATGACTATTCGCTGTAATACCTAACGAGTAAGGTATTGATGCTATTAGAGAATTTTTCTGTGTTAAAATTAATATACCACAAGAGAAGCTGAAACATTTATTCTCTATTAGATACTGTACTGACCAGTAATGTGTTTTTGTTTCAAAAAGAAGTGTGTCATCAGAAATCCAGTATGGCTATGGAAACCTCTGCAGCAAACACCTATGCTAACCTAACTTTGAACTATTGGGACAATAATTTTATTTATACAACAAATAGATATAGTCAATATATAGCTTTCTACAAGTGTTTTGTAGATTGATTTGGACAGGTGATGAGCAAACTTTGTCAAAATGTATGGAATATTTTTATACAACTACTGAATTTCTAAAGTTTAAAGCCAACTATTCTAAGGAAAGGATTTGTTTTTTAGATATTTTACAAACTAATGAGAGTGGTACTATACAAATCAGAGTCCACTAAAAGGTTAGAAGTCAGTTTCTCAGATTAAGTAGACTAAATACTGATGAAACTTTATATAATTAACAAATATCTGAAATGGCCCAAGAATTTAAGATGAGATGCTATGAAGATGCTCTTTTAGATGACTCAGTTGTGGACCGTGAGAGGACTAGGGTGGCTAAACCTTATTTTGTGACTGGTGGTTATTTCAGAGAAGAAAAAGATAATAAAATAAAATAAAATAGAAGTGACAGTATCAGATATGTAACCTGTTATAATATTAGGACTAATAATGTAATGAACATTATTAAGCATAATTGGTCTGTTTGAGAGTACACCCTGAGCTTTGTGAAAATTATAGGAGAGAAGCCATATTTTGTATATAAGAAAAGTAGTAGCATTAAACAGAAGCTTTGTTACAAATATTTAAACAATGTCAACAGGCATGAAATTAGTCATAGGAAAGGTGCTTTCCCCTGTCTTAATTGTGTAGCTTGCAAATATATCTTGAAAAATACACTTTCCATTCATCCAGTTACAAATAAGAAGTTTGTGACTGACTGTTTCGTGACATGATATACTGAAAATGTTGTTTATTTAGCAACCTGCCTTCTATGTCCCGCCTTCTTTATGGGGAAATGTAGTAGAAAGTTGAAACAGAATAATAGAGCATTTGTCAGATATTAGAAGGAAAGTACATACTAATGGTCTAGATAAACATTCGATACAGAATGGACCACAGCATGTGTTTATTTTTAGAGTTGGGCAATTATTTTAGCATAATATGAGATGTGGTGATATGAACAATAAATTAGAAGTGGGAGAATATAAATGTATTTTAAAAATTAAATGCTGATAAAGCACCTGGTCTCAATGCAGCAGTGAGCCTTAAACTAGTCTTGAAGGAAAAACAAATGCAGTTAAAGTGACTAGTATGTGTGAATTATTTATTTATAATATTTTAATAGAAGGTCTGTAAAGTATACTTAGAATGTAGTTTATATTGTGAAGTCTTTTGACTTTAAGGATCATTGGCATTTAATTGCCTAATGACTGTGATTGGTTGGCTGTGTCTTATTCTCTTTTAAAAGACAGTTTCTTGAAATTATCTTTGTATTGCACTGAGGCAGGGTTGTTTTAACCTGAAAGCTTTGCATTCTAAAATAAATTCTAACAGTTTTTCAGTTTGTGGCTTTGTGGTCCAGCTTTGTCTTGGAATCCTCAACTCAGAGCTAGGACCATACGAAGGGAACCCATCCCAGTGGAGACAAAGGTATGTGGAGCAGTTAGAAACTTAGCTACAGGTACCTTTCAGATATCAACAGTGGACATGCTTGGGGTGTCACAGGCATCATCATCCAGGATTCTCCATCAGTTCCTGAATGCTTCATTCCAACATGTCAGTGACCACATATATTTTCCCTATACTCCTGAGAAGAGGGCCAGAAATATGCAAGAGTTCTGCCATGTAGCACACTACCCTGAAGTACTGACTGCTGTAGATTAAACACATATAGAAATCAAGGCACCACCCACGGAAAAAGGGAGATTCTACATAAACAGAAAGGGCTTCCACTCTATCAACTGTCAAATCATGTCTAATGCCAAGGGAATCATTTTGAACATGTGTGCTGGCAATCCTGTCAGTTACTACTACTCACATATCTGGCACATCTCCCTACTGTACCAGATGTTTGCTAGGGGAATACCCCATGGTGTCATTTACTGAGGGATACAAGCTATGTACTGGAACCATGGCTAGTAACACATGTCAGAAATGTACACATGCCCATGTAAGAACGGACTAATGAGGTACACACTCAAACCAGAAATATCATAGAGTGTATGTTTGGGCTGCTGAGGTCACGGTTCCTGTGCCTAGATAAATCTGGGGGATTCCTGCAGTACAATCCAGACATGTCAGAAATATTTACAGTATGTGCCATTCATCATATCTCATAACTGTCCAGATTTTTGCAGAATTTCCAGATTTTTGCCTGGTATTTTTGGTCTGTTCCTCATAAAGTCTGGTTTCTGACAAATCACTGAAGATTGAGGTCACTAAATAATAGTATATAATGACAGACCTTTGAGTTTCAGACTTTGCATCTTTCAGAAAATATATAATAATGCAAAACCTTTTATTCTACCGCCTTTATAAGTTTATAGGAGCAATATTTAAAATCTGTTCCTATTTTTGGGCCTTTGTCCCCTCCCCTTATTTCTGGCTTTGTCCAGATTTCTTGTGCTGAGAGGTTGAGAGGTATGAGCCCATGGTACACAACATCATCCTGAGAAAACAACTTCAGCAGGATCAGCAAGGGGAAGGAGCACACATTCCACCACCAATGGCAAGGTCACCACAGCTACAGCCAGATGAGGAGTTGGAGGGGGAACCACAAACTGTTGTGGATGTAGGAAAACATAGATATGCTCAATATGCCCTTCCATTGGCTAAGAGACAAAGCATAGCACACTCACTTGCCATCTAGGGGACAAATGCCTTCCTCCTATGTGCATACATAGAATAACATTGATGCCAGGCAACTCACACAGCCTTGTATTGGCTGTGTACTGCTTGCATCAGACAGAGTCAGCCCTGATCTAAAACCATGTCAACTGCTGCATTTACAAGTTAAGTCCTGAACCTGGAGTAGATTGTACAATAATTTGAATGAGTGGCATATCCTTGTATTTCATTAATTGGTACTGTAAGCAAGTAAAAGGTGGGAGATTATTAGAGAAATGATCTAAGCAACTAAAAGGTGGGAGATTGTTAGAGAAATGATCTTAACATTTGACAGCAGAAACTTATGTGTTATTATGTAGCAAGCTTCAAGCATCAAAGACTCACACAATCATTCCTCACAAAAGTACTCACTGCATGCCCTCAGTTTAGCACCATACATTTGTAATGGAAAATCATTAAATAGAGAAGTTAGAAAGTATTGATACACATTGCAGTTTCTGACTTCACAACCCTCACAAGATCATTCACAATAAAGTTGGCAAATTTTGATGCTTTAACTGTCTAACTTTCCAAGACCTATATAAGTCAAAGTTGAAATTACCAGTTCGACACTATAAATGCAGACATACTAAGCACTAAGTCAGCTATGTGCACTGATCATCAGACACAAAGTGTATGTATTACTGAATCCAAAAGATAGAAAACAGGGATATGGCATAGTTATCATCATCTGCACAGGCTATGTGTGTGTGTGTGTGTGGGGGGGGGGGGGGCAGGAGGCCTAGCCTGGCACAAAAGGCCAATGAGTGTGTGTGAGTAAGAAAGAGACACAGGCAGACATTTGTTAAGCTAACAAATGGCCAATAAGACAAAATGAGTTTTAAGCTGCACGACTGAAGCATATAATTGTTGTGTATGTGTCTGTAGGTGTCCCCCAGGTGAAATTGGTATGTGAATGTTTGCATGAACACAGCCAAGCTCTGTGCTGGCTCTGTGTCTTGATATTTTGGACAGGTGTGAGATATCCATGGTAGAAATGGCAGTTCTTCATTGTCATCCCCAACAGTGAAAAATGACTCTACCAAGAGTTGCACTGGCACAACCACTCCCTTGGTCAGCTATACTGCTGCTACCTGAACATGACTGATGTCTGCTGGACAAACTCCCTTCACAGGGAAACCTAGCACCATGACCCTATGGTCTGCCACATCTGGATGTGGACATTACACTCACTGATGGAACAGTGGAAGTACTGCCACTATTGGAGCGTGATCAGGCACATTCACATTGTCTAACAGAAGATGATGTGGCTGACCTACACCCATGAGGATGCTGTTCCATTACAGATAACACTTGTTCCATAATAGAGACCCCTCATTCCATAACAGACACCACTCATTCAAACATGTCATTCATCTAATCCATTGAATAAGCAACATGGTGGAGGTAGTCATGCATGTCAGCCTGTACCACATCTACAACCTTGAGCATTTGTCTGCAGCACCTATGGGAAATGTCTGTGCCTCCATGATGGCCCTAAACATATGCTGAGTGGCATGGGAAGAGATGCCTGGATCAGGTGAAGGATGGACAGCAGGTCTCCTCTGAGCACTACTATCAACTGTCCTGTGTGGCACCTTGCCCACACTTTGACTACAGCCAGACTCAACAGGCAATGAAGCCACAATAACCATACTTGTCTGATTAATTCCCTCACCCGTCACCTGTCCAATATGTGAGGGCTCACTGGAATGGGTAGGCATAGGTCTACTGGCTGTGTCTGATGGAAATGCAGGGAATGGCTGTATGTCAACCTCAGTGTCAGAATCATTCTCTGCACCCCCCCCAACTTTGCAGCAGTTTGTCCATCATCATCATCATCATCATCAGTCTGCTGATAAACTGACATCAGATGGCAGAGGGCCCACACTTCCATTATCATGATCACTGTGATAAAAGGCAACAAACACAGGAAAAAAATGAATACTTACACTACTCTAGTCCAATATATGCTAACAAACTAACAGTGATGCCACTATTACAGACAGCACAGCAATACACACAACATACAACAGGCCTGACATCAACAGCACACAATAAAATATTTATTTAAATTGCTTAGCAGTACTGACATAAAAATGTTTAGCTTACCATCTGCAAAAGACATTCTCCTCTGTAATCCAGATGGTCCTGGAAGAAGTTAAGCAAGAGGTAAGAGCAACATAATCACAATTAACAGTAACACAGGGAGAATAATTTACCCCTTTATATGTCCATTGATTTTACTTTCAATAAGAACATGCCTGGCAACTCCAACCAAAGCTAATAACTGTAGCAGTCTTCAACCCCCCCTCGAAAAAAAGAATTAATGTGACACATAATAAGTAACATACTGGCATGCGGTAGTGGTGCTGCGGTAGCATTGTCGCCTCACAGTAAGACGTTGTCCTGTTCAATTCCCAGTTAGAGCGTCTTCTGTGTGGAGACATGCATGAATGGGTGTGCCTTCGTTGAAGGTTGCGCATCAGGGCTGGCAACTCAGCACGTAAAAATCCACTGCCAATCATTAGCAGACCGGAGTTCTGCTGTGGCGACCCCTAACCGGGAAAAGCCGAAAGACACAACAACATAAGTAACATACTGATTTCAGTTGTTTTACTATACAACAGTATTCAACTGTTGAGATACCAAAACCTACCTTGGATGTGCTGGCTGTCCCTGAAGCTGTTGCACCAACATCCAGGACATGCCTTGCTGCACTTTCCTGGGATCTGTCTGGATCCTAGATATTGGCCGGAACTCTTCATTTGGGGTTAGTAGTGTCTCCATAGTAGGCCCACCTCTGGTAACCATCTGGTCAGGGCCCACTACAGCTGCTCTTCTCCATGCAGATATGACCATGTCAGTGGCACTGTGGCACACCTGCTTGTATGTTCTGCTGTAACTATCCACAGCATTCATATCATCAACAATCTGGCATGAAATTTGCATCTTGCATCTCAGTCCCCTTTTCTGCAGAAAAACACCATGTTGCCTAAAGGCATCCACTATCACCTGATTCTCAGCATCTGTGAAGGGGGGGGGTCTCCCAGGATTGACATACCTGGGTGGCATACTCCTAGGTGTCCTAAAAGACAACAGAAGGATAATACACATACATATCGCATAACTACAACATAAATGTTCAGGGATAAAACAGAAAAGGTAGCCACTCAGTATTACCCACCGGAGAAACATAAAACAGTCTAGAGTTGTGAAATACGAACAACAAGCTGGATGCAAAACAAGGAGAGTAACAAGAACAACATATTCTTGTTTGTGCCACAACAGTAACTCAGCGTTGCACCACCCAAAAAGAAGAGTCTATCCTTGTTTGTGCCAGAACAGTAAATCAGCTTTGCTCCCCCCAAAAAGAATAGGCAATGCCACATTTTGCTAACAAACCATCTTTGAAATGCTAAAAGTACAGATTTTTCACAGAGCATTCCATTTTCACGTATTTGCAATCGTGTATACTTGTGAAATGGCTTGACACACATGCCCGTGCCATCAGTACACTTCTAACTAATGCATACAGATAAAAGTGTAAAAGCCTTTGCTTCAGATTTTACTTAAATAGATTCCAGCATAAATAGTATGTAGCTGACAAAATACAAGCATACCTTCTGCAGTTCAGTAATCCTCTGTACAGATATATCCTGAAGAAATAGTGTTTGTGCAGTCTTCCCAGCACAAACAAGTCTCCTCATCATCAGTTTGCCTAGCTACACCATTGCCTTTTTATATGGTGTAGATTCAAGACTGTTAGCACTGTGAAGATGCAGATGAGGTGTGAACTCATTAGAAGTGCTGAATCTCAAATACTTGCATCTGTGTAGGAAATGTAAACATAGTGTAGGCACTCCCTCAGTGTTTGTTTATAATGGATAGCAACTGTGAATGATTACTGGTTGGAAGAAGCAAAACACAACAGCAGTGCAGGCTGCCTTACTTCCACTGGGTATGTCAGGTTAGACTTACAAAATGTTAGATGTAAGGCTGGAAATGCATGTTCCTTAACATCCAACCTACCCTTCCTTTGCTGGCAAATGCATATATTATTTCCAGTTAATATCTTTAAACATGTTTAGGCCAATGATATAGAATGGCTTACACAATGCATGTCTCAGATTATTTGCCAGATAACTGAAGAATGACCAACACATGCAGAAAGGTAAGACAGAGCTGTATATTTGCAAGCAATAATCATAACATGTTGTATGATCACTAAGTGCCCTAGATGCAAAAATAATAAATGTACAAATAATAGTTGTTTGGTTTAATATCACTGTAGATGCTGTTGCTGTTGTAAGTGTACAGAATGAGTTCAGTTCCTAGCTGTAAATCTTTTTGTGTGACAAAGAGGGATAAGGCACCCATCCTGTGTTCTGAAGGTGCATTGGAGTGAGAGTTCAAATCAAGATCTATATAGACATATCTCATGTGAGCCATCATTTTCTTGTGTGTATGCCATGCATGGATTTTCATCATTTCAACTACTTGACCCTATCTTCACAAGGCCCATACATCATGGCTGTCAGCTAGGCCTTTTTCTTTCCATTAATTAAGTGATGGACATCACAGATGGCATACACGTCCTGTGTCCAAACAGCTACCTCAAGGACTACAGATTGTGGGCAGTCATTGATTGCAATTGTAATATTAGTATAATACAGACAGTGTCAACTCGTACCAAAAAGTGCTGGCACAGCTATGACAACACCTGCACTGACAAGAGACATGGGGGATTTGTTAAGTCAGGAAAAAAAAACACTACACAAGCATAATGTGGACATCACAACCTATAACAAGACCAATAGGCATGTGATCCATGACCTGGGGTAGATGGCAAGTGGTACATCCACCAGCATGTGGTCACAGTGCTGACTGCTCCCTTGAAGGTAGCACAAATACTAGGTATGTGAAGGACATCCACATCAAGGCCATAATGTCTTCATGGTTCCTTGCCTGCATCACATCAATAACTGTGTGCAGTGCACCCTTCTTCATGTACCTCCCTACACATCTTCCAGTGATGTGTAACTGAAGTGTACCATCTTTGTCACAGTGTGCTGTGGAATATACATGACTGTCTGATGGTGTGGAACACCAATCAAGTTGTTACACCAGATGCGCTTGAGCTACCTGTTCTACTTATGCACACACTATATACATAGATTTTTGACAACATTAATGGCATGTATATCTTTCGTGACAGTGTGGATTGTGCCATCTCTCTCTCTCTATCTCTCTCTCTCTACACACACACACACATACACACACACACACACATGCACACACACACACACACACACACACACACACACACACACACACACACACACACACACACATATATATATATATATATATATATATATATATATATATAGATAGATAGATAGATAGATACACACTTGAAAACACGTCATCTAGCCTGTATTGCCCATACTGTTGTTTACAGGTATAGCAGTGTCCCTCCTAACACCTCCAATGGATGTTACAGTGCCAGGATAGTGTGGTGGTTACCCTCAAAGATTGCAGACGTATCATAATAGTTGTTCAATTGTGTGTATGCTGACTCATCTCTTATCACTCTAAAATCACAAATGTTATGTCAGAGGCAAAGGATTACTGGTGGTGTTATTATGATATTGCCCATGATTGTGGTTGGTTCTTGTAATGTTTCCCATGAGCCTTTACCTGTGCCCACCTTGCTTGAGACCTCTGCTGAGAGTACTCTCATATTCAGATATATCAGTTTACACAGCTTCAGTACATGCACCCAACCCCAGTTGTATGTCAGATCCCTGATAAATTTCCTCTGCATTATTCATGTAAGGATGCGTATCTCACACAGACATCCTCCCTATTGTTATGTCATCTTGTGTGACAGTCAGATAAAACACATTTTCACTGTGTAGTCCCTACTGCACCATATAGATATGTGATTGGTGTTGCTGCTACAACCATCTTCCATTGACATGTCCTCCTCTGCTGTACATTAGGTCGTTTCATGTGTCATCTTTCCCTATGTTTAATCCTACAATTCATCTGTGTGTCCCTATTCAATGCACACCCTTCCCAGAGTGTTTATTTTACATGGCAGTCCATGTTCCATTACAGATCATTTACACAGCTTCAGTACACAATGCGAGGAATGGGATATCACAATATTCTGCACTGTAGATAAACTTTCCTGTTCTGTGTTTGGACCATAGACTTCACATTCATACCTCTGAACTGTCCAGATATTTCCAGGATGTCCACGTGTTCCTTATGAAATTTGTGTCTTTCTGTATATCACTGGTATGATCTCAGGACTGATGTGAGTACATATTACATACATTTGAGTTCATACCTCTCAGCTGTCCTGATTTGTGCAAAATGTCCAGTTTTTGTCTTATGCTTTTGATCTTTTCTTCATAACATTTTGGTTTTCTAGCAGTTCATTGGCATGCCATTGTGGACTGAAGTTAGAAACTGATAACAGACATTTGGATTTCAAACTTCATGCTCTTCAGAAAAGTCATGCTACTGTACAACCTATCATTCTATCACCTTTATATGTTTGGAAGAGCAATATTAGAATCTGTCCTTATTTTGGGCCCTTTGTCCACCATTATTAATGGCTTTGTCCAGATTTCTTGCTCTAAGAGGTTGAGAGGTATGTTTGAGTTTCATTCTAGCACATTTGTATGCAACATCTATGTCAGATATGTCCCTATTTTTGGTTAATTGTCCCTGAATTATGTTGGACTTTGTGCAGATTGTTACACTAACAGATTGAGAGCTATCTATGAAGCCCTGGCGATCACTGTAGCATTCTGCACAAATCCTTGCACCGTAACTACTCTTCTTTAAACAGAATTGCAATCTGCATTCACTTTCACAGTTTCCTGGGCACAACACTGTTGCCAGCTATGAAACCTTGATTAGACATGGCATGTGGCATTAATATGCATTGCACAGTGGTGCAGGCTGCCACTCGCAAGTGCATGGCTTCTCGCAGAGCCTACACAGAGTTTATTGAATCCTGGGAATTGTATTCCAGTTCTCTTGTCTTTTACTTTTGTTTCTTGATCACTGACCTAGCCAGCACTTGCTATATTATTTGTGGAAACAGTTTAACTAGTCAAAATCTGTAAGTACAAATGGTACATTTTGGATACCCTCTGCTCCCACCCCCCCAAAAAATAGCTTCTTTTAAAAAGCAGAATTTCTCATTTTAAGTATGGTAATCGAGAACTGATTATTTTAAGACTGCACCACACAAAAATAAAAAAAAGTTTTCGATATTGATCAAAGAGGATTTTAATCCTATATTAAAATGGTTTAACCAAAAATGCCTACATTATTTGTTGCCTGTTTTTTTTTTTTTGATAATAAAAGTTTCCATTAAACACAATGCTCAAATTTATAAGTGTCTGGTTATTTAGAACTACAGGCCTAAAGCAGATGCCCTACGCTGACCGCCTTAAAAAACTCCAGCTATACTCTGTCGCATATCATCTACACAGAAGTGATTTCTGCTTAACATACAAGGCCATGTCAAACCCAGAGCTGTTGGACATGCTACACTTAAAGAAATCCCAATCTCTCAGAGCCACACACTTCAGGGATCTAAACCTTGTCATCACAATAGAGAAAACATGCTGGAGGGATAGGTTCTTGACCCAGAGACTCCCCAGACTCTGGAATAGACTGTCCATATATGTCAAGCAGAGTGCCTCTTTGGCCCTCTTCAAAAGAAATCTTGACGACTGGATGGGAAAAAGCAAATTCACCCCAGGGATCACATCAGTCACCCTGGTAGACAGGGGTCCAGGGAAATAAATAGTGTGGGAAGAAATAGCTAGGGAATTGTTATGACTAGGTTTGTATAGGCCCTAGGGCTGATAGCCTAGAACTGTCCTATGAACCTATGAACATTTTGTCACACACAACTTGTGGATGTGCTATGGAGAATAGAAAAAAAAATGGAGTACAAAGGATAATGGGATGAATAAACTTCCTATGCCTATCTGTAAAAGAAACTAAAATACAATATTACAGAATCAGATTCAGTAAACGAATGGTATAACATATTTACATGAACATAGTTAATATCATACTGAGGTCTGAAAGGAGAGATGATGGAGGTCTGAAGGGAAAGATAATAGAATCAGCAAGCAAAGGAGAATAGTATTGCTGGAATTTAATTCATCTTCATGTTTTGGTGAGTACCTTCATGAGGTGGAGCCTGTTTCTACAAAATGTCAGCAAGACGACACTGATATATATAGGTTTACCACTGTTTAGCCAATGGACACAATGTCAACCATCCGTGTATCGAATGCAGTGCAGCAAACATGAAAAATACCAAACGCAAGTGCATTGAACGGTAAACCCGCTCCCCCTTTTGGACCCATGTTAGCACTCGTTTTGGATGTAGAGTGGTCAGAAATGTCGCATTCGGTGTTCTTTGCAACATTTCGGCCATTCGACATGCAAATCTTTGGGATTTCGACTTGAGCTTTGGTGGGTTCAACCACAGTGTATTCACCTAAACGGTGGTAAACCGATATATAGGCTGTATTTTATATAGCATATATCATGGACAGAAGTAGATTGAAAAACAAAAAAAGATAGCTGGGTGCACAAGTCTCAGGATAAAAAAGTGCCCAGTCCTGGTAGATGCACTTGTGTCAAGAGTGGAAAAAAATGACAGAGTAGAATCCTTAAGACATGGAAACATTCCTACAATGGGGCCAGGCCAGGCCTAGGGGGAGGATACTCTCCCTATTGTAGAAGAAGTAGTGATCCACAAAAGCCACAAAAAGTGACAAGCCAAAAAAGAGGTATAAAGGTGATAGACTGGACTATAGAGAATAAGAAAGAAATTATATATTGTTACTATTATACAAGAAGGACAGAATTTCAGAAGATATGCAAATAGACGAGGAGTGAAATTAAAGGAAAGAAAAATACATCCACAAGAAAAACTGTCAAAAGCTTCAAATGCAAATATATGTTCATTAATACAACAGACTCATGAACAATATTATATAGACTAAGAAACCGTGGGCCATTTGGAAAAACAGAAGTAAATGAGGAAGTGAAAAATATAAAGAAGAAAATCTAGAGATTTTTGAAAGGTATAACAAAGAAATGTGGACATGGGAAAGAAAGAGAGACCTGATATGTTGCAATATTCATACAAAGGAGAAAGCCAAATTAATTAATTCAAAAAAAAAAAAACAGCTCCAAAGATATTCCTGTGCTAGAAAAGCATGCAGATAAGGAAAATTTCACAGTACAAATAATATCACAAAGGGGGTAGAACAGAAGATCATTAAAGTAAAAGTTAAATAAATGGAAACTGAGGTTATGGAATACCTGTGAAGTGAATGACTTACTGTAGAAAGTCTAATTCAGGTTATATCATAGCATGATATAACAATGATTCCCTCGAGTAAGGATAATCATGAGGAGCGGGAGATATCTGAAGAAGAAATATGGACATGGGAAAGAAAAAGCAATTAAATATGGTGCAATATTTATATAAATGAGAAAGCAAAACTAATCAATAAAAAGCAGCACTAAAGTTATTTGAAGGGAAATACAGGCAAAGCCATCTAGATATGTAAAATTTTACAATACAAAACATAAGAAAATATAGAGGGAAGCTAGAAAAGTGGATTAGTAATGGAGAAGCTAAAGAAATAGAAACTAATGTTATAAATTACCTGTGAAGTGAAGGGTTTAGTGTAGAAAGTCTAACTCTGATAACATTACAGCACGCTAGAATAATGAGTCCTCAGATTAAGGAGAAACTACTGGAGTGGGAACCATCTGATTAGTTGCCATGTGATAGCATTCTGGAGCCTTCAGCAGAAAACCAATACAAAAGTTCAGCTGTAGTTGCAGAACAAGGGAAGGAACAGGAAACTGTGGCAACTCTGACTCAGTCAGTGTTGTTGAGTGATAGGCCAGTGAGTTCTCATATGAAACAGCAACAGATGACACAGGGTGAAGTTGAAGAAAATATGGCACAGGAAGATTTTCTGGAACTTTTTCTAGAATGCAAGCAGGAAATGGAGAAAAAATAATGTTCCCTTAGTTTAGAATAAAACGATGTAAGGGTAGAATTGCTTGATTTAATAGAGACAGATAGACATATTCAGATCAAAGAATTAAAGAGACTACAAAATGCAAATAAGACCCAAAATGTTAGAAGTTTGATAAAACAAATGAACACAGTAATCAAGACTGTCCATAGAAATTCATGAGATATAACAGAAATAATTAGGATATATTACTGTACTGCTAAATCAGTAAGGATCTGTGGTGGTACAGCGATAGCGTTGTTACCTCACAGCAAGAGGTTCTTCTGTTCGATTCTCGGCTGGAGTGCCTTTTGTGTGGAGTCTGCATGTTCTCCCTGCAGTCGAGTGGCCTCCAAAAGACATGCGTAAATGGGCGTGCCTTCGCTGAAGGTTGGGCATCAAGCTGGCAACTCGGCACCATAAAAATCAACTGCCAATCATTAGCGGACCAGAGTTCCGCTGTGGCGACCCCTAACTGGGAAAAGCCAAAAAGACAAACAACTGTACTGCTAAATTAGTAACAGATAAAGTCTTGTCACAAAAACATAGGGCAGTAAGGGAAAGGAAGAGAAGAAATCAAATGCCAGCATAGAAGTATTAAATAGAGAAATCTGTAAAGCAGTTAAGATGAGAACTGTCACTGTTACAAGAGTAGAGAAGAGAGAACAGATCATCAAAAATAATCAGAAAGATAGACGTGATAAAGGCAACTCCCATTATCAGAACAGACCAGGATCTATTGTAAATAATAAACTAAAGATATCAGCCAGCACAGGCAGAAACATTTAGAAAATATATAGATAAACATAAAGGGAAAGTGCAAAATAAGCAATTTATTGATGACCCAAAACATTTTATGGAGAATTGGGAAACAAGGCAAAAGGAATAAAACCACTAAAATAAGAGAGAAATGGAGAAATATCTATGAAGGTCATGTGATGCTGAATGGATAGAAGAAGTAAAAGAAGGAATAAGAAGTTAAAATGTACAGGATATGAAATGGGATGGACTAATGGCCAGAGAAATTGAAACAAAGTTAAGAAAGGCTCCTGAATGGAAAACCGCAGGCCCAGATGCAGTACCTAGCTTCTGGCTAAAAGTATTAACTCTTTACATTAAGATTTAGCCATGAGTGTGAACTATTTATATGCACACCCTAAACAGATGACAGCCTGGAAAACAACAGTAAAAATGATACTCCTCCTTAAAAGTGAACCTGCAAGGTATCCTAAAAACTACAGACCAATAACTTGCCTTTCAATGATGTATAAATTATACACTAAAATTGATGCTGACAGAGTCTATAGTCATTTGGAAGAAAACTCAATCATGTCAATAGAACAAAAGGGTAGCAAAAGAAAGTCATATGGAGCAAAGGAACTTTTGTTGTTAAATGAAATCATAATGGAGAATTGTAAATGGGAAGATTCTAAGTATGGCATGGACAGAATACAAAAAAAAGCTTTTGACAGTATCTTACATTCATGGATAAAGGAGTGCTTACAAATGTATAAGATAGACCCTACATACTGATTGATTACATTACACTGACCATGAAATGGTGGCAAACCACTTCACAGTTAAGCCATGATAAAGGAAAAAATATTATCTCAAGGATAACAATTCAAAGGGGATATTCTAGGATAAATATTTGTCACCACTGCTATTTTGTCCTATCCTTAACCCTTTAAGCTGTCTACTTATCAGATTAAGTCATGGTTACAATTTGGCTATCAGAAAACAACAACGTGTAAAGCCTTCTCATCTTATCTTTGTCAGTGATTCAAAACTTTATAGCTTAACAGATGAGGAACTGAAAGCAGAACTGCAAGTGGTCAAAACTTTCTCAGATGATTTAAGAATGTCATCTGGTCTTGATAAAAGTTTAAAAGTAATCTTTAAAGCAGAAAAGTTGCAGTACCAAGGATATATCAGTCTAGGACATGAATGTGATATAAAAGTACTTAAGCAAGAGGGAGTGTGTAAATAGTTGGGAATTGATGAAGGATAAACAATAAAACATGAACAAATGTGAATAAAACTTATTAAGGAATATTTTAGAATACTAAAATTAATGCTGAAAACAGCTCTGACATCTAGGAACAAAGTCCAAGCTATAAATCAATTTGTTCTTCCTGTTCTAATTTACAGTTTTGGGGTTATTGGCTGGCCTCAAAAGGTTTTTGATCAGTTTGACAGGAAAACATGAAAAATGCTTCATGTTTATCAAGTGATTTATAAAAAAAGCAGTGTATACCAAGATTATATGTTACCCTTTCTGAAGGAGGTATGAGCCTCCCTGAAATTGAAGTCATGTACAGATCTGCAATTGTAGGACTGCATACATATTTGCTGACTTCCCTGCTTAGTTTAGCAGATGCATATCGGTGTCAAGCAGGAATGGAAATCAAACCAGGCAGCAACTGAATGTGCCAAAAAACAAACAAACAAACAAACAAACAAAAAAGAATATAAGATGAAAGATCAGATGAGAAGGCAAGGAATGTGGAAATGCATAAATCTAGTTACAAGTACAGAAAACTACTGGAGCAATCTCATGTTCCTCAGGATTTAATGCAGGAATGGTTAAGGAGAGGTGCATTTAAACCAAAAGACAAAAGGCTAATATTGTCAGCACAGGATAGTGGACTACGTACACACTGGTTTATAAAATCCATTGAACGAGTTGGAGAAACAGACAAATGCAGGTTTTATAAAACAGAACTGGAAACAGTTGCACGTTTTGTTGCTGAGTGTGGTACACACATATCAGAAGTCCTGTATAGTGAAAGGCATAATAATGTGGCAAAACTGTTGTATTGGGGATTGTGCAAGCATTATAATACTGAAGTAGGTAAGAAGCATTGGAAACATGAGACAGAAACCATTATAGCAAATCCTGAAGTTTATATCACATGGGTTCACCCATTGCCAACAGTTCAGAAAATAGTTCTGAGAAAACCAGATATAGTATTCCAGAAAAAGAAGACAAAAGTAGCATCGATCATTGAAATTGCTACACCCAGTGATTACAATGTCTTATGTACAGAGAGACACAAAGTCATAAAATACTAGGATTTGCAGACAGAAATGAAAGCAATGTGGAAGAAGGATACCCAGACATTTCCAGTAGTAGTAGGAGCAACAGGTCTTATAAAAATATTTTACAGACATATTTAGATATGTTACTGATACATGTAACTCCATGTCAATTGCAGATGGAGTCAGTTCTGGGCACATTGCGGGTGGTGCGAACAGCACTTTTGGCTAACTCTAAAAATTGAAACAATATTAATTTCACATACTTTATTTATGCTTTGACTTAGGAATGGGGTCCATTCCTGTCACAGTATTAGAAACCAAAAGTCTTGTAGAAATTAAAAAGGGCAAAAGAAAAAAAACATACAAAGGCAGGTGACAAAGAAGCAGGTGCAGAAGGCAAAACAAACAAAAAAATGTATTAGTTATGTCAAAGGGTAATAATTCAAACGTGACGTCTACAGAGATCTTATCCTCTGTAGAAGCAACACGCATGATGAATCAGTTGCAGGATGTGGACCCAGTAAGCTCAGCACAACCAGACAATGTACAGCGAGGAGCCAGGCCTAAAACTTTTAACTTGACAGAAATGGGAAAGGGGTTGAATTTTCCCACTTTCCCAGTACCAGTGCGCAAGAACAACGAACACCAGAGAGGCCGCTCCCAACAGAGGGAAGTGAAGAGATGGAAAACAGTGGATTGACTGTTATGGGTGACTATAATGTATTTAATTTATCTAATGTGGTTTTAACCCCAGAACAGTCACAAGTTTTGGGGAAAGGACTGTCTTTTATACCTAGCAGAGGCTCAAAAGTATGTGATGTTATTTTAGATTTGCATATGTTTGGGCACAATATAGCACTGAGGGAAATGTATGGCAATAATATGAATCCACGTACAATGTTAAAACATCCAAGTACATTTGTACCAATAATACACCCAATAATACAAACTTTTTTAAGGATGTGAATTTGAAAGTAGAAATTATTTTGACAAATGTTATAATAAATATGATAACCTGAATGCTTCTGAAAAGGAAGCACTAAATTCTTTGATAGAAGATGAAAGTACTGTAATTAAGTCAGAGGACAAGGGTGGAGGTGTTGTTGTTTTGAATACTGCAGCATATACCTCAGCTTTGAATGATTTACTTAAAGATGCACAGACTTATTCAACTGTTTCTCCTATAATGTTGAGAAATATAATTTGTAAAGTGAGAGCAAAACGTGAAGAACTTAAGGGACAGGGATTGTTGGAACAAGATTTGTTAGACTTTTTTCATATTGAACATCCTGTGACACCAATATTTAAAGCGCTTCCAAAAATCCACAAAAATGTAATACCATCACCCATGAGACTGACAATCTCAGGTAGGGGGTGGATAACAGAACACTTATCCATATGGGTGGAAACTAAACTGAAAATAGTGATGCAGTGTTACCCACGAACATTAAAAGACACAGGACACTTTTTGAATATATTATCTGAGGTTGTAGAAAACAAAACAGTGGCCAATGTATTAATGGTAACTCTTGATGTCAATAACCTTTTTACTGTTATTAGTAATGACTATGGCTTAAATGCCATCAGGGAAGTACTAAAATAAAGAAAGTGTTTGATGGGAGAACAAACCAGTTAATTCTGAAGGTTCTACAGCTCATACTTGAAAATAATGTATTTATGTGTAATAGTACATACTATAGGCAAAGACAGGGTGTGGCCATTGGCACACCCTGTGCAAACTTATGCGCCAACCTAGTGTTGGTGTATTGGGAAGAAATGAATGTCCTTATTAATGACCAATGGTGGCGTGACCATTTACTGCATTATGTTCGATTTGTGGATGATGTTTATATTTTATGGTAATATAGTGGGATTTAACTGACTAGGTTTGTTAAGCATCTAGAGACAACCACTGATTTTCTAAGGTTTACAGTAAAAAGTGATTGTAAATCTATAGACTTTTTGGATGTAAGAATAACCAATGATGTAGGGACTGGCATCTCAACCTCTCTATATAATTTATTTTATTTTTATTTATTTTACATTTGTTGACCGGGTTAGTCCAGCTGGATACATATCCATTTTCAGTGGAGGCCCGGGGAGAAAAGCTCCAAAGAACAGAGGTACATGAGCACATATACCGACAATACAATAGAAGTTAGACATTTAGAACAATAAGTAGTAATATGTACCAATAAGTACCAATATAAGAAATTTTGTTGGAGCAATCACTATCTAGAATTTTTAAGTATGCACCCCAGACGTACTTTTAAAAACATAGTAGTGGGACAGGATTTACGTACATTGAGACTATGCACAGAAGAAGCCAGCTTTGAAAAAGAGTTGGAGAGTTTACAGAACCATATGGTACAAAGGGGCTACACAAATAACCTGATGCAAGAGGGTTTAGAAGTAGTGAAGGGAGATAGAAAGGGAAAGGCTAGACCATGGTTCAAAACCAATGAGACACAAAGCCATAAGAACAACACAATGACACAAAAAAGTAATAAACATAGGTTTATGCTACAATATAGTGGGGGATTCAGTAATCCTCCGTGTAAGACTAACTAAGTCTTACTCAGAGACTGCCGGCTAAGAGTATGACATCAGAGCGTTATGTATATTCATGAGGGCGCGCTGACTCAACTGGAAGGCTAACACGGAGCATGTAAGACTGCAGGGGGCATGTCGGACTGCCGAGCAGCCCAAATATCCATGCCCCTGCAACCATATAAATGTGAAAATGACAAGTGCAATGAGCGAGTCTGCTGAAATGTACACACAGCAAACACTACACATCCCCACATACTAAACCCCTTTGTAATTGTAAAATGTAAACCTTTTATTTTTTTTAATTCCCAATATAGCTGCCCGTATTTGCTCGTGTTTGCGAGTGTGTGCCCATTGCTTAGCTACAGTTAGCAATTTTGACATCGAAGGGCATAATAAGAAATGTTTATGCAAATTAAGCCAAATAGCAATAGCATAGTGGTAGAGTCTTCACACAAAGAGGAGGCATTCCCATTTCTAGTCCCACCACTCCCCTTTCTATTTTATGTTTTAAATTAGTATATACAATAATTCCTGACATATATGAATGAAATTTTAGTCAAAAGCATTGAAATGGCCTATGTATTAGTGAACAAAATGTATATATATATATATATATATATATATATATATATATATATATATATATATATATATATACACATACATAAATATAAGAAGGTGAGCAGCATTAAGGATATTGCCCATAGCTAAGCAGCGTTGTACCCAGCACAATATAGTTGCCCATAGCTAAGCAGCGCTTTACCTAGCACAATAGGTTTGCATGGAGCTGTGCACCGCGCTAACCAGCGCACAGTAGGACAACGTCGGGCAACATGGAGCAACGTAGAGCAATGTTGAGCAAAGTCGCCTAAAAACAGCCACACCCCCTAGCCTGCCTGGACAGTAGTAAAATAAAAAGCAATGACAAGGCTCGAACCAGGGACACTGTGCACCATAATCAAAGTACTGAACCACTAAGCCATGACAGCTTAGCATAAACGTGCACTGTTAACATACATATACTTATAAATAGAAGATTGACCATTGCTAAGCAGGTTTGCTGTTAGCTAAGAATTTTCAAAAATGGCCAATCACAAAAAAGTGCGTGAAATGAGGCATATTTAAGCTCCATAGGCGGGAATACTCGCCATAACTGATTGTAGCTCCAATCTGCAGTCAGAATGGCCAGTGCTGGAGAGGGTACTCGCTTTCAAGCGCAACAGTGGGGCATCGAGGAGTCAAAATACATGGTTTGGCTCCTTGTCCACCATCAAGAGTCAAGACTCTTGCAGGGCCAGTTTCAAGGGACGGAGTACAAAGAGGAGACTTGGAACTGGTTACCTCATGATCTCACCAGTGTCACAGGCATCCCTCAGACTGGTGAGCAGGTCCATCACCACCATGCAGACCTGAAGAGATGGAAGCAGGACCTACTGAACCGATGGATACAGGAGGCCCATGACATGCAAGATGCCCCACTACTGAGTAGGTAGCCATGGAATGAAGTATGTAAGAAATGCTAATGTAGTCTATATAATGGATAGGTATGTCTCAATATCCCTTCATTTACTTCACAGCTGCAGGTGTCCGTGCTGCGAATCAGTAAGCCTATGCAGATAGGCTGCTAAGGCTGCGCCACCAGGCAGGTTAATAATTATTCTGCATGTATTGTTATACAAAATAAGTGAGAGAGCCTGAAAAAAAGTGTTGTAGCCCAATAATAAAGCCATAAAACGCCCTGAATAATTTCTCTCATGTACTGTTATATAAAATAAGTGAGAGAGCCAAAAAAAGAGTGTTGTAACCCATTAATAAAGGTAAAATAAGTCCTGGATAATATCTCTGCATATACTGTTATATAAAATAAGTGAGTGAGCCTGAAAAAGGATGTTGTAACCTATTAATAAAAATATAATATGTCTTGAATAAGTCTTCTGCATGCACTGTAATATCAAATAAATGAGAGAGCCTCTAGAAAAGTGTGTAATGTAATTAATAAAGGTATAATACCTGGAGTGTATCCGTGTCACTTACTTTGAAATGTTGTTGTACTCTTGCATTATATAAATAGTACTGTTGTATTAAGCGCTGTCAACCCACAGTTGGGCAGTCCCATATAAAGTGGATGAAGGGAGTGCCAGTAGCTGTGAAGCATATATACAGTCCTCAACAGTTGGTTTATGGCTGGCATGCATAGGTAAATCTGGCACATGAGTAGCTTGTTAATGTGTTCCCCAGAAATGTGAGTGTGCTGCTAGAAATGTAGGGGGCTGTAGAAATATAATTGAAAATGTCACATGAACACATCCAGATATGTAGATATATAACTATTAATAAAAATAAATAAATACGTAAGCAGTAACATCTGCATCCTGGACAGTTAGTATGTCAGATATAGGTCAGGTATATAATGAACTAGCCAAACCCATTACACAACCTAATGCACGTTGCCTAGTGTAATAATACATGTAGGGGATAGACATCTGCAGTCAATAGGAACGTAGTGTAAACTATAAGTACATATAAGATGTTAATGGAGGTATCTTTTTACACCCTACTGTATGTGCATAAACAATGCAATTCCACACCTCAATGGGTATGTGTAATCTCAAAACATTTATTGGGACATATGTCCTATTGTTCTATAAATATCTGCATTTACTTTGATGCATGTGCCGTGTTCAAACACCACAATCTTGGTGGCCTATTGCCACCAATCATTCCTGCATGCTGTTGGAATGTCCACTGTCGTTCAATATATGCATGTGTTATGCTTGCTGTTCAACCGTTGGAACCCTGGTGTGTTGGGTTAATGGGAATATTACTGCATGCTGTTACAACTAATTTGGAATGCTGTTGCCTATGTTGTCATTAAATACACCTAAACACAGAATGTATGGGAAGGCCCATCCCAGCGGACCCACCTGTCCCTCCTCAGCTGGTGATTGTACCTGGCGCCAGCAGGTCCGGTGCCCAGCCTGGGCCCCCATCCTCCATTGGTCCTGTGCCACCTTCAGGTGGAAGAGCTGCAGGGGATGGGGCTTGTCCCCCTGTGCAAGCGTGGGCGGAGAAGGGCCACCTGTCACCCTCCTAAGGGTCTGGGCTATGGTGCGTAGGGAGCTCCAGCGTTCAGTCATTGATCCCCTACACCAACTCGAGGTAAGAGTGGCGCAACTCATGGGTGAGCCTGCCCCTCCTACACAGCCCCCAGCACAGCCACCCTCCGGGCTGTGAAGGTGCAGTGGTGACTGCCCATGGGTGGGAATCTCAGTTACCATCTGTGGGCTCATGGGCTTGCGATTTCCAAACATCCTTCCCCGTCAATTGTGTTCACCCACCCCATGTGTCATATTCCGCCCCTGTATGCATCTTGTTTGTCTTGTCTGTTTACCTCCCCAACCTACTTCCCACAACATACCTACTTCCCCTACCTCACATTCCACTCTCACCTGAAAAAAAAAAAAAAAATGGGCAATCTGCTCCTGCAAAAAAATCACGCCCCATACATAGCTGCCCATTTTACACAAATGTCTGCTGGACACAGACACTGAAATTCAATTGGCAGTACAACATACTTTGTTGCCCTCACTCCTCTCTCAGGGGTGTAAGGTTTCAAAATCACCTCCAAATTATAAGTATATGCACAGCTGTTGCTGTTAAAGAAATGTGCAGCTATGGACCTTCCCTACACCTGTCCTGCACATCCTGAGCTGTTTTCCGTACTGTCTTTCCCTCTTTGTGCCCCTTTTTCACCACTTCCCTATCTCCCCATTTTCTTTTCTTTCAAAGAAATGAGCGAGGGGGTTAGCGGGAGTAAGCACTTTTAAGCATTATTTAGTGGGTTTGCACGAGTGTACGCTTGTGTGTGCTTAGCTAAGTATTGCTAAGCGTCGTGTAAACCCATGCAAACCCGCTTACAACTGCTTAAAAGTGCCTTAGTCACTCTGCATGGCAGGGCCCTTTTTCTGCTGAGCAGCAAAATAAACCTCTGTCAGTCTCAAACCCTGGACTTTGGACACATTGCACTGCATGAAGTACCACTAAGCCACAGTAGACATACAACAAGTTGGTGCTGTAATAAATATAGCATGCATTACAATGAGTGAATGTAAAGGGAAAATAGGAATGCTGTAACACAAATCTTGTTCTGTAGATCTTTACCAGCAGTTGTTGTGGAATTGCATGACATGACTGTGAAAAGAGAACCAGCCATTCTAGCAGGAAATAATGTTCAGTAGCACTTTACAAACCCCACACAGTATCAGAGCAGGATAAACACTGGCATATCTGAATAGGGCAGAGGCCATACTTCCCAACTGTGACTGCTTGTCAGGGATGTCCCTGATTCGTAAACAAATGTTAGCTGTGTCCCTCTGAATCCCACTGAAAAGTACTGACGTTAGGAAGAAAAGTCAGGAATTACACTTAATGAATAATGTCAATAAGTAAAAGTAGACACTGCTTGCACGTCAGAAAATGTGTATTAATACATATGCTGTGATTCTCTCACAGTCTCAACTTAATGTCTGTAACATATTACAGGTGTACCTCACTTAGATGTACCTTTCCCTGAGGCTGTTCAAATATATACCTGAGTGTATCAGAGGCCTGGCAGAGGCAGAAACACACAGGCATATCAGCTTTTCTGCTGTTACACACTCTGTAAATAGCTTTGGAAGGATACCCTTATGTAGGAGTACAACACAGAAATATCAAAGGATGTAGCCATGTACTGGTAGCAACCAACTGTGACAATGCCAATGTTCCAGTCCTGAAAAGACCGGTGTGGTGCACAGACAAAGAATAATAGGCTAACCTCTGGCTACCATCTGGATATGTCCACAGGTGGGAGCTACGCAGACAGACTACTTGCCTTGATATACTAACAGGTACACAGCAACCCTGTATGTTCAGCAAGATAAACATCACACAATAATAAATAATGCTCTCTGTACTTCTGCACCCCTACCCAAAAGAACAATATACCTGTGTATTCAGGCTCTACTAAGGATGTAGGTAGGCATACTCAGTACTGAAATTTGTCCAGTTGTCTTGAGCAGCCTGTGCTAATGTCAACACAAAAAAACACAAACTGTTCAGAAGTGAGTAAATTAATATTTACAGTATAGTAGTTCACAAACAGTTCATGTACCAGAAGAATACATTGCAATAACTACTTTTGTATGGCAGTTAATTGTCTAATTAGAAAGAAAGTACATACTCCCATGTATCTTGTGTAAGCATTTGGAGGGGTGAGTAATATTCTACACTGACAAGTGTGTACTAGAAGCAGCAACAGTCAGGTTTGAGTACAACATGCAAATCACTGGCTACAACCCTAGCTTCAGATATAAGAAGTATACCAACCTTCTGAATGACACAACGGTGTCCACAGCAAACAAGCATGGGCCCCACCTTGGAAAGCTGAAAGGGCTATGCCTACTTAACTTAGCATTTTATAGCAGTAGGCTGCAATGACAGTGAGTACTGCAATTACCACACAGCAGGCTGCATGCAATTAGTAAATGGTGGGCACCAATTGGTGCAGAGGCCATCACATTCACGTGCAGATACCTAGAAAAGCAGGCTGTACTTGCTGTCCACACATGCAATAATATCATTGCAGCAACAGAGAGAGAGAGAGCAAGAGGGAGAGCGAGAGAGAGACAGAGACAGAGACACAGACAAAGACAAAGAGACAGAAACAGACAGACACAGAAAAAGAAAGAGCAACATCAACAGACAAAGAAACCCCCCCAAAAAGTATTTCCTTTAAATACAGACAGAACAGAGTAATACAAAGGAAAGGTATGTAAAACATATGTATTTGCTGGCATGTAGTAGATGTTTTTGAAGAGTACTCTACATACTGTGAATCATCCATATGTGGCAGCAGTATGTACCTATATGTATCTGTACATGTGCATAGGGCAAGGGACATACTGCAACTGTTTGTGAAGGGTGTATATATATCTATATATAAATATATATATATATATATATATATATATATATATATATATATATATATATATATATATATATATATATATATATATATATATATATATATATATATATATATATATTGTTGAAGGTTATGTGCATATTTCTATGTAGGTTGTAGTGTGTGGCAAAGAAAACAGCATGCAGTGCTGGTATCTGACATGTGGTGGTTAAACGCTGTGGGTATGATTTGTCAGTGTTGCAGTGTTGCAGCCAGTGAGGCCTGTTAAAGCTACATGCGCTGAGGACACCTTCAATGCATTCTGCACAACACTGTGCAATATTATTACATAACTGTATATCTCACAACTGTCGCATAATTAATATTCCCACCATGAAAAGTGGACTGTATATGTGCCTATATGTACATCTATATGTACAGCAATGGATGTTCATATGTATGTGTGTATGTATGTCTACATATATATATATATATATATATATATATATATATATATATATATATATATATATATATATAGAGAGAGAGAGAGAGAGAGAGAGACACGGGGTCATACTTACTGCGACAGGTGCCTGGTGACCAAGGCATGGACTGAAGCTCAGTGCTGACACTGCAGTGCCATCCCTTCTTGCCAAAACACTGTACCCATTAACTACCACATAGGTGGTAGTCTACCTAACACCAAAGGTGTGATAAGGGAAGATGGGGTACAGGTGGACAGTAGCCTCCCCTTTGATAATCACAGCTCCACACTAGTCATGTACTCTGTCTGTGTGGTACACATCATCACAAAAGGTGTGTCATCTATGGAAATATAGGTCAGTGTTCCCCTCTACTCATCACACTTAAAATCCATTATCGAGTACAATGCCCCATGTGGTATGTACCTCACATGACAACTACAGCAACTGGAAAGGCCACAGACATACCTCACAAAGAGTAATACCAGCCTCAAACAGACCTATGCAGACCGACTCACAAAACCACAGCTAGACTGTGTTGCATACCGCCTACCCAGAGGTGACCTCTGCCTAACATACATAGCTGTTGGACATCCTCCACGTAAACATATTACAATCCCTCTGAGATACACGCTCTAGGGCCCTAAACCTTGTTAGCTCACTAAACAGCACATGGTGGAGGGATAGATTCCTATCTCAGAGACATTCCATATTCTGGAACAAACCACCTATCAATAGCAAACAAAGCTCCTCATTAGCAGTTGTCATAAATACTCCTGATGATTGGTTGGGAGATAGGAAATACACCCCGGGAATCACCTCTGTGGCTCTGGTTGACAGGGGCAAGTGAAATGAAATTACATGTGTGTCAAAGGCCAGGGTAGCATATGGCTAGGCTGTTGTAGGTCCTAGGGCCAATAGCATATTACCTACCTATGACACGATGCACACACACATGTACTTAGTGCAATAATTGCTATGTGAGGTTGACTGAGTGTGATGGTGAATATGTTGGTGAATGTGTGCAAGGTCTGTAAAGGTGTGATAGCTTAGTGTGAAATTGTTTCTGTCATGGTAGTTTGGGTCCTAGCTGTGATCCCAGCAAAAGATGTGTATGCTATTGCTAGGCAGAAAACGTAGTATGGCATACGGTGTGAAGTAGTCCCTTGTTGTCGACTGTGGTGTCCCATTGCTGGCTAAAGCAATACATGTATGCTTAGTGAGTGGTACTGCTGGAGAATCCAACTCCCATATGAACTGTAGTACTACCTGAAGCTGTAGGCCTAAACAGTACAGTATGGTGTATGTTCACATTGCTTGGAAACACTGTTTTGTGTGTTCCCTGTGGTCCTCACAGATTACATACCTCAGGCATAAGGTTTTGTAAGTAGTGACACACAGTACTGTATGGTACACAGGTAAAGCTAATCTGGGTTGGCATACATTTGTGTGTTGTATGTATGTCTGATGTGTGTGTAATTATGCCTGTACCATGCCCTCAATCATATGTGTGTTACAGGGTATACGTGTGTATCTAGCAACATGTATAGTCTAGTACAGCAGTATGCCACCTATATTAACAACTGTGCACATATGTTTGGCAGGGGTTTGGCATCAATGACTAGGGTGGTATACTGGTAATACTGTAATTGTACTTTACATTCATTGCAATGGATGACATCATTCTTTATGCATTAGCTTGATATATACCTCGTGTGGCTAGGTGGTGCATTGTGTCACATACAGTGTGCCATGTACTGGTGTATAGTCTTACATACTGGCTTCTCTTTGCTGCTGTGCAGAACATGGTTTGATATACAGAGCGTGCCAGGCACTGTCAGCTAGTTGTGGCCTGAGCACTAATATGTGGTATTGAACGTGTGTATCCTCTGACAGCCAATCGGATGCGATATATGGCAGTTAATTGATATCTGTACTTTAGAATGTTAAGTGTGCCACATGACTTGCTCACACATATTATTTAATTGTCTTCCAGGGGCATGACGCACCAACACAACCCATGTTATACAGCTGCAGAGGAACAGGAAATACACATCAGTCTGGTGCAGCACTACACCCTGCTGTTCTCTAGAACCATCCAGGACCAGCATGAGCGGACTGCAATGTGGCAATATCTTGTTCATCGGGTAAATGACATAGGCATGCATAACCGGACATATGAGCAGGTACGCCATCACTGCAGTGATTTAATTAGACATGTCGGGCGGCATGTGTCTGATATCCATAGACAACAGCTTGCCACAGGTGGTGGGGTAGCCATTCATCCCCCCTCACCAGAGTGGAGGAGCTGCTCATAAGCATGGTGACTCCCGGACAACAACAGGAACAGCAACATACATGTGTCATCATGGAGGCCGGAGCCACCCATGATGTTGACATGGAGCGTGCAGGTAACATGCCCTATTTGTAGACTACTGTTACCTGTATTAGTAGATTATGCATATGTGAGATGTGTACTGTATGTTTAGCAGTTGTGCTGCCTAGTGTTGTGCAATACTGATATGTGGAATATAATCTGTATGCCTGTGACTATTGACTGTTGTACTACTGTAGTTTAGCAAACTCACAGTAGCAATGCCACAGTTGTGGCCACTGACAAACTGTCACATATTCTTGTAGGTCCCTCTGGTGTGATAGCAAGGCAGCCGGTCGATGCTGGTGAGCATGTTATAAATTTAATATTGCTAATGAAATGTGCATGTCATAGTTGAGGTGTAGGCCATGTACACGTAACACACCTACGCATAATGCATGATGTGCATGTTTGCTGTGAGAATATGCACATCTCACTAAGGTCAGTAGCTGCCTCAATCACATGCAATACACAGAGCATCGTACACAATTGTGGCAACACTGTACTGGACATTGGATAGGCATAGTTGATACACATGTACACAACATACACAACTTTGTCATACTCAGTACACCTTAACATGCTATACATGGCATATCCAGACATCCGCTGTAAGGTCACACTTCAGTATCCCACATGTCATCCACACAGCACACATAATATACCTGAGGGGTAGAGGCCTATCATGGAGCTGTGCAACACTATTCAACACATAACACATTCATGTTAGGCAATGCTCCCTTTTGGGCACCTTACAAACCCATGTAACAAGTGGCTGTGTAATTGTGAATGTAGCCACGGTACTGCAGTTCAGGTATAGCATGCTAGGTGGCAGTCTGGCACACATTAGTAGCCTTGAGTGACCACATGATGCATGATGATGATGGCTCATGGTACTACACCCAATCCAGTTACAGTGACCACAGTACTACACATAGCAGTCATTGCTATGCACCTCAATGTTGTCTGTGTGCAAACTTATGCACCTATACATAATATGCATAGGAATCACCATTTGTACAAAGTGACACATACATGTCTTGTAATGCTATTGAGTGTATAGGGCACATGACACACATTGGGTATGTGTGATGTTCAATGTTGCAGTCATGTTGTAGCATGCCATGTCATGGCTGGCACTGGCATGTCCACAATATGTCCTACACTCACCATAACCACTGTACAATGGCCATGTTGAGCAATGGTATTCCATCACGTATACATGCACCACTCATCCTGTGTGTATACATAGCATGCATGTGCTAAACCTGTGCCCATAATTATCTGCTACAGACACAGACACTGTAATCAGAAATGGATATCTATGTGACACACAGATACACATCCAGCCATGGTATGTATACCTGTCAGTGATGGTGCACAGGACATTGCAGACCTTTTAATACTTGCACAGCAATGTTGTGTCCATGTACACATTGCGTTCCAGGATGAGGCCAATCACTGAACAATGACACACATGCATCAACGCCATGTATACTGTTATTAACAAGGGCTGTTTACACTCGCACTGCATGGTCTTGACCAATAAATTTTCTGCATGCTGACATGTGTGATATGACTGTTTGCTTTGTGATACTGTAACCCACCTTCAACCACTATTGAGTATATTTTGGATTGCTGGTGGTGTATGTGGGTATTTGTTGTAGTGAGGAGTGTATTTGTGTGCATGTGTGCATGTGTTCATGTATGCATGTGTTCATGTGCTCATGTGTGCATGTGTGCATGTGTTCATGTGTTCATGTGTGCATGTGTGCATGTGTGCATGTGTTCATGTGTGCATGTGTTCATGTGTGCATGTGTGCTGACATCATGTACAGGTCGTAAAGTGTGTTTCCTGTCTTCCTCCCACAGGTGCTGTGTTAGGGCTGGTTCACTGCAGCAGGGAAACTGATGGCACTGAGTCACATAGTGATAATGAAGATAGATGTGTTGAGGCACAGGCTTGTTTGCCAGGGTCTGTCATTGGACCACCAATCGACAGTACACAGCTGTCCACCCCATCCATGCATACAGTCATACTGCCAATACATCCATCACCAATGCCCATAGCTGAGGGACAGCATACAGTTGGCATTGGCCAGGACAGTGTCATATCCATGGCACATGCATCCCAACACAGCAGCCATACCCAGATGTCTGGAAGGGTACCACATAGGCAGATGTCCAGGGGTGCTCGTAGGAGCACTGCTGCTCATCATGCCACTGGCAGACATGCCACGGGTCTCACAACATCACACATTTTCCAGGCTGTCATGGAGGCACAGGCACGTATGGAACGGTACACCAGACAGGGACTAAGGGCACAGAGGGCACATAACACCACCATCATTGACAGTATCCATGACCTAGCAGGTGCCATCCGTCATTACACCAAGGTCACTGATAGACATTGGGGAGAGACATTAGATATCCTCCACAATGTCATGTCCATGTGTCAGGACAGTGCGGGATGGTTGAGACATCGACGTGGATGTATGCCAGCAACATCAGCAGCTGACAGTTGCTGCAGATGTCACTCAAGCCACAGCCACTCCCGTAGTGCCAGTACCAGCCCCAGCAGTGTTGGGGGTGGGCTGTCCATAGAACATCCTAGAAGACCACGTGCACGTCCCAGCAGGGACCTGTGTCCAGTGTACATCCATCCACCTCTGGGGATAATACCCAGTCTGGCTTAGTACCTGATAGTGTCATTAGCACTCCTGCCAGGCACAGGTACCGTATCCATGGCCAGAGATGGTGATCTGTAAAGCCTCGCAGATACAGTCTGTGGCTGTCCCACAAATACCCGTATATGGCAGCCACATGGTGGAACTGTGTGCATGCAGACACACACAAATACTCCAGACACCTAGGGCTAACACATACCCACACACACTACAACAACTTTGGCCCATTCCAGTATTCTTGTCCCACACACACACACAAACACACACACACACACACACACACACACACACACACACACACACACACACACACACACACACACACACACACACACACACACACACACACACACACACACACACACATATACACACACATGCATGTCAATTGGATGGCTCACTGTAGGCCTCTGGCAAACCAACAACACACCCTGTGCATATGATGAAACCTGTGCCACCTCCTGTCATCTGTAACATCGATGCAGGAACAGGCTATCATGGTGCTGATGCACAGGGTGTCTATATAGCAGTATAGCAATGTTAGCATATTGTCAGCAGTAGGGTGTAATGATATGCTTGAAGGTGTAGCTGAGCAGGCATGATGCATTAACGCTATGATTGTCATTGTAGTGTTGTTTACACCAGTGTTGGTTCCAATTGTGTATTGTCCAGCCAGCGTGCCACTTGGCTGATGTGTGCAGTATTGGCAGCATGTGTTAGAGAGTGGACACTATGTGTGGGATGTGTTGCATGTGTATAGTTGTGAACATGGTGGAGGTGCACTGTCTGCATGTACGTGCATAGTGGACACATGGCCAGGGTGACATGCTCTGTATTACACAGTAACACTCCATAGTTTCTATTGGTGGCCAGTATGCATTGTACTACACACATTCCGGAACCTGACTACACATGTGTGTATGACATGGTTTGACTCTGTGCTGTGGGTGATACTGTTACTATCTGCATTGGTTTGCATTCTGGTAGCATACATCATTTCAATAGCCTGACCATAACCAATCGTTAGATGATGTCTTGACAACTGACACACAGATGTAGGACACACAGCAACATTTGGATCCTTCAGGTAGTATACAATGCCTGTAACCACTGGTATTCACCTGCACCCATTACTGAGACCACTCCTGTTTGGCATATAGCTCTCTTAGGTACAAGCAATCACAGTACGGATATGTCCGTCCACGTCTGGTAATGCATACTGTGGCCTATAATGCATTCTCCAGATGACACACACATCCTCCACAAGGGTATCATACAGACAGATGCCTGTTGTCAAACCCATGCTGTAAAGCTATAAGCCAAACTAAGCATACTCATCTACCTTTACGGAACATATTATCCCCACAGTACCACATAGGTAGTAGCCACCAACATGATGAACAGGTACCGATGTGTACATGCAACCAAGTGTTATGTCATCTCTCCTTCATTAATCACATTTCCAAAGGTATTTTGGAATCCTTTGGTGGATCACATAAGCAATGAGGGGTCTGCATGCATATCCACATAGGTTGTTCTACACCTGTTATGAATAGTCATCATTGACAGACTTTGCTGCGTTTGAACAGGTCTGACATATACCTCGGCCATAGACCCTCACTCACTCATTCCAATAGGAACCATAATGACTTTGTGTGACACAAATGACCTAGGCCAGGGATCACTGCAGTGGCTGGGCTTGTCACAAGCATACAGATGTGACCTAAGGTCTGAGAAGCAGCAGCACAGTCTGGCAAGGATGACAGCTGTGTTCTTGGAGAAAGCAGGGTTCCCACACATGCATTCATTGAGGTAACATGTACGGATATGTATTTGCCACACAGCTAGCTCATATGTGCAATGCATACTGATATGTCATACAGTGGTAAAAGCAATAACCACAACACATTGGCCAACAGTGTCACACACATACAGCACACACATTCACCGAGTGCAGGATTCAAACCTATACCTAACTACTTCATGATACTAGAGAAGCACGCATTAACACGACGCACTATGTACATTACTAGGAGTTTGCCTTTCCACAGGTATATTTGTAGGATGGTGACATCATCAGACTTGACAAAGGTTAGTTTACCGCTTTTGATGTCTCTTACTACTCTCCTAAAATGTTGCTTTTTCCCAAGGAGACAACACAAAAATGGCCAGTGCAGGATTCAAACCCCTATCTAACTACTTCAAGATACAAGAGGAGTATGCATTAACATGATGTGCGATGCACATTACCGGGAGCTCTTTTTTTCCACAGGTATATTTGTAGGATGCTGACATCATCAGACTTGACAAAGGTTAGTTTACCACTTTTGAGGTCTCTTACTACTCTCCTAAAATGTTGCTCCTTCCCAAGGAGACAACACACTTGCCCAGTGCAGGATTCAAACCCCTAACTACTTCATGAGTACGCATTAACACGACGCACTATGTACATTACTGGGAGTTCTTTTTTCCACAGGTATATTTGTAGGATGATGACATCATCAGACTTGACAAAGGTTAGTTTACCGCTTTTGAGGTCCCTTACTACTCTCCTAAAACGTTGCTCCTTCCGAAGGAGACAACACACAAACACACTTGTTCAGTGCAGGATTCAAACCCCTTTATGATACTAGAGAAGTACACATTAACATGACACACTATACACATTATTGGGAGTTTTTTTTCCACAGGTATATTTGTAGGATGGTGACATCATCAGACTTGACAAAGGTTAGTTTACTGCTCTTGAGGTCTCTTACTACTTTCCTAAAATGTTGCTCCTTTCCAAGGAGATAACACACAAGCACAGTTGTCCAGTGCAGGATTCAAACCCCCTACCTAATTACTTCATGATACTACCGCAGTATGCATTAACACAGCGCGCAATACACATTATTGCGAGTTCTCTTTTCAACAGGTATATTTGTAGGATGGTGACATCATCAGCCTTGACAAAGGTTAGTTTACCGCTTTTGAGGTCTCTTACTATGCTCCTAAAAGGTTGCTCTTTCCCAAGGAGACCACACACAAACAGCTGTTCAGTGCAGGATTCAAATCCCTACCTAACTACTTCATAATACTACAGGAGTATGCATTACCACAACATGCTATACACGTTACTGGGAATTATCCTTTCCACAGGTATATTTGTAGGATGGTGACATCATCAGACTATACGAAGTGGGTTACATTAGGTGACATTAGATGGGCTACATTGAAGGAATGTCTAAACACTTTGGGCATGTGATCATCAAAGGTGAATTTACTATCTACCTGTGTCCTCAGGGCCATAATGACTTTCTCCGTACATGCTGGATTACCACCTATGTGGTAATTTCTGTGCACTTTGTTTTACCCAAAGGGGATGATTATGCATTCTTTGCCATTCAGCTTGAGGGCATTGTTTTGACACCAGATATATGTCTCTGTAAGACACTTCTGGAGGATGTCTGTGTCAGCTGTACAGTCGATTATGGACCACAGTTACCATTCATCTGCAAACCTGTTCAGTCATTCACCTGCTGTGCTTCCCTATACCTCTGAGCAGTATCTACTGAACAGGTGGGGTCCCAGGACCAAGACCTGTGTGATGCCAGTTGTGACTGGCTTAGAGTTGGACATGGCACCTGCAACTATGAACATGTGTGTTTGATCTGTGAGACACTTAGCCACCCATCCTGTGACATAGCTGTTAATGTTCAAGTTGGAACACTTGTCCATGATGAGAGTGGGAAATAGTGTAGTAAGCCCTTAGTGAGGTCCAGGTGGGCTGTGTGGACTACTTTCACCTCCATCTATGTTCATGGTAACTGTTTTAAATAACTCAACTAGGTTTGGGAGCCAGGCTCTGCCTTTAATAAGGCAAAGTTGTGTAGAGTCCAGTGTCTGGAGATCTCCAATGTCTCAGTGTATGGGTTCCATGACAATTGGCTCAATAGCTCTGTAGACCTGGCTGAGAAGACATATTGGGCAATGGTTTCCAGGTTCTGTTTTGGCACACCCTTTGTGGAGCTGGATGACTGTTAGTGTATGCCATTCTTTGGGTACATAGCCTGTGGTACGGTTGAGTCTGGACAGTGAAAGTAGGTGAGTGTGTAGTTCCTTATGGGCCTAGTGTAAGATGCAGCCTGGTACCACATACAGTCACACTGAGGATATGTTCTTAGCTTTGGTGAGGGCTGTCTTCACCTGCATGTCCATGATGTCTGGGTCTCTGCATCCTTTTGTTATGGACACAGGCCCTTTTGGGGGTGATGGGGGGAGTTTACACTGAACTTGTCCCCCTGGATGTGGACAGTGAAAGTTGGTTTGGTGTATTTCATTCCTTTTTTCAGTAGCTGACAGCATATTTGGAAGTTGACACCTACATGTCTGGTATAGCTACCGAAGGTTTTGTGGTTGTTATTCTTACATTCCTTGGCTATTTGTCTTTAGAAACCTTCCTTGGATTATTTTATGAGCGATCATTGTTTCTTCCTGATAATGATCAGTGATGCCTTTCCTTTAGTGAAGTTGGCTCTGTCATGTGTTCGTTTCCTCCTTCTCTTGTTTAGCTTATTTATGGACAACAAACACCTGCTTGTTGTCCTATTTTTGGAGGAGTGCATCTTGGTTTTATTTGTGATGTCTCATTCCATGCATCCCTGTAGATGCTCATAGGATGCACTTGTAAATGATTATGCAGATTGCATACCATTATACCATAGCAAGAGGTCTTCGAAACTTTCCACTTTGGTCTTGGGAAGTGTGCAGTTTGCTTTTGCAAATGTCTTCACAGTGGTTTCATTGACTGGGTGTGGGGGCGGGATGTGGATGTCCAGTGTGATTACTTCATGATCTGATATTCCCAGCAAGGGGTTTATCTCTGTTGTGGAACATTGGTACCCCATGTTGGTGATGATCATGTCCAGTATGTTGTCACCTGTAGAGGGCATGCTGACCAGCTGTTCCAGGGTGTTAGAGTTTCTTAACTGTAGGACACATTGGGCAAAGGACGTTGTATATGAGTAATTCACACACTCAATGTTTGGGTAGTTGTAATCTCCTCATATAATGGTGTTTGATAAGACCTTTAGATTTGCCATTGTTTTCCGGAATACTGAGTGAGGTTCCTGAGACAAGGTACATGATCTGTCGCAGGCTACAATCTGATGGGCAGCTTTGCCTAATGTTAGTTGCACTTGCATGGTCTCCAAGGCCCCATGCTGAGCCAGTAACCTGAAGGTGTGGATATCGATAAGGTAACTGGCTACACCCCTTCCTTTTATATTCCACTCGTGGTTTTGGTTCCAAAGGTCAGAGTGTTTGTGAGTGTTTTACATTGATCATATCCAGTAGCTCTATGTTTGACGTAGTTTTGTATGTTAGGCAGTGAACACCTCTGAGTAGGCGATATGCAAGGGAGTACGGATGGAGCATTTTGCGATGGTCTGTGTATGGCATGTATTTCAGGCCACTAATGCTCTTTGTGAGGTATTGCTGCTGGCTTTCCAGTTGTTGTAGTTGTCTTGTGAGGTACATAGCAACAGTGGCGTTGTACTCTTTTATAGTTCTAGTGAGTGGTGGGTAGAGGGGAACAATGTTCTCTTTTATTCTGCATGAGACACATTTTGTGATGAGGTGTGCCACATAAGAGGGTTTCCTGACTACTGTGGGAATGTGCTTATCACAGTTGTATCCCCTGTCCACCTGTGACCCAGGGTCTCTTGTCATACTTACAGTGTGAGGTATACTACCACCTATGTTGTAGTTCTTGGCTACAGAGATTTTAACAAAGGTGATGATAATGCACCTTTTGGCATTGAGCTACAGCCCATGGCTTGGACAGCAGCCATCTGTCTCAGTGAGGCCCTTTTGTAGGATGTCCACATCTTTAGTGTTTACAATGATGGCTCCTAGTTTGCAGTCCTCTGGAAACTTCAGTATCCACAGAACTTCCATGTTAATGTTTACTTCAGGGAAGTAGATACTACACAGTCTGGGAAGATATCTAGTCCCATGGCTGCTGTGATACTGGCTTTGGAGAGTGTTTTTTACCTGTGCAGCCATGATGACAGCAACTTTGCAGTCTTCCATTATAGACATGTGCTCTTTCATGAGTGAGAGGGGGATAAAGTTAACACTGATCCTATCTGCCAGGATGTTGCTAATATCAGTTGGCTCTGTACATTTAGTGCCATTGAGCTGTAACTCAGAACAGATCTGAGTGTAACCATGACATGGACCTGTCTGTTGGGCAGAGATCTCCTGCGTAGACGGTATGCAACAGAGTACAGCTTGGGTTACATTCATTCTTGTTGTATGGGGCAACTATTTGAGGCCAGTAATCCTCGTCTTAAGGTACTTCATTGGTCTTTCTAGCTGCTGAATGTGCCTAGTCCGATTCATTGCAAGTGTGTTGTAGTACTTTCTGACAGGTCTGATGACAACTGAGTAGTGGCAACCTCCTTTGACCTACATGCACAGACCTTGGCAGTTTGTGTGAACACATAGCAGGATTTTCAGACCACTTTGTGAATGTGTTTCTGGAAGAAGAGATGACTATACACATTTGTCCATAGATCCCTTATTATCACATCCGTATTTAGCCTGTGTGTGAGCATGCCCAGTATGACCTTTCAGTATCTTCCTGCCTGACATTTGCTTTGTTTCTTTAAGTGTGTGAGCATGCCCAGTATGACCTTTCAGTGTGATGCTGAATGAAATCCACTACATTTGTTGGAGTGTGTGAGCATGCACAGTATATACATTTATACTACATGTGTATGGTAAATCAAGGTGTATTTTTACAGCAGGGCTTACCTTTGTGTCATAGATCAACAGGGATCATGCTGTGCCTGCAGGGCTTCAATGAGACACTTTGCATAGACCTATCAACATTTCTACATACAGGGGGGACAGCTATTCTTTGTACATTTCTACCCGTGGGCACACCGGATTGTTACTGTGGGTGTACATAGGATGTGGGTTTCACCTGACACTTATACACATTTGCTGTGCCTGCACTGCTATGTACAGGACACCATTACAGTCTGTACTGTTGCCTATCGTACTGGCTTGAGCCATACTACTGTACTACAGATCTTAGCGTCCATTGTCACATATATTAGTTTGCGACTTCATAGCCTACACAACCCACATCACAACACCTGGCCTGATGTTCTCTGTCTGCATAGGCGTGTGGGTGAGGTTACCCATTTGCCTCATTAGGGCCATGATACAGCATTGCTTTGTGTTTGCATTAGTGTACAATTGTCCTGCTGTGTCTGTGTCACTGTAATGCTATCATGGCTTAGTGGTTCAGTACTGTGACTATAGTGCACAGCATTCTGGGTTCAAGCCCTGTCACTGCTTTTTATTTTCATGCTGGCCAGACCAGACTGCTTAAGGAACAGTAAAGCAGATACGAACATGTTTAACTGACTTTGCTCAACTTTCCACAACCTTGGCCAACATTGCATGAACAATTATGTTTACATATACTAGGTATTGGTAAATGCTGCTTAGCACTGCTTTATATTGCTTAAAACATGGTAATCATGCCTCAGGTGGTGCTGCAGGGATGCCTATGTTGGATGCACATACTACACTCCCTATACATGTTTGGAAACAGGTAGTGTCAGGTTAGGCATCCCTTTTATTTTATGTGCACGTCAGAGAGAGGTATCATTTCCAGGGTTCCTACTGAGCCAGTGTATGTGTTATGCGTTTCCTCTTTACAAAGGACAAGGCATACTGGGCACGCCTCCTTCTGCCTACTGGGGCAGGCTCAGGTTGTTCCTCCTCTGAGTCACGCTGTGCCTGTGCAGGCCTTGGCTATGGTGGGGGGCTGTTTGGCCCTGCCCCATGCTGTTCCTGCTGCATATGTTTTTGCAGGATCATATTGTGTAGCATGGCATATACCATGACAATTTGGGTACATGTAGTTGGTGAGTACTGCAAGGCTCCACCAGATGTGTCCAGGCACCAGAACCGTGACTTGAGCATCCCAAATACACACTCGATTACATTTCGTGTTTGTGTGTGTGCCTCATTATGGAGTTCTTGTTCAGGTGTGTGTGCATTTCTGATGGGTGTCGTCAGCCACGGCTCCAGTGCATATCCAGCATCCCCCACTAGGTGACCGTCAGGGATGTCACCATTAGCAAATGTCTGGTACAGCTGCGACAGATGCCAGATATGGGAATCGTGGTAGCTTCCAGGGCAGCCAGCACACACATTCAGTATTATGCCCTGGGCATCGCACATGACCTGGCAGTTGATGGAGTGGAAGCACTTGCAGTTGATGTAAGCCCTACCCCGCTCACCAGCTGGTGCTTTGATGTGTATGTGCTTGCAGTCAATTACACCCACTACCTCAGGGTATTCCACTATTTGCTGGAAGAGACGGATATTGCTGGTCAATACCTCACAGGAATTGGGGAAATATACATGATCACCGACATGTACTGACATGGCATTCAGGAACTGGTGCAGTACAATTGATGCTGATGCCTGTGAAATCCCCATCATATCACCAGTTGGTCTCTGGAAGGTACCTGTTGCTAGTATTCTTAGGCCAACACATACCTTGGTTTCCACTGGGATGGGTTCCCCTCTGTTGGTTCTGTGTGTGAGGCGTGGCCTGCACAGCTCAACAATTTGCTGCAGGAGCTCTCTGTCTACTCTATAGTGCTCCACTATCTCCAGCTCATGTAGCCCCTGGTAGGTTACCCTGGGTCTGTACACTCTTCTCCGTCTCCTCACTGTGGGTTGTTCAGCAGCATTCGCAATGGCACCACCCTCAGCATCTTGCACATGTTGCCTTATAACAGCAATGGCAGCCCATAACATTTTTATGTCTCAGTTTAAGCTTTTTAAGTTTTCCCTTCTTTTTGTTGACTGCAGTGTTGCAGTGTTTCTGAGAAAAACATGGGGGAATGTTGTTTGCAGAGTTTTAAGTGTTGGGCCGGGCTGGGCTGCTGTACTGCCTGTGTAATTGGCTGATTCTGATTGATTTTACCTGGCAGCTCTGCTAGTTCTCCTTGGTTAACGTCCTACTACTTCTTTTCCTTCCTTTTCCCTTTCTGTTTCCACAGGGGGCAGTGCCTCGCAAACAAGCGCAAACATGTGCACACAAGCGCACATGCACGCACACAGGCTTACACAAGCTTACTCAGGCTTAGGCGGGAGCACATTCATGTATACATGCTTAGACGGCCTAATACAGGTTTACACGGGCACACACCCGCACACACAGGCTTAGACGGGTTTACACGCGTGCACACGCATGCACACAGTATAAGCAGCTTTGCAAGAAACTTCAGTGATAGCCATGGCGTACACCTTCAGTTTCTGGATTTCAGTTTAGACAGCTGTAGACACACCTCTTTTAGTCCTGAGTAACTCACAGCAAACACATGCCACTCTGCTCCAATCAGCTTACAGTCTTTTTAATACATACCCCCTCATGATGTCACCCATCTTCTACTCTGTTACTCCCCTTATCCTACTCTTACACTCTAGGGACATGGTTCACATAGCAGGAAAAATTGAGATTCACTATCCTTATCCTCATTTGCATAGGATTGCCTACTAATGCTTGGTTACATCTCTCAGGCTGAGCTTCCCCCCTTAACAACCTCTACTCAGTAGTCATGTTGTCTTCAGCCTGCCATTCACTTGCATGGCAGATGAATATTTTGAATAAAATCCCTATTTGTGGCTTTTATTTTTTGTTTTTCTGGTTTTTAGAGCGCAGCACGTTTGCGTGGCGCTGCACTACGCTTAAATATCGGAGATCGAGGAAAGAAAATATTTTTTTTTATTTTGCAATGGAAAAAAATGCCAATGGCCGTATATTTGGCCATTGGCATGCTTCCTCAACTGGATGCATCCTTTATTTGGAGCTGCCATGGCTCCATTTTGCTATTTGCAGAACGGTACTTAGTTGCCAACCAAGTACATTTCTGCAAATAACACTACTCTTGCTCGGACAGGTAAGTGTTTCCTGGATCGCAAATTTACTTCACTTGCATAGCTTTCAGCAGCAAATGAGGTAATTTGCATAAACTAATCCTGTCCGTGCAAGAGTCGTTTTAGGAGCTCTCTTGCACGCCCCTGCCGGCTGTTCCTGGATTGCTCGGTAGACATGTTGGCTGCATGGAGTCTTACTCTAGTCTTAGACTCCGTGCAAGCCTTCGTGAATCCGGCCCATAGTAATAATATTAATGGGGTCTGCGAAATAATTAAACAAAACTGGAAAATCTTGTTAAGTGAGGATAGATTTAAAAATATAGTGGACAAAGAACCAAGTTTCGTTTTAGACGCAACAGTAATCTGAAAGATATGTTTATTTTATTTATTTTATTTTACATTTGTTAACCGGGCTAGTCCAACTGGATACATGTCCATTTTCAGTGGAGGCCCGAGGAGAAAAGCTCCACTATCTAATACTTAACAAGCTAAGAATATACAAGTGTATATGTTGTGTAAAGAACCAGGAATGAGAAATAAAAACAAAACTATGTTAAGATTATATAGAACAGGTACTTTTCCTTGCAGGCATTGCAAGACATGCTTCATGATTAGTGATAAGAATAGCTTTGTTCACCCCATAAATAAAAAGGCATATATATTTAAGTTATACGCAGATTGCCATACGGAGAATGTGGTATATATAGTGATGTGTCAGTCATGCCCCAGTTAGTATGTATTTAAAATCAGAATACAACATCACTAGTACAGCATTAGACAGAAAGATGAATGAAATGCTCTGTATGTGCATACTTCTAATAATCCAACATACACTTTTAAGTTCATGGTTATACCTTTTGTAGTGTACATTCCAAGGGTTAGCCCAGTGCATGCGCAGTAGAGTGTTGATCTGCATTTGTCAATATAAGTGTGAGAACTTTAAGCATGTCAACATTTCCTTGGATCGACTATTCATAGTATATTTAGGGCCTACTGGTAATGATCACATGACTAAATTGTAGACATTCACAATATCAACCAGGCATTGCAAACATCAGCATGCTACTATGCATGTGCCGAGCATCAGCTTCATCACATGCAAAAGTAAAACACTAAAAATAAAAACAGTCAGAATTTTTACATGCCATCCCTATACCCCCATGTGGTTGACTGCACCCCTACACCCCCCTGCTTATTATATATATTAATTCTGACATCACACAGTATCAGGGAAAGAGAATATAATCCTACCCTAAATACTGTGTGATCTTACAACCTGTTGGCTATCTGTTTATTCAATCCATCTGTAGTGTTGACAATAATCAGAGTGCTTATATATATTTTAATCAGGGTCAATTCTCACAAAATTTTTTTCCAGAATTTTTTTTTTGCTTACTTTCGTATACTTTGTCATTGTACAAAATGTGTTTGTAGTGCATGGAGTGCTGTGATTAGACTCCAAACTCAGAAGAAATATAAACTTGTTAAGTGCTTCCTTAGCCAAGACACAGTCTTAATAGCACTTAGGGGTGCTTTTAAGATTGGGTCTTATACTAGGGACCAACAATGGAGAGTGCTGGCCAAGAAACATCAGTGACAAAAGTAAAACAGCTTTTTAAATCTATTTTGGATGGCACCGTGGTGCAGCGGTTAATGTTGCCACCTCACAGCAAGAGGTTCTCCAGTTAAATTCTTGGCTGGGGTACCTTCTGTGTGGAGTCTACATGTCCTCCCTGTGTTCACGTGGGTTTTCTCTGGGTACTCCAGTTTCCTACCACATTCTAAAGACGTGTCTGGAGCATTTCTCCCTGGGCCTCTGCTGAAAATAGGCTCTGTCCTAGTCTGACTTTCCTGGTCAACAAATGTTAAATAAATAAAATAAAAATTATAACTTCCCTCTGCCACACTTTAGCATTAAGTGTAGTATAACAAAGTATATAACATATTTTAAAAGCTGTTTACCATCTGTCAAAATAGCATTTAATTTCTGCCTGTTGTACATCTCAACTGTCTTTGATTATGCAGAACATCCTTAATTTTGCCTCATGTTTTCACCCTGTCCTGCTATTTATTTGTTATTTTCTGATAAATCACTGAGAACGTCAGTTAGTATATATTGACTGGGCATTACAGCTTTGTATTTTTTTAGAGAATACACGTTGATGTAAAACCTGTTACTCTAGTAACATTTTAAGTAAATTAGAGGGCTGTTTCAAAAATGTGTCTGATTTTGGTTCTTTGTTCCCCTACTATTTTTTGAATTCTTAAGCAAAGAAAAAGAGAAGTACGCTGCTGTCTGACAGGGCTTGTGAAGTGTTTTACCAGCTTTCCAAGTATATAAAGCTCCACTCACTACAAATAATCATGATTGTGTCACTGATTATTACCCTGTGTTATCTCTTCGTGACATAGATGCCACAACTGACCTCCCATGTTTTGCTCTCAATGCGAATTTCTTGACATCCATCTTGAGAACACATGATATGACCGGAGACGTAATCACAATCGTCTATGTTATACCTTCTGTCAATGAAAATAAGACTTTTTTTGTGCGTATCTGCCGATGCCCTGATAACTAAGGTCATGACTGAAATGGGGGACCTGACCAGCTGTAAATAAATGAAGAAACGAACGAATGAATACATAACTAAATAAATAAATAATTGTGGAACAATAAATTATTATATCTTATTTTAACAAAAGGACAACAATGTACTCTGGAAAATTTATAATATGAATAATATCTCACAAAAGATCAGCATAACATAGCTTATTTACTAGACCACATGAAGAATTATTAATTTACAGCTATGTTGTAAGCACATATTTTCCTATTTTGTGAAAATGTATTTTTCTCTTACAAAATGGTCCCTATGTTGTTATGTAGATAAGTACTACTCAGGTGTGACTTCCTGTTTGTAGTCTTTCTTTCCTATTCCACATTCTCTGTCTGCAGCATGTTGGGTATGGATGAAGTATCATAACACTTTCTTTAGGGGTTGTCTTCCTGGCTCTCGTATTACATAGCCCATCATATATTAATGGGCTAAACTAAAAAAAAAAACTAAAGCGGTTGTAGTCCATCATTCTTTCTCTCCCTGTTGGGTCATAAAACTACTGAGTCTCTCACAAGTCACAGATCTTTTATTGTGTGCTGTCACTTTCAGCTGCCTCCTCTCCTTCCATATGAGGTAATAAAACGAAAGGATGATTAAAAATCCACCTTTTTATGCACTCTTAATGTGAAGAAACCTTGTACCAGTGGAAGATACATAACACTGAATGAATATAGCTTTTATATAGAATTTTTGTTTTTGCAAAAGTGTAAGCAATGCATGATTTTGCTGTTGAATAAGAAAGGGGTCATTATGGTATGTTTAAAATGTGCAAAGAATATAAATCAGTCAGTGTAACTGGAAAAAAGTTACAAGTTACTCTGTTCAGAGATTCTAAAAGTAATCTATAATACTGAGCACTACAATTCTAAGTAAATGCAACAAAGATCTTTGATGAAATATAAGGTTGTTATAATCTTATTTTGGGGGAGGAGCACTAAAGTACATTATGTGGAAGCTAAATAGTATTTAAAATATGAACTTTTATCTTCTGGTCTCATAATCCAGAGGGATAAAGTCCTACCTGTATCCCAAATGGCCCATGCTCAACTAACAAAATGGGCACTGGAGGAACCAGGTCAGAGAGGATGGTAGTGAGAAGCTAACAATGGCCCACTCATTCTAAGGAAAGGGAGGCATACTAGACTCACTGCAAAAAGAGCATTAAGAGCTTTTATGGGTTCATTCAAGCCAATAAAGTTGGCCCCACATAGTACAGCTTGCAAGGCTACCACAGCATGGTGGGGTTAGGGCATTCCCTGTAGTAGCACTATAATGGTGCACTAGGATCCTTGATCTCCTCACCGGCTCTGGCTGTGGGTCAGTTAGGGACTAGAGGAGGCTGAAGCTGGTCCAGCTGGCATGATGAATGAGGAGGTCCTGGTTGCAACCAATGATCAGTTGTAGGGATAAAAAATGCAAAACCATGTCGGTATATTATTAATTTATTATTTATTTAAATTTGTTTAATGGCAAGTTCCGACTGAACATAAGTCCTTTTTCAGCGGAGGCCCAGGGAGAAAAGCTCCACACAAGAAATAGCAACAGAGCACATGAAGAACAATTATAATACAAATAATAGTAATAATACAAGCAATAGCAAATAAAGTAAATATGAACAACATAGTTACTTGCAGAATAATTGATATAACATAGCCAATAATACAAGCAATAACAACTTTGTATGCATACAATATGACACATAGTAGTGACAGGGATTCTCCAGCCACTGGCTAGAGACTGTTACTCCAGAGTAGTAATATACTCATAGACCATGTGATATCCACCCTATCAGTTAATTGTGAGTTAGAACAGTATGATGGTCATGTAACATTGGTGTAATATACAATTCAAAGAAAAGATAAAAGCATATGTCTTCCAATTTATGACTTTGGAGGTTATTTAAAATGAATGGTGTCTTACTATAAAGTAAGTAAAAAAGTAACCTTTGAGAAAAGAATAATATAACTGAGTACAAGGAAAAATAAGAAAAAGATCAGCAAAATGCATGAGAGTGTCAAGAGGTAGAAAAGGGGGAGGTCAAGTAGCTCAAGAAACTTTCCAGATGTATATTTGCAAAAAAGTTCTGCAGAGTTGGATACATACTAGAAAGAATAAATCCTCATAATACAGGTACTACAGTGCTAGAAAGTAAGCAACACAGAGACCACAGTATTAAGATAGGTGAAACATCTGTATTAAAAGTGTTTATTGCTGATGGCATATTTATGCACTTACTTCAGTAAATCATACTACTCAACCTCTCAGCACAAGAAATCTGGACAAAGCTTAAAGTGATGGGTGGAGGCCCAAAAATTAAGACAGATTTTAAATATTGCCCTAACAAACTTAGAACAAACACTCTGCTGCAGACATTTTATATGTTTAGTGTTTTTTTGTGTTTTCCAGGTACATATCAAAAGAGTAAAGCATTGACAACTGAAACCATTAAAAGCAATGCATGTACAGTAATCAAAGAAATCTAAAAATTCACTTTATAGGATTTTACATTCATAGATAATTACTAGGCATATGGTCCAGGAGACAATTTAGGAGCCTAACCCGATTTCCTAACTGCCCTAGCACACTGCTTAGTTAAGTGGCTTGCTCAGAGTCACACAGTAGGCATATAGAGTCGGAAATAACCAAACTGTAGACTACAGGAAACTGTTATCTAACAACTAATAACCTTAATCCTCTGTGCTACAATATGAGAGTAAGCCCTCCTACACCTTGCATGCGAGGGGCTTCACCACTTAAAATCACTATAGTGCGGTATACTGACTCCATGGATGAAAAACTCTGGAGAAAGAGAAAAGACAATCAACATGGAAAAAATGTTGCTGCTCATTGTTATTGTATTCTGCTTCAGAAACAACATAGTTAAATTATTACCCAGTTTCAAAGGACAGAGTACCCACTTTCATTCCCAGGTGCCTCATACAAAAACCTTCTAAAGGAATGTATGCTACCATGGACCAAGTAAATATAATGTAACCTTTTCCATTCTGAGTCTAAAACATTATGACCCCCCCCCCCCCATAGAGATATATAAGCATTTCCTCTTTCACCAGGTTGTCCAGATATAACAGTATTATAGAACTACTAAAAATAAAACACCATGTTTCTGAGCTACGTTACTGTACAATATGGTGCTGAAGAGAAGCCGTAGTTCAAAGACACCTGTGTATTCCCCCACTGTTCTAGCACTCTGAAAAACATGGTATGGAATAACAACAGTTAAAAGTCATAAACATGCTGCTTGTTCCTTATTTTAAAAGGTTCAGCACATCCACAGAAATAAAGCAGAGAATCAGTTATGTTAGCATACAAAAGGCGATAGCCCCATTAGCCTGAAAATGACTGCAAAACATTAAGATATGTGTCATACCAGCCAAGATATGATTGTGAGCTAAGGATTAGCTCTTCACCAAATTAACTCATTTGAATGTTCTGTAAGTCTGAGTACCTGCTTAAAATAGAGTTATAAGGTAGATTCTGTTATTACAGTTGCCCAGCTGTGTGCAGTCCTCACACACCTTACTGGATTGACTATTTACCAGTTCAAGGGCAATGCCATCAGAAGATCTGAGTGTACAGTAAACAAATCTCAGGGAAAGCAAAACACAGACCTTTTTCCACTTCACCTGCATTATGCAGTCCACCATTCCTCTCATTATAAAGGAGAACAAAAACTGGTTACTGGCTAGTATGATCCTGTCTCCAGCAGATATCCGTTTTTGCAATAGTGTTTATTTATGAAAGAGTCTCAATTTTTCCTTCTTAACTAAACTACAAATAAAGCTAAAATGAGCTCAAGCTATTCCAGAGTTTTGACTGCTATATGCAGTACTGTTTGGTTGTCATGTGGAAAATTTTAAATACTATGGATGCAATTTGCTAAGACCAAACTCAAAATATGAGGACAGAGAGAGATAAAAAAAGCATTAAAAACATAAAATCTGCACACTAATGCTGACTTTGTGACACTGGAAAGAGAATTAAATGTTTATTAGTCTAATAATTGTAAGCTTGAGAACATATACAAAGGTACTAGAATAAAACAGAAGCAACAAATTCTGCATTACTGTAGGTCGAACATTTTCAACATATCAGAATATTTGCATATTTAGGTCTTTGACTAAATCTGTTAGAGGTCTTAAGTAGTGTTTGAGTTCACAAGGTAGTGTTTAGTTTCTCTAGTTGTGAGTAAGTTTTAAATGTGTTTGTTGAAATGTCTGTATGGTTCTTAGTTCTTGTGAAATTAAATGTTTTCATACAAATGTTTATATGCTTTTAAACAGATTGAGTTGGATGTTTTGGTAACTCATAGCAAACGTGTGATTCGTTTCTTTAATTTTTGGTTTCTGTTTCAAATGTTACTGATGCTTGTATTAATATATGAAATTAACTATATAATAAATGTACTAATCAGAGCGATTAGAAATAAGCCTTTACTGTTGTAAACTGTTTTGGTGCAGGGTATTAAGTAATAAATTAGGAAACCTAACTGTATCTCAAGGAATAGAAAAAAAGAAAGAAAGAAAAAAGAGAGGAAGAAGGAATGAAAAAGCCATTTAAAGGAATGGAGTGATATCCCTAATTAATTTGTGGATGATAGGAGAAGGAAGTGCAGGGAGGATGGCAGATATTAAGAAGTACCGAGGGACTGTGTTGTGAGCAAGTGAGCAAGGTTATAATTTCTCCAACTGATTTCATAGGCATGCTGTGTACTGAAACTAAGAAAAAATCAACCACAGAGACAAAAAGTATAATGTTCAACTGGACATGGAAGTGCTTATAAGAATATGTGCCTGTATGTATTCACTAGCATACAAATGCATTTTATAGATAAGCAGAGCATTGATAATGAAAACAGTTTTCAGAAGTATCTAATTTAAACTTTAGAATTACAGTATAGAGGCAAACTTGATTATTAAAGAACAGTTTCAGTAGCAAAGGAAATCACAATCTAAAAAGTGGCATTAACTTGATTTGGGCATATCATCAAACAATAGCAGTTAAACTAGAAAAGATATTTTGCAGGCTTCATCGTGATGAGATTCTGAAGATGTTTATTCTGTACTTTTGTCCAATATATTATTGTTTATTCTAATGTAAACGTTGTTTACCTATATAAAGTACATTTCAATTCCTCATATAATAACAACTGCAAGTACAAACCAAATTACAAAAACATTTCACTCAGTTATACACCTGATCCACTACTAATAAACATCTAACTCACCCCAAGAAAACAAATGTCATGGCCTTTGTTTCAGCCAAAAAATTACCCACTATTCCTTCTATTCTCTTAACTGATCTTCATGGGAACATAACACCTAATACCACTGAACAGAAGTACCTATGCCTAATACTCAACCCTAGACTTTCCTTTACCGCACACATAAATGGGTCTATATTAGATCAGCGAATGCTTAAACAAGCGAACACTGATTGATCGAACTTATTTAAGTGAATGTTCAAAATATTGAAGCAACAGAAACCAAATTTTTTTCCTAGGGAAAGAATGCAGTTGTCCTTTTCTATTGCTTTCGTATTTTCAGTGCTGTGGTGGAAAGTTACGGGTCGGATTCAGGTAAGTGTGCCATTGTGTGGATGTGAATGTTAGGGTGGGATAGGTGAGTTAGGGTTAGGGCGTGAGTTAAGTATGTGTGCAATTGTGTGGACGTGAGGGTTAGGGCAGGTTTAGGTGAGTTAGGGTTAACGTGCGGGTGAGGTGAGTGTGCAATAATGACGGACCTTAGTGTTAGGGTTTGAGTTAAGGTAAGTGGAGAGTTAGTGGTATGTGCATAGTTTAGTGTGGGGTTAAGTGTCAGATTTTAGGTGCATGCATGTGGATTTCTGTTTGTTTGGTGTGCTTGTGTTGTGTGTATGTGTTTTGGATCAGCGATTTTTTCCCTAGGAAAAAAAATGCTGATCTGACAGTTCGAGATTGTAAGCTTTTGCTTACATAAGGTCGATCAATCAGCGTTCACTTTTTTAAGCGTTCGCTGATCTAATATAGACCCCACATAAATTTTGTAACTAATAAAGTCTATTAAAACTATGTTACAAGACGAGTCACCTCCTTTCACCCACTACTCAGAGGGCTATTACTAAAAATATTTTAATACCAAATTGGAATATGGTCTTCCTTTTCTTTTTATGCATTCAGCCTAGAATACTCACAGAATACAGACTGCTGAGAATAAAATCTGCACATTGATTCTATTAGAAGACCCCTAAATGCACCATCAATTTGCTAATAAATTCCAAATGGCTTTCGGTGGCTCATTAGGCCACTTTACTTCTAAGTACTCTCGTTTACAAGATGCTAAAACACAGGCACTGCCCCCTTTAAGGCTAAAACTGCCTTTACAAGACAATCCATATGTACTCAGAAGTACATAGGACAACAACTTTTCTCCAGTATGCCCTCTATTTAAAACTGCTATAGGTGAGAGAACCTTCTCTAGACTAAGACCTACTACCTAGAACCACCTGCCTATAGACATCAGAAATCTACAAACCATTAAAAGGTTCAAAGATGCACTTAAAGAGCATTTCTTTACTAAATCTCCCTGCAGCTTCTACCATGACAATGGTTAGGTAACTTACCATTCCATATAATGAATAAAAGAACACATTTACGAAACTTTTCTCTGCCTCTTAATATGGCATTGTATATGCACATATTCACACATATATAGAAATATATGTATTATATGTATAACTGTGTTGTATTTTAGGTATATCTTAGCTTGTATTTTAGACATATATTTTTTTCTTTTCTTGATGGACTTTGAATCTTTTTAATTGTATGTTAACTGCATTCAGTCTTGTCATTACAATGGCATGGATTTTCACTTCATGTATATCATAAATTTGAAGTGCTCCTGTAGATTAATGCAGACATGTTAAATATAGAACATTATGATTTGGTGTCTGATCATAACCAGCTTTTGTGTTTGTGGAACGTTTGCCAAGGAATTCACCTTAAGAGTGGGGCAAAGTGAAGCACAAGAATAAATCATTAATTTCATGATGACTTTAATGCTAATTATATTACATAGCAGTTGTGGAGGGCTTGCACACTGAAAAAAAAAATAATATTCATAATCCTGCATTTATGGTGTCAGTGTCCCAAAATGCCCTTCAGGCCTGAACACTGTTATCAGACTTATTAGACTTATCTTGGCTCTCCCGTCTTTTTCTCCACATTGCTGACACAATCTTCTGATTTCATTGGCCTTCTTGAAAGACACACTTACTACAACCACTTTGGCTTTTATTTTAAGGCAAATCACCATATAAACAAACAATGCAAGTAAGAATGAAAAAAATACAGCATTATATAAAATGCACTCAGACCACCCTATCCAACTTTTCAAAAGAAAGGATTCACCAATCCTCATGTTAACCTGAAGGTTTATAATAACTATATGATGCCGCTGTTTCATCTAAAACATATTAAAATAATATCCAGCGCACTTAAATGTTCTTACCAACTTAATTCAAAATACTTTCATCCTGTTACAGTCTGGAAAAACAGATGATTCTTTTCTCTTTTACACGTAGTATTTTCTTTCATCGAAACTCTTATACAGCATTTCTTGCCTTCATGGTAAGTTGTTATTAGCAAGATGCCATTCAAAATCTTTCACATTGGAATATTTTGCCATAAATTATAATCTCCAATCCCACTCATTTTCTATTTATACTCCACCTATACTTCTGTTAAACACCATCTAGTATGTGTCTGCTGGATCTACTTCACATGACTGAAAACTTAAAATGCTGAATCTTATTTGACAGACACAATACCAAATTTTAAAAATACCCAAAAATCATTTGACTGAGTCTCATTATACTGAAAGCTTACAATGCTGACTTTCAAAATACTGAATTTTAAGACATAGACATGCATACTTACAACACCAAGGACTAACTCTTTACAAAACAAAAACTACTTACTTATCCTCTTAACAGAAACTAGACAATATAAAACCAATATAGGTGGGGATCTCTGCACCGTCACGCACCCCAGTGTGGGTGGCTGCACCCCCTACACCTCCCGACTATATATATACTAACTCCAGGATTGCACTACAGTATGATAATGGGCATATGCCTTTTACTTACCTTACAGCACTGTGCACACTGCCACTACTGCCGGGAGTGCACAAAACGCCTACCATATTACTTTAAATATTTCCCATAAAAATGAAAAGAGCTATACCCACATTTAGAGACACTACAATACTACTTTCTATGGTACTATTGGTATTCTGACAGTTAGCACTTTAAGTTAGTCATTTTTTTTATCACAAGCACAGGTGAAGGGAAACATATCATGCCTATGGCTTAAAATTCAGTACTTTGAAATTCAGCATTGTAAGCTTTAAATTTAATGAGATTCTATCCAATGAGTTTTTAGTATTTTGAAAATGAGATGTGGTGGTCTCAGTCAAATGAAGGGTGGCCGCGGTGGTGCAGTGTTTAGCATTGCTGCCTCACAGCAAGAGGTTCTCCGGTTCGATCCTTGGCTGGGGTGCCTTCTGTGTGGAGTCTGTATGTCCTCCCTGTGCTCATGTGGGTTTCCTCTGGGTACTCTGGTTTCCTCCCACATTCCAAAGACATGCTGTAGGTGGATTGGACACTCTAAATTGACCCTAGGCATGAGTGTGTGCCTTCTGTGGAAGTTTGGGTGCCAGGCTGGCAACTCGACACTGTAAAACTCTACTGCCAATCATGAGCGGACAGGTGATCCACTGTGGCGACTCCTAACCGGGAAAAGTTGAAAGAAAAAGAAGGTCTCAAGTCAAATTAAATTCAGTATTTTGGGTTTTCAATCATGTGAAGTAGATCCATGTGTGCTATACTTTCATACAGTTTTAATACCTTTTCTGTGGTTGTATTTCATATTCTTACATTCCTTCACATGGTTTGTGGTGCAGAGGTTAGTGGTGCTGCATCACAGCAAAGAGTGCTCCATTTAGATTCTTGGCTGGAGTACCTTCTGTATGGAGTCTGTATGTCCTCCCTGTGGTCACATGAGTTTCATCCCAAAGACATGCTGAAGGTGGATTGGACACTCTAAATGGGCCCTAGGTGTGCATGTGTGCACCTTCTGTGGAAGGTCGGGAGCCAGGCTGGCAACTTGACACTGTAAAACTCCACTGCCAATTGTTCTGTAGACTGTTGTTCTGCTGTGGTGACCCCTAATTGTAAAAGAAGAACATTCTTTCACATGCTTTGTACCACTTTCCTTACTTTCTTGTTCAATAATGAATTAAACCTCGGAATCAACACAATTTATTGAATGTCATTTTCACTGAAAATGGAACTCATTGAAAACAGTCACTTTTCTTCAGTTGTCTGCAGACAGTGCTCCTTTCCATTGATATCAGACGTTATTATCTACGGATAGTTTACAAATCTAAGAGCTAAAAGAGCTCCTCCCAATTATTTTTTTTCATTTTTTTACTTGCTGCACAATTATCTACCACTATTATGATCACTGTAACAAATTACTAAATTGTCAATTTGACTAACTGTAAGTACAGTACATATATCTGTGAACTATATTGAATTTGTCAGTCCTAATGCTGAAATAACCAGTTAGACCTGTGCTCCTGGTTTTGTCCCTAATGTTGCACAGTCTCTTTTGCATTAAGAAGACCATAGTACTGTCACTACAGATTGAACCTTTTGCTGCACCTGTTGGCAATGGATATTTTCCCATGAAATATCCCTTAACCTAACTGCCTTTCTTGAATACCACTAATCTCTGTAGCTGTTGCTTGAGTTCTACTGAAGACAAAAACAAGTGACACCACTCTATCCTCTCAACTTAAGGTACTTCTTTCCTATACTAAATTTCTTCTACTGTCTGCCATAGAACACTGCTCAGTTGTCTTTGTTATACGTGTGTCCTGTAAGTTCATGTCCATCATGTCAATATTTAGACATCTTCTTGTCAGCTCTCCATTTTTATTCACCATCTTAAGTTCAAAGGTTGGTAGATAGAGAAGTAGATGCCAAACACAAGTTGCCCTAGCACAGATCCCTGGGGGATTCCACCTGTGACTGGTCTCTTTATGGAGGTAATATCCCCTATTTTGATTATTTGTGACCTATCTGTTAGCCAGTTGGCAGTCTAGCAGGTGACATGTTTAAACTATGTCTGACTGGGGGATTGTGTCACAGTCTATGGCTAGGTTGAGGTATGTGATGCACACATTTTACCTTTCTTCATTGCTTTGCTGACATTTTGAAAATGTCCACCTGGTTAAGTAAGCATGACTTGGGTTGAAGAATCCCAAATGAGATGGGTCCACTGTTTGGCAGTTCTTTATGTCCTTATTGATTAATTCCATAAAAAGTATTTCCATGGCTTTGCATATGAAGCTCATCAGACTTATTGATCTGTAAATGCCTGAATTCATGGAGTGTCACTCACTGTGCCAGGGAATGACTGTACCTATTTTCCATTCACTTGGTACAAAACCTGTGTGGAGGATGGCATTGAACAGTGTTGCTGGGGGATGGCTAAATCATGCTTCATGCCTTGGTGTTGTGTGATAGCTGGAAGTGAAGCAGTTTAGATATATCTTGAGGGACAAAAAGCAGGGAGAGAGGGGTAAAATTAGAGCTGAATTTATTAGCCAGTAGGTTTTCTATATCTTCAGCTTCAGTGTATGTAACATCATTCATAATCATTTCAGCACATTGTCGCATTATGCTTTTGAGATTATGACAATCACTAAAAATGGCCTTGTGATTGTCTTTGGCTTGGGTAGCTATTTTACCCACAAACTTATTTTTGGTGGATTTTATTAAGCTCCTGACTTGTCTCTTTATTTCAGTAATGATGGCTTTATCATTCTGGGAATTACTCATTTTACTTTTAGTCAAAATTTTCTTTAATTTATTGTAAAGCTTGTCGGTATTATGGTTCTACCATGTGGATTTGTTTCTGGGATTTGCCATGCACTTTCTTCTACAGGTTATATCTGCATCTGTGCAGTTGTTTACATGCTGGTATAGTGTGGTAGTATGTGTTTCTGTGTATTCATTGGAATTGACTGGGTTTGGTGGGGATTTGAAGCTTGACAATGTATCATACAGGAGTAGGTAGCTTGTCTCAGAGAAATATGTAAAGGTGACCTAGCAAGTGATGAAGTTTCACAAGGGATGGTGCCCGATGTACTCCTGTTAGAAAACAGAAAAATCTAAAACGTTGTTCCTCTAGTGGGTTACTCTAACTTATTCACAAAGCCCATGAATCTCTGTTCTTCTGCATCAGTGGTCATGCAGGTTTTTCAGTTTATAGCTGGACAGTATATCACCTAAGAAATGATATTGGGATTAATACTGAGTGATTCTAGTTCCTTCATAAACCACACCAAAAACAGCTCACAGTTGAATGAATACTACACAGAACCAACCAGTGAAAAAATTATTTTTTTTATTAATAATAAAATATTAAATATATACGAAAATTCTCTCTCTAGCGCCTCGGCTATGAACAGCCTTTAACAGAGTACAATCACACAAATAAAAAACAAAGCTTTATATACTCTTTACATTAAATGAATTACTTCATTAGAAAAACAATTAAACAATTCCCAGTTACTAAATTGCATTATACCAAACACTTCCAAGTGCATTCTTGATTTAGGCTTCTAGGGCACATAGTATCAAACTTTAAAATCAACATTGTTTCTTTCTTTCTTAGTACATTTTGTATATGTTGCTCTACCATTAATTCATTAATTTCTACTTTTTTCAGAATAGTTGCTTGCAACCCCTCCACGTTGCTATTATGAAATTCTTTAAAATAAACTGCCACTGGACTAGTTGATTTGCCTTTTCTCATATCTCTTATATGTTCTTTAAGTCTACATGAAAACCGCCATTTTCTTTCCCCCACATAGAATTTTTTACATGGACGTTTTAAACCATATATAATTTTCTCTGTGTTGCAACCATAAATACATCTAACTTGGAACTTTTTTTCCATTAATGTCTGTGAATTCTTTTACTATGAACTCACATGTACTACATTTTCCATAAGGAAATGTACCTAACATTTCTGGCGATAGAACTAGCCCTACTTGAGGCATTCTAAACTTCCCATGTACTAAGAAGTCTTTTATGCTTCTTCCTCTCCTATAGGAGAAGCTAATATTCTTATTTTGTAAGAAATCAACTTCCCCTTTTAATCTTAGCCAAGAGTATTTTACTTGTTCTTTTACTATTTCTGAAAAGACAAAATGTGGACGTAAAATAAATACTTTCTTGTTCTCCTTCATTTTCCTTCCTTTGTTTATTGCCACTCCTCTGATTCCACTTTATCACTTTTTTCAATCCCTGTTCCACTTATGCTCTTAAATATCCTCTCTCACAAAACTTATAAAACGTTTCTTCCATTTCGTTTTCCTTATCTACAGGATTACTACATAACCTTTTTACCCTAAGGAATTCTCCATATGGTATAGATTTTATAGTATGTGGGGGATGGCAACTGGAACCATATAAAATAAAATTTGTTCCCAGGAACTTTCTATGTATTTTTGTTCTTAACTTGCAATTTTTCCTACCCATTACTTCAACGTCCAAATAATGAACTTCATCACCAATCTGTAATCCATCAAAACTTATCCCCTCTTCATTTTCATGTAACTTATTAATAAATGCTTCCACTTTATTGTGTCCCCCCTACATACAAAGATTAAATCATCAATATATCTAAAATATTTAACTGCATGTTCTTTATAAAATTCAGTAGTATAGATATATTGACTTTCAAAATGTCCCATGAATATATTTGCATAAGTGGGGGCTAAAGCTGCCCTCATTGCTGCACCTTGTAACTGTCTATATAGGCAGCCATTAAATTCAAATATGTTGTTTTTTAAACACATCAAAACCAAATCTGTTACTTACTGTATTACTGGGGCTTCCCCTAAAAAAATTTTATAGCTTTAATACCATCTTTGTGCTTGATGTTAGTATACAAACTTACAACATCCCTTACAATAAAATACATTCCTTCTGTCCATATAATTTCCTTGATTTTTCCAAAAAATTCAAAACCATCCTTAATATAAGAAAACATTTTCTCCACAGTCGGCAACAGAAAGCAATGCAGGAAACATGCTATGTTATGCAAAAAATAACCACAGGCTGAAACTATAGGTTATCCAGGGGGATTGACCAAGTCCTTGTGTATTTTTGGGACACAAAAAAATTGAGCCATAGTGGCATTCTTAATTCTAAACTTTTGCTGCATATCTTGTAGTGAAAAATAATATAACCTCATTCCCTTATTAATTAATTAATTGTATTATTTTTCCGCTTTATTATATTCATCTATATTAACTTTTTATAAACACATTCATTGTTTAAGTGTTCATAACACATAGATAAATATTGAGAAAAATGTAGAACTACCAGTTTACCCCCTTTATCTGCTGGTTTGAATATTAAGTCCATACATTGACTTAGATCTTTTAAACTGTTCCACTGCTCTTTAGTTAAATTATAATTCACATGTGCCCTATCAAATATTGAATACTCCCTTTCAAATCATAGTTCAAAAATACATCAAATTGTTTGATGTTATTATTTGTTTGTGGTGGCATAAAAGTACTTTTTACTTGCACTAATTCAGTATTTAGCTTGCAGTATGTGTTCACTTCATCTTCCGAACAGCAAGAATAAAACCTCACATTACTATTATTTAATTCATTACTATTATCACTGTCTAATGATAAATTCATACTTTCTTTAAAATAATGCATCAGATGTAATTTACGACTAAAACAATAAACATCATATTTCAATTCATGCAATCTTGAGAATACTGTTGGGACAGACTTTAAACCCATATTTAAGACGCTCATCTCACTGTCCATTAGTGAGCGTCCTGACAAATTGAGTACATAACCACATTCTGCCAAACAGTTTTTCTAATTCCATTTACCTCATTTAACAGCCCTTTGAAAATTGTAGTCCTTCTGATGTTCACCTCTGTTTCACCCTCTTTTTTTATTTCCTTGGTTCTCATGAAAAGTTTTCATGTAATGTCCATTCCCTGGCCGTGGCAAAGGCAGATAATCCTCCTGGTCTGTTTCTCCTTCTGTATCGGATGCTCCACTTTCACCTGAGGTGTAGGCTTACCCGGTTCTATTCGTCGCCTTACCACCTTCCTCGAACTGCACCCTCTGACATTTCGCCTTGGGATTGGTTGTCACTTGAAAGGCTCGTTTAAACTCATAGTCTCTCAGATCTCTAAATAGTTTATTTTTCTTTCTTTCTATGACATCCTTTTCATATCCAAGCAACTGTTCATTGATTTTGGCAAGGAACTGTTGTAGTTCATCACCTACAGTCTTATTGCCAATATCTTTACATACTTCCTTGATTTCATCTCTTAATTTTTGTTTTATTTAGAGTGTCCCTCTCAACCAATATTTGCACCCATTCCAAGCTGCACTTATGTGCAGCCATGACCTATCTCTCATAAAATATTTTATCTTCCCCTGAGGACAAGTCAAATGGGGTAGAGGGATTTATTGTTGCTTGTAACCCCCTTGGTGTGACTTCCAATTCCACATACCTTTGGAAGCTTTGAATATTTAGAAACACTGCAGTTTCTTTAAAAAACAGCTTTTCAGTCGGCTCAAACATCTCCTGAATCTCTAGTGCCATTGACCTCTCACTTTTCTGACCAATATGGGAAAAAGGATTTTGTTGTTTAGTTCTCCTTTCCTCTTCTCACTTACTAAATATCGATGTAGTGAGTTCTGATGCATTTGCACTTTCTTCTCTCCCCCTAACAACCGTTGCAGATCTGCCAACTCCTTCATTGACTGATGTAAAAAAAATTATCAATGGATTTTTGTGTTAAATCCATGGAGGATTCCCTGAAGACCCTCAGCAAAGCCGTATATGAATCACTGGCCATGTGCCTTCATAAATCACGCCAAAAACATCTCACAGTTGAGTGAATACCACACAGAACCGACCTTTGAAAAACAAATTATTTTTTTATTAATAATAAAATATTAAAAATATACAAAAATTCTCTCTCTAGCGCCTCGGCTATGAACAGCCTTTAACAGAGTACAATCACACAAATAAAAACCAAAGCTTTTTATACTCTTTACATTAAATGAATTACTTCATTAGAAAAACAATTAAACAATTACCAATTACTAAATTGCATTATACCAAATACTTCCAAGTGCATTCTTGATTTAGGCCTCTAGGGCACATAGTATCTGTGATTAGTATAGCTCATAGTATCTGTGATTCTAGTTCCTGTTGCTATGTCATTTATGCACTGGCATTTTCCAAGCCAAAAGCTGCTACAGTTTTCCCCTGAATATATGTGTTAACAGCATTGTTGCCGGAATTTGGTTTTCTCTCCTTGTATGCTATTTTTCTGTAAAGTCTCTGAACTGTAGCATTTTGTAATGTCCAGCTAATTATTACTTCCCCTACTCACAGTCTAATTTACCTGACCACCACTTGGACCCAGTACATGCATCCTTGACTCTATCTGGCTTTCTGTCCTGATAATACTGTTTTACTCTGTAGATGATGTACCTAATTAATCATCACTGGGTAGGTAGAAGACTGCTAGCTTCACTGTTTTTCCACATGCTGCAGTTTCCTCTTAGTCTCAGCAAATGTCTTATTATGCAGCTGTGTGCTGTTATTAATTTGAGGGGCTTTATAGTTCAGCCCGGTTCTCATGACCTATACTTTATATAGGTTACACTTTCTGCTGGTGAGCTTTTATTGTTCAGTGTATTTTAATTCTGATTCATGGCATTGCCTGTGTACTAAATTTATTCCATACATATTCATTTTATAGATGCACTGAGACAGAAAGATAACTCAATGTCAGCCACCCACAGACTGCTGCATAACAATCTGGGTATGTCATTGTTATTTGTCTGTACAAGTTCTGTATGTACCTGCTTATCTTACTGCTTAATCAGCAGATAGTCAAACAAACTGCAGTCCTACTCCAAGTGTGCACAGTTTTCCTATAAAGAAGAATGTTGACAAGGTGATTATTGAACCTGTGGCCTATCCTCAAATGGTTACAGTAATTTATTATTTATTTTATTTATTTACATTTGTTTACCAGAAAATTCTGACAGGACGCAGGTCTTTTTTCAGCGGATGCCCCGGGAGAAAAGCTCCACATCATGTACATGATAGAGATACAAAGTTGCAGCAATGGTACACAACATTACAGGTTGTTGGCTTTAATACAGTAACAAGATATTGATTATCAACAATATGTACAGAAAATATTGCAAGTTAAGATAGTTTCTTGTCATTTATAATATTGTAACAAAGTTGTCAGACAAGATGTTAAAGTATGTAAAGACAACTAGCTATTTCTGACTGTAGTTAGTAGTGGCGGTAGTATAGTTGGGTTAAGAGTCTAAGTGGGGTGGAGAGGTAAGGGGGGCAGTGTTAGTCTGGATTAGAACAAGGACGAAGCCAGTGCAAATTTAAGTGGAATTTGAGTGCAGTCTTGAAAAGGCTGCTGGAAGGTAGAGTAGTTATAGAGGGTGGAAGATTGTTCCAAAGTTTAGATATGCTACATGAAAATATAGCTTCTCCTGCTGAGTTTTTGGGTTTGATAACAGTGAGTTGATTTTTGGTGCTTGTTCTTAGGGGCCTAGTGGGATGATAGGGTTGGAGAAGGGTTTTAAGGGAAGGGATGTTAAGGGGTGGTTAATAAGTTTATGAGCGGGGGTGAGTTGATTAAAGTGAAGGAGTTGTGGGAGTTCTAGCCAGTTTAGTTCTTTAAGGGAGATACAATGATGGCTATGGTAGGAGGTTCCATTGGCACATTTAGCAATTTGTTGTAACAAGCATCCAGCTTGTGTAGGTCTGTCTGTCTAAGGTTGGTAAGTATGGGGGATGCATAGAGTAGGGTGGAAATTAGCTGGGAATTGGCTATGAAGATTCTAGCCGCCTTGGTTAGGAATTGGCAGCTTTGATTTAATGCACTAAGTTTCTTGTGAACTATTTTTATTGTGAGAGATATGTGGGTGTCAAATCTAAGTTTATTGTCTATTTCTACACCAAGTAATTTTGTGTGTTCTGATGGAGAGATGATGGTATTGTCTTTGACAAGAATGTTGAAGTGGGGGCTGTTTTGGGTGGCTTCGGAAGGTTGGAACAGGAGAAGTTTTGTCTTACTTGGGTTGAGTAGGAGCTGAGCATTGGATAGTCAGCTTTTTAGAGAAGAGAATGATTCCTGTGTGATTTTTTTGTAGTTCTGGTAGAGTGGGGGCAGAGCAGATGAGAGTAGAGTCATCTGCATACTTTATAAGAGATGCTTGTGTGGTGGCAGTATGTAGGTTGTTAGTGAAAAGTGAGAATAGCGGAGGGCCAAGGATAGACCCTTGGGGAACTCCAAGAGTAACTGTGAGGTGATGTAGTATAAACTGGAAGCCAGCCACCACGTAAAAATCAATTCTTTATTAAAACAGGAGAATAAGCGCTTTCGCGTGCATCCACAAAGGCACGCTTCTTCAGATTCAATAAATATTAGAAGAATCACATTCAATATATCTAAAAACACTAATTAAATTAAATCCAGGTTGACCAATGCAATTCAGTTATCACTTATTCAATTAATTGCTGCAGGGTGTAACTTAAAAACACTTAGTGTTACATTTCTTTTAAAGTCATCAACTTCAAATGATACAATATATACCAAGAAAGTTTATAAGCTGTTGATAGCAAACATATAATTAAAATTTTAATGCATAACAGTCCTATATGTAATCAAAAATAAAGTTAGACATATATATTAATATCATAGAAAATATATATATTGGATATCTGACTTAGTAATAATTATATTAAAACTATATAAGAATCAAAAATTTTTTGTAGTTCTGGTAGAGTGGGGGCAGAGCAGATGAGAGTAGAGTCATCTGCATACTTTATAAGAGATGCTTGTGTGGTGGCAGTATGTAGGTTGTTAGTGAAAAGTGAGAATAGCGGAGGGCCAAGGATAGACCCTTGGGGAACTCCAAGAGTAACTGTGAGGTGAAGTGATGTGTTATTGTCCCAGATTACTGATTGCTGGCATCCATGTAGATAGCTCTGGAGCCAGTTGCAGGCTGGTTGTGAGGAGGAGAGGTTGGGAAGAGTACAGAGTAGTAACTCATAAGATACCATGTCAAAGACCTTTGAGAGATCTAGAAATACAGCATTAGAGAAGAGGCCATTGTTTATGAGATGAAGTATAGTGTTGGTGAAGGAGAGCAGAGCTGAGGTAGTGCTGTGATATGGCCTGAAACCATGTTGGGTTTTGGAGAGGAGATTATTAGCTAGGCGGTAGTTGGAGAACTGGGTGTTGATACATTTTTCAAGTATCTTGGAGAGAGGGGAGAGGACAGCAATGGGGTGGTAATTGGAGAGGTCAGTGGAGGCAGTGCCTTTGTGGAGGGGAATGATGTGGGATATTTTCCATATCGAGGGAACATAGCCTTCTGTTATGGAACGGTTGATTAGAATTTAAATTGGGTAGGCTAGTGTATCAGATGCAATTTTCAAGTATTCAGAGAGGAGGTTGTCAGCTGTGTGTCTGGTGGGTTTAAGTTTTGACAATAGTCTTTTTATGTTGGAGGTAGGTACTGAGGTGAAGAAGAAAAGAGGAGTGGGGGTTAGGAGTTGGGGGGCTGGTTAGGAGTTGGGGGGCTGTTGTAGGGAAGTGTTTGTTTAGAGATGTTATAGTTTCAGTGAAGTGTTTGTTGAAGGATTCAGCAATACTGCTGGAGGAGGGGGAAATGGACGGCTGGGGGGTATCAACCTTCCCTGGGTGGAGGATATTGTTAATAGTGTACCAGAATTGCTTAGGGTTGAGGTTGGTAGAGTTTAGGGTGGATTTATAGTAGAGGAATTTGTCTAATTTTATATGCTTTTTGGCTTTATTGCACAGTTCAAGGAATGATTGCCTATCTGAGTTATTTTTTGTTAGTCGCCAGTGCTCCCAGGCCTTATCTCTGGATTTCATTAGGGTTCTGGTGGTCTTTTGTAATCATGGGGCATGCCTGGATCTGACTTTGGCATTTCTTACAGGCGCATGGGTGTTTAGGATGAGAGGAAGGTACTGTTGAAGAAGTGGACAGCCTCATCTAGGCTGAGGTATTTTAGTGGTGACCAGTTAATTTTTTGCAGGGAGGAGATGAAGGAGTTGGGGTTGAAGTTGGACTTGTTCCGTATTTGCCTGTAGATAATGGGCTTCAGACTGTTTCTGTGGTGCCGAATTAGGAAAGTGGGGGAGTGGTCACTCGTAATGTATATGATATTGTCTTTTAAACACATTAGGGGCAAATAGTTTCTTAGATTTATGTTCAGTATTTATATTCATAGCAAACACTTTGCTGCTTAAAGGATTCTAGCTGACTGCTAACTAAGTGGAATTCATACTGTTACATGGACCTGCTAGCCTTGACTACAACAGATCTTGCAAGCATTCTGCTCATACTTATAAAAGCTGACTGTCTCAAAAGAAGGTTTTTAGAGCAGGTAGGACCCCTCATCTGATGACCTAACAACCCTACAAGGGTGAAGGCTGCTAGCAAGAACCTTAAATTAAGCTAAGCCTAAGTTGTTTAGTACTTCATAGGCATGTGTCATATCCTTAAAGATAAAACCTAAAAGGGACCAGCAGCCACTGCAGATTTCTTCATCTCACCCTCTCAAGGTTGCATTTCTCTTCTAAGATTAGAAAACTGTAATTTTTCTCTCTTCACTTTCACTTTATGCCTGCATAGATGCTTCTCATTCTTTTCCAAACACGTCTATTCTGTACAGTTTAGTTGTTTACAGGCCTTTGACATTCTATAGTCCACTACGTTATCTCCGATTTATGCATTCAGTTTGGTCAATTATTGTTGGTTGAACACTGTGTGGTAACATATGGGTATATATCTCATTTTATCTTCCCCTTACCTACCATAACAACCACTACCCCATACATGGACTCCTATGCACTTTTCATCTTTCCATCAAATGCAACTCCAGTGGTATAAAGGGATAAAGCCCTGACTAAGATACAGGTGACCCAGGTAAAATTAACAGCGCTGGTGACTGACAGACTGGCAGGGAAGGATGGGTGTAGCCATCCTGAAGTGAATGGATGGACCTGTGGGCATATGCACTGTTGATTCCCAGAGGAGACTGGGGAAGCCACAAGATAGGCATGCCTAATGAGAAGACTATGGTGGAGACATTGGCCAAGCTGCTGTGGAGGTGGGGTGATACACGACACCTCTCTATTGTGCACCTGCTCCTCAGGCATAATATTGAGATCAGAAGGGGGGAAACAGGTAGGCCACAAGCAAAAAGATCCCCCCGGGACAGAAGCTCAGACATGTTGGGCTTCTGATATACTTATTCCATGATCAGCCTCAGCATACTGGATTAAGTCCTGTTGGGGAAGGCAGTGAGCTGGTAGACCCAATGTGGACAGGCGCCAGCGAGAGAGGCTGCTAAAAATGAATGCATACATTACAGAACATTTTAATTTCCTCCCTACATGCATATTCAGATGACATAAAATCAGCTCTGTGTTATTTCAAATAATGTCAATTGGCCTTCATACAGTAAAATCTTTATATGCACACTTTTGCATCAGATTGCTTGGACACTGTCAAAATATGCACTAAAAGGAAATTCTATTTCCATTGTCTTACTTTTTTATTCTTGGCACATGCATGAATTAAAGAGCTCACCCCAGGACATATATTGCCTTGCACCCTTAATGTATACTAAAGTTTTCTCCTGTACCTCTTGTGTTCAGACTGTCCACATGAATGCAAAAACAAATTAGGAGTTTTATCAAATATGCCTGATATAGGACAGAGAGGCAACATACGCTGGGATAAAACCCAGTATTTTAGTCTATCACGTATCTTTGTCTAAGGGTGGCCACTGTGGTGCAGCGGTTAGTGTTGTCACTTCATAGCAAGAGGCTCTCTGGTTCGATTCAAGGCTGGGCTGCCTTCTGTACGGAGTCTACATGTCCTGCCTGCAGTCACGTGGGTTTCCTCTGGGTGCTCCCGTTTCCTTCCACATTCCGAAGACATGCAGTAGGTGAATTGGGCACTCTAAACTGACTATGGGTGTGAGAGTGTGTGTGTGTGTGTGTGTGTGTGTGTGTGTGTGTGTGTGTGTGTGTGTGTGTGTGTGTGTGTGTGTGTGTGTGTGTGTGTGCGTGTGTGGGTGTGTGTGTGTGTGCATGTGTGTGCGTGTGTGTGCGTGTGTGTGCGTGTGTGTGTGTGTGTGTGTGTGTGTGTGTGTGTGTGTGTGTGTGTGTGTGTGTGTGTGTGTGTGTGCGTGTGTGTGTGTGTGTGTGTGTGTGTGTGTGTGTGCGTGTGTGTGTGTGCGTGTGTGCGTGTGAGTGGTATGGGTGAACTACAGTGGGAGGGCTAGACACCCATTGGTGTAAACCTTGGCTCGAGATGATTGTCACTGTTGTAGTCACACCCCGACCCCATGTGCAAAATAGGGAAAAGGGGTTGAGGATGGATGAAGGTGTCTAACTATAAGAAATCTAGAAGAGTCAGCCAAGGTAATGACACTGGAGGGTTACTGATTTTTCAGGAAAAAAGCCCTCTAAATAAGACAGATGCTGCAACAAGGGCTGGATCATTCAAAATATATAAAGTCCACAATGGACCTTTGAGAGCATTTTATTTACTGAGCACATGTAAGAAAAGATGTAGTGCATTCTGTCACTGGTCATCTCTTTGAGTGCCTCTTCAGCAAGTTTCACATATCAAATGTTCCACTTATCAACCCGATTACCATGATGAGATCCATTTTATAGGTAGTAGCATGCATAAGGGCAACCAGTTCTGTATAAAGAATTCAAAGTTCTTTGTACGGGGATTATTAAACTGTACCATTTTCTCTGCGATAATCAATTCTCAGAGTTAGTATTTATAAGTAGCACAGGGGAAGTGTATTCTCCCAAATGAGAGGTTCAGGGGGGAGCTTGCCTACCTTTGAAAATGTTAATTTCTTTGCTCTTTCCCTAGATGTAGATTATTTTCAGTATGTTTAGCAGTAGTTTCTTAATGTATTGCCTTTGGAATGAGATGGTCCAGTCAGTGAGTTAAACTTCATAAGCTGGTATGCATTGAGGTTGCTTTCAATATTATGGGTCAGATCCTTAATTCATTATGTTTTTCTGCTTGACTGAGCATTCAGCTTCTGTCATACCTCTCAACTGTCCAGATTGTTACAGAATGTCCAGATTTTTGCTTCATATTTTTGGTCTGTTTGTCATATAATTGTGGTTTTCTGGCAAATCATTAGCAAACTATTGACAACTGAATTTAGAAAATAATGACAGACATTTAAATTTCAGATTTCATACTCTTCAGAAAAATTACACTAATTATCAAGCTTTTTATTCTATCAACTTTCTAAGTTTGTAGGAGCAATATTTAAAAATCATCCCTATTTTTGGTCCTTCGTCCCCCCATTATTTATGGCTTTGCTCATATTTCTTTCTCTAAGAGGTTGAAAGGTATGGCTTCTATCCAAGTCACAAACTTTTTGACAGAACTGTGAATGGTTTGGTAGGATTATCAACATTTGGGGATCCCATTATAACAACAAATAAGGTAAGTATACTTCTTAGGAAAAAATAAAATGTAAATGCAGTTAGGAGAATTTATGTAGCAAGTTTGAAATTGCTGTATGTTGGGCAATGCCCCCTTTTCCAAGGTACAGTGATTCCTGAGTTAGTTATATAAGTGGTTGATGTGTACTGGAATGCGTTTAATGTAACAACACATGCTGCAGCTCACTGTTTTTTCTAAACTATATATTTATTTTTGAGTTTATGGGGTTCACAGTACTGAGCACCAATCGTTTATGTTACGGTAGTCCCTGACATCAGCCATGCCCAGGTGCACTCATAGCCCACATTACAACAGGTATATCCTGCAAATCAACATGACTCCACATTCTTATGCATAATTCAGAAAACTTGTAACTCATAACTGCCTCTCATTTTGAAGTAGAGAGAGGGATGACTTCTAAATGCATCATTTACTTCTGTACTGTCGATGTTGTTGCAGGGCATCATACTTAACACCACTTTTGCTGGAGTTTCCAATGGTTTACACATATATAGTTTGTTACAAACTTACTCTAACAAACTGTCAGAGCTGGTTAGAGCTACCTAATTTAACAACTGAGGTAGCACATAAATAAATGAGAGACATCTGTAGTGCTGTTCTGAATGAGAAAGAAATCAGTTGTATTATACAGTTTTTTTCAGAGTTGATATTTTCAAATGGCACTTCATATTGAAGCACTGAATGCTCTATCAAGAATGGAAGGATACTGAGATGTTTTGCAACACTGAATACCGTTAGCCACCCCTGCTCTATCTTATTTTGCTGTTTTTTTTGAAGGAAACTGCTTCATTGTCACTGCAAGGAGGGAGGGCATTTCAATCTAATGCAGGATATAAGCCCCTGATTGAAGTAATCCTCATGAGCTTGGGTCCTTCCTTAAAGAACTCAAATTATTTCTGCTGTCTGAATAATATACTGCTCCATCCTTACAAACAAATCTTTACGTCTGGCAGTAGCATTAGTTTGCAAAGCACTTAGAGCAAGGCTTAAGCTTTATAGCATCATCTGCCACTATTTGAATCCCAGCTGCTCCTCCCCTAGACAAACGAGACAGCCACTTTATAAAAATAAATATTGTGCTGAAGTCAAAAGAAGCAAAATTACCCAGTTAAAAACCATCCTTGTCAGAGTGAAAGCTGTGCCATAACCAGCTACACATGTGGAACTTTTTATAAACCAGTGTTACTGTCCCTATTGGATGCAAAAGGATGTAATGACCAACATTCTGTAATGTCAACATCCAATCAAAAGTAGGACTTTACACCAATGTAATTGCTTCCACCTTAAGCACACCTCGTAGAGACTCTCTGCCCAAAGATACATGGCAACATGTAAAAAAATAGCATCCATGCAGCTGTGTGACATTCTTTTCTTGCTGTGCAACTGTGACAGGTTTCTGGCCTGTCATTAATAGTGTCAAACACAGCTGGATGAATGCCTTCACTGTGGAGTCATTTTTGTTTACATCAAAAACAAGTATTGGATTTATCAGCTGTACTTGCCATTAAACCTTGTTCGTTATTTTCAGAATGCATTATCAACCATGCAGTATGTTTTAATGTCAGTATCCAACATCTTTTATTATACAGGGCACCATGCAGTTCAGTTCTTGGACAGCAGCTATCATCTGCTATTACAACAATATTTCTCACAGCTGAACATATGCACAAAATAACTGCTGCACAATCCCTTAGCAGCATATTTTATTATACAGGGCACCATGCAGTTCAGTTCTTGGACAGCAGCTATAATCTGCTATTACAGCAATATTTCTCACAGCTGAACATATGCACAAAATAACTGCTGCACAATCCCTTTGCATACTTCACTTGACACAATTACTTTTCCGCTGATCTCCATTGCAAAGTCATTCAAAATATCCACATTATTAGCAACTTATAAAGAGTGGTAGTTGATCATTTACAATGGATTTTCACTGGAGATTCATTAATACAGTACCTGATAAAATAATATTATCTAAAAAAAAAATAATTTGATATTTTTCAAAGGTAGACTGATTATTTTCCATGGGTTGAAAAATCATGTGCGTCCTTACCATTGACTTAATCAGTTTAGCAATATATGGTGGTGAAATGACAGGCAGACTTTGTAGCATTAAACTGAGAAAGTATTCTATTTTTTTCAGTTATACTATACAGAATGAAGGATTTCTTATAATTGCACAAATAAGTCTTTAATAATTATTCAGGTAAATGTACCAATGTGGTGGCAGGACTTGTAATTACTTTTATAAAAGGAAGATAACTGAATATGTCGATATTAATGGTAATTACCTGTCTCAGATTCCTCTGACAAGAAAAATGAGACAGGGATGTCCCTTCTCCCCCTTATAGCTTGCTCTCGTAATCGAAGCTCTAGCAGGCACTCTAGAATTGGAGTTGCAGCGTTACGCCATTCAGAACAGCCTCATTTGTTGGTGTTATCATCATCCCCCTTTGGGGACAATGAGATTATATAGTTAAGCACCCCAAAGAGATGATTCCTAAAGTTTTTGTCATTCTCAAGAAATTTGCTAGCCTGGCTGGTCTAGATATTATCCTAAACAAGACAATGCTATTCTCTGTTAACAAAACATGTGAAATGTTATGAGTCAGGATAATAGCTTGACTGGGATAAGATTTGTCATGAAGATAAAATACCTAGGCATTATAATGGCATTCCTGATGCAGAACACGTTGGATAGGAATTGTAAATATCTACACGACTTTAAGCAAGAATATTCAGTGTTGAGGCAGTTTAAATCTTCCTTCTTTCAACAGGATTTAAGGAATTAAAATGGTTCTACTTCCCAAAACACTTCTTATCTGAGGCATTTGCCACCTACTGCTAGGATAAATTGGGTAGAAAAATTTCAGAAATTATTTCTGAATTTTATATGAGAAAAGACATCTCCGAGGATTAATAGGCAAAAGCTAATACTGCACAAAGTTAGAGGGGAATTAGATATGCCTTATTTGTGGTTATATGCAAAAGCCTCAGTGGAGTGGCAGTTTTTATGAGCATAAATTCAGGCCATTATGGTTATGGTCAAAATTAAAATACTGCTGCATAGTTTTTACTGTATTTTATTGCTGTTAACTAATCTGCATGGGTAACTGATTTGTTTGCAGTTAAAAGCATTCTGTAGAGTCTCTTTGCTCCTATATCTGTTTAAAAACTTTCATTTTGTGGCTCACTGCTGTCATAAAGATTTCTGTAGTGTTAAGAGTGTAGGTTAATATCTTTAGTATTGGTCCCCACCCTAGCTCCCTGTTGGTGTGTTGTTGTTATACTTCTTGGCTTTGCAGTTGCCCGCCCCTACTGTAAATTTGATCTGGAACACTCCTCCCAGTCTAGTGTCATTAGCACATTCTACCTAATACAGAGAGAACATCTGAGAAGGCCTTCTGTTCCTCTTTTCTCCCTTTCTTAAAAAAAAAATGCCTAAATCTCCTTCTGTTCTGACTGTGTTTTTCAAACATTTTGGAAATATAGAGTATATTTTAGTGTATTTATTAAAACTGTATTTGCCTTGATATTGCTACAACTCAAGTGCTCTAGGTTGCACTGCATCTGAATTGTTTGTGTGTTTTAGCTGCTTTTCTGTATATATAGACTTCTCTGTATATGTGGACTAGCTACTTATTCTACTGTATTACTGCCTTTTAAATCGTTTTTCAGTTGTGCACTTGCCTTCCTTCATTTAAAAAGTTTTAAATTGCTAATTTTGTAGAGTTTTAATTGCATTTACTGTTTAGGACTACACACTCAAGTGCGTTAGCCTTTTCTTTGTTTATTTACTGTATTATTGCATTGTTTAGCCTGTTTTAACAAAAAAAAAATACTATCTTGTTTGCTCGTTTACCACCTTTCCTAGAAAGTATAGTCCAGATCCCAGGCTCTGCTTGTCTCAGGACTTTATTTTCTGTGTTAAGAGCTATCCAGACCTTGCTGTGGTAGAAGTCCTACTGCTTACCAGTGGGAGTGGTGAGCATTGTACTGCCTATCTAACACTAGAGGAGTGGTTTCCAGCTCTGAAATTGTAATTATATTAGCCTTTTTGGGCTGATTTCTATCCCTTTCAACTTTCTGGTTTAAAAACACGTGTGTTTGCACATTTTTCACATCGTGCTTCACCGCGGGGCTACAGTTAAACTATTCCAGGTGCCAGAAAGTCTGCTGTTCAAATTTCCCCTTAGAACTAGCTGGTTCCTCAGTAATACCACTACAATCTGAACCCCTGTGACTAGCACTTGCTCTAGAACCTGCTGGAAAGCACTAGGAAGCCTGAAACTGATACAAGCACTCAATTCTCCTTGTCAATAAGGAGAGATTAATCATAGGCACTAAACAGCCTGTAATTGCAAAGGTAAGGGAAAACAGCTCTTGTACTTTACAAAAAAAAGCACCTAAACAGGCATGTCCAAGGGTCAGCTTTTGGTGATTTCTCCTGTCCACCTGGTGAATCTGGGCATACTGGGGCAATGCGGCAACTGCCTCATGTACACAGACAACCCTCTCCTCCTACCACCCAACACTACAACCTGCGAGAGATGCACTTACATAGCCAAACTGGAAGCAAAGCTCTCTCCAGCCAAGATTGTGCTAGACAGTCAAGAGGAGAAGGTTAACACCTGCACTACACCTCAAGCAATGCATAGCCCTTCAAAACCCACACCATCAACACCCACATATAGCAACACTAAACCCACATATGCGGAGGCCCTTAACATTAATCTGCCCAAGCAACAAGGACCTCTGAAGCTGAAACGCAAACAAACACCAGTCACAACCAAAGTGACACATAGCTCACAACACCAGTGTGCCACCCAATAACAGCCCTTAAGGCAAGACAGCATACCCAACACTTTAGTCATAGGTGACTCTATAGTCAGGCACATTGATGTCCCACTCACCAGGCTGAACAAGAAGAAAATTACAGTCAGCTGCTTGTCGGGTGCCAGGATCCACCACATAACGCATGCACTCAAGTCACTCCATAACAAGTAGAAATATGACTCTATCATTGTCCATGTTGGATTGAATGACTTCTGATGTACCTCCTTGGACTACATGAAAAGAGACATCGAAGAGCTCTTGTATCATGTGGCCCAGGCAGGTATGACCCTAGCCCTGAGTAGTATCCTGCCTTCGCCCAGAATGATACCACAGTATAAGGACAAAATGATTGACTTCAACAATTGGCTAAGCTTCTGGTGTCATTCACAGGTGATCCAGTATCTGTCTGCCTGAGAAGACATGATCAACAAACCATGATGCTTTACTAGAGATGGTCTGCACCTGTCACCCCTGGGATTCAGGTTACTGGCTAAAGCTCTTGGCACCCCTATAGTGCCTTTTTTAGGCAAGGTTCAAAGGACAAAACCACCACCATAACAGATACAAGCATGCAAAATCTGAAGGTAATGCTACTCAATGCTAGAAGTCTAAACCTCAAAATGGACTTTCTCGAGGTACTCCTAAAAATGGAGAACATCGATATCTGTGCAGCAACTGAGACCTGGTTCAAGGCGCCAGAGAGCACCCCTGCAATACCAGGCTACAACTCTTACCACACTTTTAGGCCACAAAACCAAGACTGAAACACTAAAGGTGGAGGAGTGTCCATATTCACCAAGGATAGTCATACCTCCAGGCTAGTTGCCCAACACAATGCATCTAAAATTCTCCAGGTGCAACTAACACTAGGTAAGACTGCAATCCAAATTGTAGCTTGCTACAGATCCCCCATCATGCCCCAAGATTCTCACTACACCTTTCTAAATATGCTGGAAAATATTAAGATACAACAAAACACCCTAATACTGGGTGATTTCAACTACCCTGCCATTAACTGGGAAAACTACTCGGGTACCAACACCTTTTCCCAACGGTTCTTGAAATTCATAAATTCCAACGCCCTGGATCAACTAATCCATTGTCCCACCAGGGGCTCCAATATTCTAGACCTGGTCATTACCAACATGGGAGATAGATGCTTCACACCAGTGGTCACCCCCTCATTGGTCAGGTCTGACAATAAGCAAATCACCCTTGACATCCACATCCCACCCCTACCCCCAGTAAGGAACCTCCATAAAAAATGCCTCCAAAGCCAACTTCATGCTACTCAAGTCAGAAGTGACAAACTTCATGATACTCATGCAGACGGGATCTGAAAGTTCGACTGCTGAATCCTACACCAAGGAGCACATCCACTCGTGCATGAATCCTGCCATCCCAAAAAGAACCAAGATGCTCTCCTCCAAAAAAAGGAAGCCAATCTGGTGGTCCCCTTCTATAAACAAACTATACAACAGAAGGAAGAAACAGTTGCAGAAAAGCGAAAAATCCCAGGATGCAAAAAACTCCCTTACCAGCCTCAGTAAGAAGCTGTGATCACTCATAAAATCCTCAAAAGCTAGTTACGAAAATAAAATTGCTAAAGATTCCAAAGACAACCGCAAGGTATTCTATAGTTATGTCAAGAATCTAAATGGCAATGCTCAGATCTGTTCTGAGCTACAACAGAATGGCATTAAATATACTGATCCCAAGGATATTGCCAATATCCTGGCAGATCGATTTAGTGCCAACTTCACCCCCCTCTCATCCCCTAAAGGGCCCATCTCAATACTAAAAGATTGCCAAACTCTGGTAATCATGGCCACACAGGTAGAAACTGCACTCTCCAAAGCTAAGAATACAGCATCCATGGGACCAGATGACATCCCGGGCTGTGTACTACATGGACTACAAAATGAACTGGCACCTTACCTAAGTGTCATGTTTAATCATAGCCTCACCTCAGGCTTCATGCCCATTGCATGGCGCACAGCTACAGTTATTCCCACTCCACAAGTGGGGATCCACCTTGAATCCTGGGAATTACTGTCCCATCAGTCTGACAAGCCTGATCTGCAAGGGCATGGAACGCATTATCATGGAACTTATAAACAAAGACATTGGCAACCTTTAAACACTGGGCCCCACCCAGTTTGGGTTCATGAAGGGCCTATCTTGTCTCCTGAACCTGATTGACTTCTTTGAATCAGTCTCCAGAGCTGTGGACAAGAGTAAAGTGGTCCACACAGCCTATCTGGACCTCGCCAAGGCCTTCAACAGCATACCCCACTCTGGAATCATAGATAAACTTACTAAGCTGGGCATAAATCCCTATGTCACTCAATGGGTTGCCAACTGGCTTACTGAAAGAACCCAGACTGTAAAAGTAGCCGACTCCAAATCCAACTCCAGACAAGTGACATGTGGAATATCTCAGGGTTCAGTCCTGGGACCGCTCTTGCTTGGCATCTACTTCTCTGAAGTACAGGCCAACACTAAGGGACTCTGGCTAACAAAGTTCACAGATGACTGCAAACTGGGAGCCATTATTGAATCCCCAAATTATGTGGATATTCTACAAAAGGGTCTTACAGAAATAGATGCTTGGTTCCAGAGCTATGGGCTCAAGCTTAATGCCAAGAAATGTATAGTTATCCCCTTTGGAAAAAAACATGTACCCATGAATTACCACATAGATGGCAGTACACTAAACATAGAAAGTGTGATGAGAGACTTAGGGACACAGGTGGACAGTGGTCTCACCTTTGATAACCACATCACCACAACAGTCAGGAAATCCTTTTATGTGGCACACCTAATCACTAAGGGATTTTCATCCAGAAAAAGGGAGGTCATTGTCCCACTGTACTCATCCCTCATTAGACTCATTATAGAGTATAACGCCCCATTTGGTATGTACTTCACAAGACATCTTCATCAGCTGGAAAGGCTGCAGAAATACCTTGCTAAAAGAATCACAGGCCTAAAGTAGATGCCATATGCTGACCGTCTAAAAAAACTCCAGCTGTACTCTGTGGCATATCGTCTACTCAGAGGTGATCTCTGCTTAATATACAAGACCATGTCAAACCCTGGGCTGTTGGACATGCTCCACTTAAAGAAATCCCAATCCCTCAGAGCCACACGCTTCAGGGATCTAAACCTTGTCATCACAATGAACAAAACATGCTGGAGGGATAGGTTCCTGAACCAGAGAACCCCCATACTCTGGAATAGCCTGCCCATACATTTCAAGCAGAGCGCCTCCTTGGCCCTCTTCAAAAGGAACTTTGACGATTGGATGGGAGATAAGAAATTCACCCCTACATTAATCTGTTATGGTCAGTGTATTCATAGATAACTTTATTTCCAATCTTTAAAATATGAACTGAGCATATAGACAAAGCAAAGTAAAAATGAAAATGAATGATTCATTTTCATTTTTACTCTGAAGATGCCCTACACTGTGAAGGGAGAAAGCACGTAGTATTGTCTTTGTTGGTCTTATCAGTTTCATTAAAGGGATTGTGACGGTCTACCCTGGCTCAGTCTATTGTTACCCATTTCTCCAAAATGTATCTATTTCTTCTTGTTTAGGTGGTGTTTCAATTCCTTTTGCCTTGTTCCCTAATTCTCTATAAAACTCTTTTGGGTCATCAATAAATTGCTTATTTTGTACTTTTCCTTTATATTTATCTACATATCTTCTAATTTTTTTGTCTGTGCTGATATTTTTAGTTTATTATTTATGATATCGCATGATGGATCATGATCTGTTTTGATACTGAGAATCATATCTATCTTTTTGAGTATTTTTTTATCCGTTCCCTCTTCTATACTCTTCTAACAGTAACACTTCTTGTCTTATTTGCTTTATACTTTTCTCTTTGATACTTCCATGATGGTATTTGATTTCTCCCCTTCCTTTCTCTTACTGCCCTGTTTTTTGTGGTAAGACTTATCTGTTATTAATTCAGCTGTGGAGTAATATATCATATTTACTTCTGTTATATTGCATTAATTTCTATGAACAGTCCTAATTACTGTGTTCCTTTGCTTTATCAGACTTCTAAGTTTTGGGATTTTATTGACTGTCTGTAGTCTATTTCTTTCATTGATCTTAATATGTCTGTCCATCTCTAGTAAATCAAGCAACTCTTCTCTTAGATCATTTTCTTCTAAACTGAGGGCACATTATTTGTTCCTCATTTCTTGTGGGCATTCATTCTACAGCAAGTTCCAGAGCATCTTCCTGTGCCACATTCTCTTTAGTTTGATCTGTCATCCGTTACTCTTTCGTATGGGAACTCACTGGCCTATCACTCCACAAGACTGACTGAATCAGAGTTTCCACAGTTTCCTCTTCCTTCCTTGCTGCGAAACTCCAACTGAACTTTTGTACTGGTTTTCTGTGGAAGGTTCCAAAGTATCTACATATGGCAACTGATCAGATGGGTACTTTTCCATTAATGGGGCAACAGGGGAAATGAGCGGATGATGTGTACTTACACCTTATATATTCTAGGTCGTTCACTTTTTCTGTAAGGTAATTTATGTAAATGGATGCAACAGCAAATTCTACCTATTTTGTATTCTTCCAAAAAAGTATTTTTGCAACTTAAATAGCACACTATTTTAACAAGCGAGATCTTCTCAACTGTAGACATTTTCACAGAATAAAAAAATAGAAATTGCGGTGCTATCCGTCTACATAAATTACCTTTCAGAAAAAGTGAATGATCTAGAGTATATAAAGTGTGTGTACATATCAACCACACATTTCCCTGCTGCCATGTTAACAGAGAAAATGTTAATGGAACACTACCCAAACAACCTGTCCTGAAGGGACGCTTTGTTTGCTGACATGTCTGCTGACCCAATAAGGTACTTAAAAATACAACGGTTCAAACCACTCTTTTCAAAAGGGACTTTAAATGAGTTACTACTTTCTCTGTTTTGTCAGTAACGTGCAAGCCCTGAGAAATGGACTTCATTTTAAAACCCTTTAGATTGTAATGGTGTTACTACACCCTACAGAACAAAACACCAAGGTGCATAAAAGTACACTATGACTATGGAAAAGTTATAAACCTGTGGCTTTTAATGTTGCTGTTGTGACATCTGCCAAATCCTTATAACGTTACAACTACACATCTCGCAGAGGCCACAGTTCCTAAACCCAAGCATAAATCCAGCAAGACTAAAACTACACACTGAAAAAAAAACTGTAAAGCCTTCAACTATAAAAGCAAGCAGACATTTTCACAATCATTTCAGTACAACAAAAAACAAGTAAGCAACCACGCCGCCTTATACCATACAAAATGCACTTCACCAGCAACATAGACAAGGTCACAGTAGTCAAACTAGCCAAAAGAGTAAGCTTTACCATTGAGAGGTGAAGGTGTTTCATTAAAAACAGTCACCACCGAGTTGCTGGACTTATAAATTACTATGGTACAGTTACTTGACGTCAACTGCTCTTTACCCCTGTTGCCCCATTAACAGATGTTTCCCACTTCACTGGTTTCTCCTTAATTTGGGGATCCATCACTGTATCCTGCTGTGGTGTTATCAGAGTTAGATTTTCTACACTCAGTCCTTCACGTTGCAGGGAATCCATAACCTCAGTTTCTATTTCTTTAACTTCTCCATTAGTCTTATTTTTCCTATTGTAACATTTTCCATATCCAAATGCCTTTGCCTGTATTTCTCTTCAAATATCTTTGGTGCTGCTCTGTTTGCACTGACTAGTTTTGTTTTCTCGTTTGCATAAATATTGCACCATATTAAATCTCTTTTTATTTTCTATGTCCATATTTCTTCTTCAGATGTCTCCTGCTCCACCTGTCCCTCCTTACTTCTGGGACTCTTTGTTCCATCATGCTGTAATATTACTTGTGTTAGACTTTCTACACTAAATTCTTCACTTTGCAGGTATTCCATAACTACAGTTTCTATTTTTTTACTTCAACTTTACTAATCTTCCGAGCTTTTTGTGATCTTATTTTTTTGTATTGTGAAATTGTCCATATCTGGGTGCCTTTGCCTATATTTTTCTTTGAACATCTTTGGGGCTGTTTTTTGTATTCATTAATTTGTCTTTCTGATTTGTGTAAATATTGAACCATGTCTGATGTCTGTTTCTTTCTCATGTCCATATTTCTTTTTTATACCTTTTAAAAATCTCTAGATTTTGTTCTTTATATTTTCACACTTCCTCAGTCACTTCTTTTTCCAAACTGCCCAAGGTTTCTTGGTCTGTACAATATTTTTTGTAAATCTGTTGTATTAATGAACACAAATTTGCATTTGTATAAACGGACTTGTAAAAACAGATTTACACTGGAATAATCATTTAACAGAACTTAACACATTAATTTATATGCACTCTAACTTCTAGACAGTCTTATGGACAAAGATCCATTTACAGAAGAGACCTGGATAGCAAGTTCTATATACAGTACAAAACGGGTAAGATATCTTACATACTGAGGCTATTGTAATAAAGGACATCAGTTCAAAAACATGAAATGCATGCATTTATATTGAATCATGAAAATAACTTAATGTGTGATCAGATTGACAGAAACTTTGTTTACAATCAAGGATTTTTATGAAATATTTAGTTATAAAAATTCACTTAATGTTATTGTATGCCTGGAAACAGGTGAAGCAGCCATGGTTTCAGCTATCAAAAGTATGGCTTTTCAAAACTTGCCCTTTTTCACATTGTTAATTCCTTATTGAAGTCAATGCAATTCAATAAGTAGTTGTGGCTAATCCCCTATATGAACATGCAGGGGGAGGGAGATAAATTGATGTTACAAAATTATTTACTACTTCATTCAATAGAATAGTCTTGAGAATTTTGTATTACCCTATATGTCATGATCCCACTGTACTCATATTGCAAGAACAGTTCCATTTGGTTATTGTACAGTGATATATTATTTTTTTTTAAATCATTAGGGTTTTAATGTTTTTTGTATGCCCAGATGTTATTTAAACAAGCCATCCCCAAATCAATCACAGCTCCTTCATGCCTTAGTAAGGGTAGCAGAAAATGACTGAAAGATTCATTGTACTGAGTGTGTTATGGAGTGTTATTGTTATTATCAAAAAATGTAATTGTAAAAGTCAAATGGCATAATTTTTCCTGTATTTTACAATTTTAACCAATTCATTCTTTAAGTGGTTTATGGTGATGAGGTAACCCATCCATTTAAGTGGCATATCAGGTAGTACTGTTGTATGCTGTTTCTAATCAACTTATAGGAATAGCACTGGTAGTACATACACATGTAAATACATTATTAAATCTGCAGGATAGTTTTAGAATAAAAGGGTTTGCTAAAATATTGCTGCTTTTATATTAAAAGGAATGTATTTATTCAGTAGAGAGCTCCTGATGTTTGACTAAACGTATTTACTGACTGAGACACACATGGTGTTTCCTTTCCATTCTCTAAATAAATGCCTAAACAACTAATGCAATCACCCAACTGTGTTGCATCTTGAAAAGAGGAAGTAAGTAATCATTTGTGAGAACATTTATTTCTGTATAGTTTGCTTCAGACTATAGCATGTTTGGTGCTCAAAATCTTTGGGAAAAGTACAGGTTTGCTTAGATTTTGTTAAGTATAATGATGACTGACAGTCTGTGACAGTCATTATCATCCAAAAAAGTGCAATCATCGTTATCATGGGCAGATTATTAAAGTGCTGAGGCATCACAGAAAGTGGCATGTGTATAGCGCTGATACTTTCAGTGCTCATATCCATACTAAAAGAGAAAGAAAGGTAGCAAATTTTACAGAATTATTTCTATATTGGAGTTGTCTCTTACTATTTTATTAGCGTTAGTGCCTATCTCAGAAATCTTAAGCTCAAGAAGGTTTGACAAACAATGCCGAAGGCCTCCAATAGATCAAGGCATATTGTAGCTCCTGCATGATCTTTATTAAGCTAATGTCAAAATAATTCTGAGAGAATAAGAGAGCTGAGTCAGCACTGCATCCTTTTTGTCTGCTAGATACTTTTCAAGGATATTTGCTTGAAGTTTAAGAAATGAGATAAGTCCATTGATAATGTATTCAATGGAAGTCCCACCTTTGTGCAGTGTCATAATGAATGGCTTTTTTCCAGAACAAGAGTAATAATGCTTCTCTGACCCTGTAACTAGTTATAACAGGAATAGGGATGCTTATCCAGCCAAGAGACTCTCAGCCATTTGATTTATACAGACATTTGCTTACTTACTTTTGTCTTTCTTCTTCTTTTTCTTTATTTTCTTTTTCCTTGCTGCATGCCAAAATCTTTCAGCACCACTGTTCCTCTATGAAACAACAGATAACTAAAACAGGCTGTCATCCAGTCAGCATTCAACGATTCTCTTCTATGGACCTAATCCCTCCCTGCTGGTAGCTGACATACACAATAAAATGTGCAAGAGCATGCATTTTCCTGTATGTATCTCATGGAAGCTACCACATGAATGCATTTTGGCACTATAACTCTCTGTGCCATAAAGGCAGCCTTGTGCCCTTGCCCTTTAATATGAAATTTGTCAGAATATCACTTTTTATTATCATAATGTTAATGGAAGACAGGAATGGCAGCCTTGAAGTGTTTATTTATTTATTTATGTATTTATTTTTTGAAACATTATTATCTCGTACACGAGGAAGAGCTGTGGTAAGTATAGTCTTCCTTGTAAAAAGGAAATTATTTATACAATATCAGTAATCTTCTGCAAGACTTGTCCATTCAGATACAGCTTGTGTCCTACTAAGAATTTAGCAAACTAATATCCAGCATACATAATGACTTTTATAATGGATGCATAGTGAAATTCACTCACATTATTATAATTCACTTCTTCTCTGGTAATCTAGTGGGTGCAGTCTCCTTGAACCTTCCCAAGATCTTTGACACATATATACTTTGCTAGTTCACTTCCTGTTTTGTAGTAATCTAGACCAAAAAATATCCAGCAAACACTCTCAGATAGTATGAAGTGAACTGTTATCACACTCTAAGACAATTGGTCTAGGGGTCCCACTGTGATTAGTCCTAGGCCCACTATTTTTTACTTTACTCAAATGTATCTGTGTTGCAGTTAATTGAAATTTATACAATATGCAAGATCCACCATCCTACCCTGACTAGCCCCCGACTCAAACTAAGCAACCTATTTTAGACCAATTTCACTTAGTCACATTTTGGATGAAAGCATCTGGTATTAATCTGAAGACTGACAAAGCCAACATTATGCTATTTTTAGGATACTTCTTGCCTCTCCAATTTAAAATCTGTGTATCAGATATAGTCTTGCTGGAAACCGTTACTTCATCTCAAGGTATTTGAAAAGATACATGAAGCTAAACATCAAACTACATATAAGAAAATTAGCCCAAAATATTATGGACTGCATGCAATATTGGGCCAAATCCATCCTTGTTGGCAATTTATATGTTGCAATGGTGAAAAAGCACATATTATCTAATCTCCTCTGTAGCTGTGGCATCATGGCTAACATTTCATATCTCTGCTTTCAAAATTATATCAGGCATATAACTGTACTGCCAGATTTATGTCCAGCCTTCCTTGTTTATGCTATCATTGCATCTGACATCAGAAACTGTCTTGGCTTGGATTTAATAACCACATTAGTCCATAATAACATTAGTCAACGATATCAGGTATGCAACCTGTTATACAATCACTAATCAGATGTCATAAACCTATTTATCCTCTCCATTCATTGTTTTATGTGTTCATTCCTTGTGCTCAGAAAATCACTATGACATCTCTTTTTTTCTTTGTAGTAGCCAAGCACTGGATGAAACTTTCCCCTGAACTCCTTAATAAAGTGAGTGATTTCCATGCATCAATTGCCCATCACTCTCCTGACATTATAACTCTTTCTGAAACTTAACTCAAACCTCACATCTCAGTTAGGGAACTTCTTCCTCCTGGATATAATATCATCCATCTTGACTGACTTTCTAAAAAAGGTGAAAGGGTTGCCATACTTTACTCAGATCAACTTAACCTATCCCCTCTACCCACTTTACCTCTTAATTTTCAACCTGCAGAACTCTTAGCAGTTAACTGTAAACTCAATAAGCATAAACCTTTTACTATTCTGCTATCTATATCCCACCAAGCAATAATATCCCCACTGGCTCACTCACAACATACACAATGAAACTATTTTAATAGGTGATGTGAACATTGACTGGAAAACCTTTACTACCAACTCTTCTAATTACTGTATTGATCTTTATGGATTCACCCAACTCATCTCTTCCCACACTCATTTTAACAAACATTCCAACTCTAGCTCTGTCATTGACTGGATCTTAGTATCCAATCCTGAACTGTACCACCACCCAAAATCTTTACCTGATTACATTAGTGACAACTCCCCTACTTGTGTTGAAAGATACTCCCTTGAGCAAACTAGGCTCCATAAATACAAATGCAGTCATAATCTCTTTAATTTCAACTCTGTTATTTTTAACAACATACTTTCCTCTATTAACTTGTCTTTCTTAAAATACTTACCACTTGATGATCTTCTTCTTCTTCTTTCGGCTGTTCCCGTTTGGGGTCGCCACAGTGGATCATCTGTTTCCATTTCTTCCTGTCCTCTGCATCCTGCTCTGTCACATCAACCAACTGCATGTCCTCTCTCACCACATCCATAAACCTTATCTTAGGCCTTCCTTTTTTCTGGTTACCTGGCAGCTTCATCCTTAGCATCTTTTTCCCAATATACTCTGCATCCCTCCTCAGCACATGTCCAAACCAACGTAATCTTGCCTCTCTGGCTTTGTCTCTAAACCTTCAAACCTGGGCTGACCCTCTAATATACTTATTCCTAATCCTGTCCACCCTTGTCTCACCCACTGTAAATCTTAACATCTTTAACTCTGCCACGTTCAGTTCTGACTTCTGCCTTTTTGTCAGTGCCACTGTCTTTAACCCATATAACATAGCCAGTCTCACTACACTCTTGCAGACCTTCCCTTTCACTCCTACAGGTAATCGTCTGTCACAAATCATTCCTGACACTCCCCTCTACCCACTCCATCCTGCTTGTCATCTCTTCTTCACCTCTCTTCCACACTCACTATTACTCTAAACTGTTGATCCCAAGTATTTAAACTCATCCACCTTCCCCACTTCTACTCCCTGCATCCTCACCCTTCATGTATCCTCCCTCTCATTCACACACATATATTCTGTCTTAGTCCTGCTGACCTTCATTTCTCTTCCCTCTAGAGCATATCACCACCTCTCCAGGGTCTCCTCCACCTGCTCCCTACTCTCACTACAGATCACAATGAAAGTTAGAGTAAAATCATTCTTTGCTCACTTATGCTCAAGAGGGACTTTCTTCTTCTTTCCAATTATCCCAGTTAGGGGTCACCACAGTGGATCACCTGTCTGCTCATGATTGGCAGTGGAGTTTTATGGTGTCGGGTTGCCATCCCGGCACCCAACCTTTCACAGAAGGCACACACATGCATGCAATCATGCCTAAGGCCAATTTAGAGTGTTCAATCCATCTACAGCATGTCTTTGGGATGTGGGAGGAAACTGGAGCACCCGGAGGAAACTCACACAATCACAGGGAGGACATGCAGACTCCACACAGAAGGCATCCCAGCCAAGGATCGAACCGGAGAACCTCTTGCTGTGAGACAGCAATGCTAACAATCATGCTCAAGAGGGACCATGCTTGGAAATCCTGGCTTAAAACAAAGTCTTCCATTTCTTACCAAACCTACAAAGAACTTTGAAATCTTACTGAAAACATGTCAACAATGATAAGAAAAATTACTATTTAAAACCTCAGAATAGCCATCACGGCAACCCAAAAAGATATTTGAACACTATAAACAATATTCTTCATCCTGGTAGACCCTCTACTCCCAAACCCTGTTCTAATAACTTTCCACTTGAAACTGCCACCACACTTAACACCTATTTCATTGACTCTGTTAATAAACTAACTCAGCCATCTAATTCCTCCAACTTCACCCTCCCTCCCTCAACTGATCTCAAAGTCTCCTTCTCTTTCAAACCTGTTTTTACTAACTATATAAAAATGTTACTTTGCAAGATAAAGCCATGCTCTCCCTCTGTTGATAATCTACCTCCTCTCTTCTTAAAGATTATTGCAAACTCTATAGCCTATACCATCTCCACCCTTATTAACCACTCAGTCCATGAAGCTACTGTCCCTACAATTTGGAAACATTTTTTTTACCATACCTATCCATAAGGGTGGTTGCTCTATTGAACTATCTGACTTCCAGACAATAGCTATTCTGTCTCCTGTGTCTAAGTTACTTGAAACATGCATTCATAAGCAACTGTTGGACTATCTCCTTTAAGAAGAGTTTCTCACTTCTACCCAACATGGATGTTGCCGCAACCACAGTACAACTACTGCTCTTATTTACTTTACACATATGATCACTCAACTAGACCTCTCTAAAGCCTTTGACACTATCACCCTAAGCTCCTTTCCAAACTCCTTGATCTCTCTCTCTCTCTCTTGTTACAGTATCTCTCCAGCAGACAGTAGTCTGTTAGATGGCTCCCTTCATCTTCTCCCTTTCTCCCTGTAAAGACAGCTGTTCCTCAAGGATCTATCCTAGGCCCTTTATTATTCAACATTTTTACAAACCACCTCCAAACCTCTTGTTCAAACTCTTCTTTCTTGCAATATGCTGATGATTCCACAATCATCTCCACGTCTGATAATCTGCCTGATTGACACAGCATAACCCAAAACTCGTTTATTTCTGTTGAAAACTAACTTACTGATAACCAGCTCTTAGTTAATCCAAAAAAAACTTCTTTTCCTCCCAAAATCTTTCTCTCACCTTAAACCTACATTTTCTATGACACCTCTTTATAGTACTATCATCAATGTGGAATCACACATCAAACTCCTAGGTGTTATAATTGATGATCAACTCAAATTTGACCTACACATCCATCATTGCATTAAGAAGACACACCAAAAACTTGCCTTATTATATAGAAATAGAAAATTTCTCACCAATGCCTCTAGACTCTCTCTAGCTCACATCTATGTTCTTCCTTGTCTTTCTATGGCTCTCAGATTCTAACTCATCTAGAATCTTCTTTAAAATCTAAACTAGAAAATACTTACAATGAAGTTGCAAGGTTTGCTGCTAACCAGCCCTTTAACTCCCACCACTTTCTCCCTCTCAAATCTGTTAACTGGCTTGAGTTCCACCATCATCTCCTTCTTCCTCAACTGCTTATCATTCACTCCATCCTTAACAATCCTGCCTCCTGCCTCGGCATATCTTCACTCATTTCTTTCTATACCCCAACTTGGACCCTTCCTAGTTCTGATTAACAAGCCTTGGAAATATATAAGCCCAAAAACACAACTGGCCAACAACTGTATAGCTACTCTGTTGCTCAAACTTGGAACAAACTACCCCTTTCCATCAGAATGATATCTAATACTCACATGTCCTTGTATAAATTCCAACTTAAATCAAATCTCTTTTTTCCCTTCTATTTTGCATTGCTCTTCTCTTATAACTACTTTATATTACTCCACGAGTTTGTATCTTTATTTGCATCACCACTGTGCTTGATTCTGCTTTCTTATTTCTTTACCTCCAGATTTGTTTTTACCGATTTCCTTCTTTTATCTATAATTGTTTTACTTCTTTCTGTGCCCCTTGAACATATCTAACTCTTTGCCTGTCTACCCATCCTACCTTTTCCATTTTTAATGTAATTCTTTCATTGTATCTGGTTTATATATCTACTTATTTAATGAATGGTTTTAATGTTTGTATTACTTTACAAAGTATATTCATTTTAATATTTTAATTTTCTAATGTATTCTGCATTGGAGATTTTCTCCCCGGGCATCCGCTGAAAAAAGGTTCATGCTGAGTCGGACATTCCCGGTCAACAAATGTTAAATAAATAAATAATAAATAACTCAGATACAAGATTCAAACCTGCAATTTTAAATGGCTATAACTAACATTTAACAATAATCTGCTCTGTACCTGTACATCTCTATCATAAAACTTATCTTCATATTCTTTTGTGGTTTGCACTTTATCCTCACTCCAAAAAACACTCTACATCTATGGATGGTAAGGCTACATGAAGCTTCCTTCTATTGTTTAATATTTCATACTGAAGGGAAGCCTTCTCTATAATGCTTTCATATAATTGCATAAAAGTCTATACATGTTTCTTAGTTTTAATACAAAGAAGAATACTTTTACTTATATGCCACACTAATTGTATAATTATTTTATTGAATCTACTTTTGATATGAATAAATGCTTGCATATTTTTAACATAATGCTTATACTAATTACATTGTATTGTCTCCTGTGTTATTGACTGCCACAATTATTAATTTCTTTATCCTTTTAATCCTTTTCTTAATATAAGCATATTGTGTATGTATTTTTACTTAAATGTTTATACTGATTGTATCCTAAATGAACTTTATTATTGTAAAGTGGTGATTCTTCTCCAAGGACATTGCAGATAATAGATTCAACACAATCATGCTTTCCCCATTAAACATCAAGCCACAAATGTATGAATAAGTAAAAAAAGATAATGTTAAAGTAGTAGATAAACAAATAAAAACAAGTTCTACGTGTTTTGTCTTAGTATGAAAACTCTTTTGGACTAATGTGAAAGATAGGTCAAGCAGATTAAAAATCAAACAGTATAACGATCCAGTTGTTTTAGCCAATGGAAATGCTATAGCAACACCAAACAAGTGAAGGAATGAAAAAGCACCATACCATTAATGTTTAAGGGTCCTTCTATTAAGTGTATTTTAGGCATTGGGATTGTATTACTGTTTTTCTGTAAGCTATCTGTTCAATTAAAGATTTAGTTAGATTTATCTAACATATTGGAATCTGATTTATATGTGTAGTGGTAGATTATACCAGGATGCCAGTGAGGACACAAAATACCATCAACATGGATCTCCAGAAGACAGAAATCTATTGGTGCCCCATATATGATCTTTATTGTTACATTTAGATGGAAGGTACTGAATTAATTTGTCAGTGTTGGATGGTAAATACTTTTGGATGGCATTGGCTGCTGTAGGTGGGAGTCTTTAACATAATCAATGTTAGATACTATCTCCCATGCCTTTTTATATCTGAATTGGCTTAGATTACTTTATTGACTTGATAAGTAGTATGTTTATTTTTCTTGTCCAGTCTACTGCTGAAATGTACTTCATATACCCCCAAAAAAGCTTTGGTGGCATTTCTGTCTATGTTTTTTTCAGGTTGCATCCCTTTCTGACAATACTTTATTCTCAGAGACAGTAATCCATGGAATCTTTATGGTCTTGAGTCCAAGGTCTCTGAATGGTAAATATTTCTGAAAGAACCATAATAAAATAAAATATGAGTGACCACATCTACAGTGAAATGAAGTGTTTAAAAAATCATTAAGCTCACCAGCGTTAATTCACTTTAACTGGCCTTTCTGAACTGCCCAGTGCTGTTGATGAACATTTTTTATGTATCAAAGAAATATTTTCAGCATGCACAAAGTTATCAGTGGATCATTCATAATGTTTTCTACAGCTGTAGCTGAATCAAAGTGTTCAGATCTCATTGTTAAATTCCATTGACTTTGATACACTAGTCTACTGGACATGAGTTAAATTTCTTTAATGCAGTCTTATTTATTCTAGAAAATGTATAAAGTCCTCCAAAGAAATTGTTTAGCTAATTTTAAACCAGAAGGGTATGCTGATGAGGTACTATTCTGCCTTACATGGGTTTCTAATGATATCTGAGTATTATCCAGAATTCCTTAGGATATCACACTAAAATGTGTACAGCAGAGCTACTAGCATCTGTGTTAAGGAATGAGATGTACAGAGAAGTGATTAGTGCAAGATGCCATCAAATGGCTACAGACTGTGCCACATCTGGTATCATAGAAAGATAACGTCTTGACTATGACACTTTTGAGTTGACTATGATTAGTAGTTTGGGTGCTTCATACAGATGATGGGGAATATGCATGTGCCTGCCACTGAGTGTGCAGAGCAGGATGCTTATTGCTGTAACTCCACATAGGAAGGACAGTAATGGAAATACACATTATGTGGGCAAGCTTGTGACTAGTCATGTTATTACCTGGTGGTAGCCTTGATAGTGAGCCTGTATTCACAAGGAAAGGTATTTTGTTAGCTTCTACGGTGATGCAGATAGCTCACCCACTTACTTAAAAGATGATGCTAGGGCATTACAAAGATGTCCTTATAATCAGGATGCCAGTTAGGACACAAAATACCATCATGGCTTCATGTCTGACAGCCATATGACAGATTTTGCCTTGTACATCTCATCTGTAATTAGCCCAGTATAAAGGATCAACTGGGTTCAAGTCTAGTATGGGGAGGCTTCATGTTCAGCAGGCATAAGGAGAAAGGGACCTAGAAAAAATGTAATGGGTATACACTGTGATTGTGAAGAGCAAAGAATAAACAAAGCAAAAGCAAGGCTACATGCATTAGGATTATTTGAAAGAGCTAGACATTGACAAAGGACTACATCAGCAAAGGAATTTCCACTGGAGAAGATGTTAAAAAAGTTGGGACAGACAGCTGCCAAGAAGTGAAAGGTATTTTTGTTTGCCAAGTGCAAAGTTATTCAAACTGGTCTGAGACACCTTACCTGAGGTATGCTATGTAAAAACACATACATTATTTTTTAGAGTAGCTTTGCTACTGGCATTGTGCTGGTCTTCAGAGCTTCTGAGATTTCTTAGCTGATAGGAATAAATAAGGAGTTATGGGTATTTCCTCGAACATGTCATTGGGGGAAGGATAATATGTGTTTCTCATGTAGATGAGCAGAAAGATCAAAAGACAAAGGATGCCAGCATACACATTCAATCACCAATAAATCAAGGCTGCTGCCTGTCTGGAAATGCTCCTGATGGCTAGGAAGTCAGAGACTCTTTGTCAGGAAATCCAAAAATCATGGTCTCTGACAGGAAATTCAGTTTAAGCGAGTACATATCAGGTATTTTGAGTAATTCTTAGAGGTGAAATCTAAGATATTTCTAAAGGATATTTTCTAAAGTATATATTGCCTTACTTGGATTTCATGTTTGCATTTAAATTAAATTGTTTCACTTGGATTTCCTGTTTGCATTTAAATTATTTTGCCAGAAAAATCTATTGTTAGTTTCAACTGGTATGCTGGGTGAAATGTGGAGATTAACAGACAGTTAGAGTCCATACCTGTCAATTTCCCAGATTTTCACAGAATGCCCATATTTTCCCCTCATATGTTTGATCAGTTTCTCAAAAAAACTCTGGTTTTCTGGCTAATCACTGGCAAATCATTGAGGACTGAAATCAGAAAATAATGAAAGGCATTTGAGTTTCAGACTTTATACCCTTCAAAAAATTCATGTTAATGTAAAACCTGTTATTCTATCAACTTTTTAAGTTTGTATGAGCAATATTTAAACATCGTCCCTATTTAGGGCCTTTGTCCTCCCATTATTTATGGCTTTGTCCAAATTTCTTGCTCTAAGAGGTCGAGAGGTATGAGTTAGACTAACCAAAAAAAATACTTTTTATGATGCCTCTTAGCAGTATACAAAGTGTTTTTTTTAAGTGAAACAATGCATCTGTTCTCCAGTTAAAATTGTATCTGTGGTAAAATTACAGTTGTTTTTGTCTGCATATTATAAATATTAATAAAACCTGGATTCAGAAATACTGCAAATTACACATTGTAAGACAGTCTACAAATACACATTGTTTTTTTCATCTTTTCCTCAGTATAGTTTTAGATGCCTATGTTGATCTATTGTAGTAGTTTCAAGAAACTATTTGCTAACACAATATTGCAGATATCTTTTAATGTGCAGTATGTTTATACATTTATGTGTTGCATTTAGCATATTATTTACTGTTCCTATAAAACTGTTGCTAGCATGGTTATATTGCGTGTTTACCAACTGAAATGGGTGGAGCAAAGGGTGTGCCTTTTGTCAGGTCTGTGTCCTTTCCAAAGGTGACAACCCTATAGCAAAGGTCAACATGTATACAGCCCAATGTGTAAAGAAAGGGAAAATGGAAAGCCCAATTTATATACCATAATATTAGGACTAGGTGGGAAAAGTATACTTGGAATTTTTTTCTAAACTGGCATAATGGCAGTATATGGGATTTTATTAACTGGAAGATACCACTTGGGAGTACAGAAAAAGGGTATATATTATTTGATTTAAGTTTTATAACTTTGAATACCATGTGGGCGACACCATATGGTCAAAGTTATAAAACTTCGAATAGTGAAAAAAAAAATAAAAAACAAAAAAGTCACCTAACGTGTTAAAGCGGGGGGGGGGCAAACCCCCACACCCCCCCGCTCTTTAAATATACCAACTCTGAGATCACGCTACAGTGCAGTAAAGGGAAGTCTTCCCTTTACCGCATTATAGTGTGGTCTCGGAGATGTTATATTTAAAGAGCGGGGGTGTGGGTGGTGCAGGGGGCTTGCCTCCCTGCCTACAACCCTTAGTTTAGGGTTTTGTCTTTTATTTTATTTTTTTCACTATTTGAAGTTTTATAACTTCGACCATATGGTGTCGTCCATATGGTATTTGAAGTTATAAAGCTTTGTTCAAATAATATAGACCCCAGACAATTAACTTTAGCAACTCCTTCAGAAACTATGGAGAGTAATTACAAGACATAATGGTCTAGATACCTTGTTATCACAAATAGGAAGTAGTGATATCACTGTAAGGTCACCTGGTATAAAAGGTTTCTAAAACTGTAGGAGACAAATTGACAGTTGGCGTGGAAGATAGATTACATTGACAGGAAGTACTCAAAGACTTTAAATAAAGGGGACAAGCTAAGCAGACTCAGTGGAAAAGGTGAGGGTCATGGATAGTTTTACTAAAAACAGAATGTTACAGACCTTGGTAGTGACATTATATGATATCCCCCTGTTAAGAACCAGGGGTCCTCAAACTAGGGCTCTACTGTCTGAATAGGGTTGACTGAGTTCACTTCAATGAGAAGTATACCAATTTGTAGGTCATAGAAGTGAGGTATTTCTTGGAAAAAACTTCTGCTATATATCCTTGACTAATGTGTCCAAGGGTAAGTTGAGTGATTACCCATTCTATGACAGAGGGATAGGCTTGAAAAGAAGGGAGTAGGTAAATGGCATTTGTGACTTGAAATGAAAGTATGGAGTAAATGGGTATAAAAGATTCACCATTTAGAGATTTGGCTAACAACATCAAGCTAAACAAACAAATACAATAAAAAAGTTAAAGGCAGCTTAATTCACAGAGGGTTTCCTCTGCTGAAATTGCTGAGATGAAAGGCACATTGCTTTAATGGCACTTCCTGTTGCCTCATTGAAGAGGGCTACCATGTAAAAGGTAGCATCAGGCCTAGGAGATAAGTTTGTAAAGCCATCAGATAAAACCATCCAAGAGTTCTCCACACGCACACACACACACACACACACACACACACACACACACACACACACACACACACACACACACACACACACACACACACATCTGAGTTAGCCACCCAGGAAGAATGTATTTTAAATGTCAGTTTTACTAAGGCTTGTCTAGATATCATAGTACCCAAATGGTAATTTGTCTGTATTTATTTACTGTAGAATTATTGTTATTAGAAACAGGAAACACTCCTACAGTTTTCCTGTTTAAAAAGGAGTATCAGTTAGAAAATAAAATACAGTTATGAAAGCCAGTGTACTTAAAAAAATGATATTCCTATCAAACTACTTTCAAAATGAACATCTGCTCAAGGGTCTGTTTCTAAATTTCGAAGTTTCAGAATGTTGACTTTCTTATGGTCGAGACCATAAAATCGAAGTTTTGAAACATCAAAATTTAAATTAAAAAAAAAGCAAAAACAAACATTTTTTTTCTGTTTTACATTAATGCAGGGAGCAAGCCCCCTTACACCCCCCAAACCCCCTGCAAATTATATGTACCAACTCTGAGATAGCACTACAGCAAGGAAAATGGTAAATATACCATTCTGCGCTATACGGCGATCTTAGTTTAAAGGGTTCAAAGTTTCAAAACTTCGATCTTATGGCTTCGACTGTAAGACAGTCGACATTTTGAAAGTTTGAAATTTGGAAGAGACCCCTGGTTAAATATATATTTCATTTCAGAAGGTAAAGAAGGTAATCAAGCATCCTTCAATGTCTTCTATCAGTTAAAGATCAGGACAATGCAAGGAAACTCTTTTTGTTCCTGGGATTGTCCTACATTTGGTGCTAGCATAATATATTATTTCACATTTTTGCTCAGTGTCTCTATCTTTATGATGCCTTTGTCCAAACTCTGTGGTTTCCAGTTTCTTTGTAGCAAATACTATTTTATTGCTAAGGCTTGTTGAAGTTTTCCCAACACTAGGACGAATGAAACTCTTGCCACCTGTCAGCATTGTGAAGATTTTTATTTCTTGAAAACACGCTACACTCCACTTATTTGATAGTTTTACACATATTGATCATGAAAATGTGTCTCATATTATTCACAATGCCATTGTTGCATAATCATCTAGTTCAGTATCCAAGGATCAAAGAAAATCTATAACTGGACTATATCAGATAGTGACCATTGTTTGACTTTAAATATCTATAGTATTCAAACCAGAGAGAAAACATTTTAAAGCACTGAGAATGTTGTAAAGGTGGGAGTAGCTATCACTTCTTCTGCAACTGGAAACCTTGAATATTCTTCCATCATAATAAAAATGTAATCAGAGATGTTCCTGTAACCACATATCTCAGTCCTGACTTTGTTGAGTAATTACCACCTTTGATGCACAGAGGGATACTCTTTCAGTCTTGGCAATATTAAACTAATTTGTATAAAGGTTTTAAAAACAAAAATCATAATCATAAAAATAAACTTGTTGAACTATACCATCTTCTTGCAAGAGCCTTTGTCCAGATTATGTCTGGATGGGCTTCACCAGTTATGGTGGCTATGCCTGGCATACCTCTCAAATTCTTAGAGCAAAAAATCTGGACAAAGCTTAAAATGATGGGGGCACAAATAGGGACAGATTTTAAGTATTGCTCTTACAAACATAGAAAGTTGATAGAATAATAGTTTTTACATTAGCAAGAATTTTCTGAAGGATGTGGAGTTGAAACTCAAATGTTTATCATTATTTAATTACTTCAATCATCAGCTATTTGCCAGAAAAGTACAGATTTTAGGAAGAACACACCAAAAATATGAGGCAAAACCCTGGACATTCTGAGAAAATCTGGACAGTTGAGAGGCATTATGCCTGGATGTGCTTCATCAATTATGCCAACAATAAAAAATGAAAATGTACCGGCAAGAAATAAAACGCATGTATTTAATGAAATAAATAGTTGTTTAAGCATTTTATTCTGAAAAGCACTTAACCAACTATTTGTTTTATTTAATTAAATAAATGGGATTTATTTCTTGACAGTACATTTTCATTTTTTGTGAGTTTGATCTTGGCATTTTTAGTAATGGTGACTATGCCTAAATGTGCTTCATCATTTATGGTGACTATGTCTGCATGCACTTCATCAGCTATGGTGACTATGCCTAGATGTGCCTCATCAGTTACAGTGACTATGCCTGGCTGTGCTTCATCAGGTATGGTGACTATTCCTGCATGGGATTCATCAGTTAACGTGACTATGCCTGGATGTGCTTCATCAATTATGGTGACTATGCCTGGATATGCTTCATCAGTTATGATGACTATGCCTGCATGCGCCTCATCAGTTATGGTGTCTATGCCTGCATGTGCTTCAATAGTTATGATGACTATGCCTGCATGTGCTTCATTAGTTATGGAGACTATACCAAGAAGTGCTTCATCAGTTATGGTGACAATGCCTGGATGTGCTTCACCAGTTAAGATGACTATGCCTGCATGTGCTTCATCAGTTTTGGTGACTATGCCTAGATGTGTTTCATCGGTTATGGTGACTATGCCTGGATGTGGTTCATCACTTATGGTGACTATGCCTGGGTGTGCTTCATCAGTTATGGTGACTATGCCTGGATGTGCTTCATTAGTTATGGTGACTATGTCTGGATGTGCTTCATCGGGTATGGTGACTATGCCTGCTGCCTGCATGTGCTTCATCAGTTATGGTGACTATGCCTGCATGTGCTTCATTAGTTATGGAGACCATGCCTGAATGCACTTCATCAATAATGGTGACTATGCCTGCATGTGCTTCATAAGTTACGGTGACTATGCCTGCATGTGCTTCAGTTATGGTGTCTATGCCTGTATGTGCTTCATCAGTTATGGTGACTATGCCTGGATGTGCATCATCAGTTATGGTGACTATGCCTGCATGTGCTTCATCAGTTATGGTGACTATGCCTGCATGTGCTTCATTAATTATGGTGTCTATGCCTGTATGTGCTTCATCGCTTACCATGACTATGCCTGCATATGCTTCATCAGTTAGGGTGATTACACCTAGATGTGCTTCATAAGTTATGGTGACTAAGCCTGGATGTGCTTCATCAGTTATGGTGACTATGCCTGCATGTGCTTCAACAGTTATGGTGCCTATGCCTGGATATCCTTCAACAGTTATGTTGACTATGCCTGCATGTGCTTAATCAGTTATGGTGACTATGCCTGGATGTGCTTCATCAGGTATGGTGACTATGCCTGCATGTGCTTCATCAGTTATGGTGACTATGCATGGATGTGTTTCATCAGTTATGGTGACTTTGCCTGGATATGCTTCATCAGTTATGGTGACTATGCCAGGATGTGCTTCATCAGGTATGGTGACTATGCCTGCATGTGCTTCATCAGTTATGGTGACTATGCATGGATGTGTTTCATCAGTTGTGTTGACCAAACATGAATGCACTTCATTAGTTATGGTGACTATGCCTGGATGTGCTTCATCAGTTATGGTGACTTTGCCTGGATGCCCTTCAACTGTTATGGTGACTATGCCTGCATGTACTTAATCATTTATGGTGACTATGTCTGGATGTGCTTCATTAGTTATGGTGACTATGCCTGGATGTGATTCATCAGTTATGGTGACCATGCTTGCATGTGCTTCATCGGTTATGGTGACTATGCCTGCATATGACTCATTAGTTATGCTTTCTATGCCTGTATGTGTTTCATCAGTTACCATGACTATGCCTGGATATGCTTCATCAGTTATGGTGACTATGACTGGATGTGCTTCAACAGTTATGGTGACTATGCCTTTATGTTCTTAATCAGTCATGGTGACTATGCTTGGATGTGCTTCATCAATTATGATAACTATGCCTGGATATGTTTCATCAGTTATGATGACTATGTCTGGATGGGCTCATCAGTTATGGTGAATTTGCCTGCATGTGCTTTATCAGTTATGGTGACTATGGCTGGACATGCTTCATCAGATACAAGGACTAAGGCTGGATGTGCTTCATCAGTTATGGTGACGATGCCTGCATGTGCTTCACCAATTATGGTGACTATACCTGGATCTGCTTCATCAGTTATGGTGACTATGCCAGGATGTGCTTCATCAGTTATGATGACAATGCCTGCATGTGCTTCATCAGTTATGGTGACGATGCCTGCATGTGCTTCACCAATTATGGTGACTATACCTGGATCTGCTTCATCAGTTATGGTGACTATGCCAGGATGTGCTTCATCAGTTATGATGACAATGCCTGCATGTGCTTCACCAGTTATGGTGACTATGCATGCATGTGCTTCATCACTTATGGTGACTAGGCCCGGATATGCTTTATTACTTATGGTGACTACGCCTGGGTTTGCTTCATCAGTTATGGTGACTGTGCCTGAAAGTGCTTTATCAGTTAAGGAGACTATGCCTGGATATGCTTCATCAGTTATGGTAACTATGACTGGATGTGCTTCATCAGTTATGGTGACTATGGCTGCATGTTCTTCATCAGTTATGATGACTATGCATGGATGTGCTTCATCAGTTATGGTATGCCTGGATGTAATTTAGCAATTATGGTGACTATGCCTGCATGTGATTTATCAGTTATCGTGACTATGCCTGGATGCATTTCATCAGTTATGGTGACTATGCCTGGATGTGGTTCATCACTTATGCTGACTAGGCCTGGGTGTGCTTCATTAATTATGGTGACTATGCTTGGATGTGCTTAATCAGTTATGGTGACTATGCCTGGATGTGCTTCATCCGTTATGGTAACTATGCCTGCATGTGCTTCATCAGTTATTGTGACTATGCCTGGATGTCCTTCAACAGTTATGGTGACTATGGTTGCAAGTGCTTCATCAGTTATGGTGACTATATCTGGATGTGCTTCATCATTTATGGTGACTATGCCAGGATGTGCTTCATCAGTTATGGCGACAATGCCTGCATGTGCTTCACCAATTTAGCTGTCAATGCCTGCTTGTGCTTCATCAGTTTTGGTGACTATACTTGGATGTGCTTCATCAGTTATGTTGACTATGCCTGGTTGTGGTTCCTCACTTATGGTGACTATGACTGGGTGTGCTTCATCAGTTATGGTGACTATGCCTAGATGTGCCTTATCAGTTATGGTAACTATGCCTGGATGTGCTTCATCTGTTATGACGACTATGCCTGTATGGGATTCATCAAGTATGACAACTATGTCAGGATGTGCTTCATCAGTTATGGTGACAATGTCTGCATGTGCTTCACTAGTTATGGTGACTGTGCATGCATGTGCTTCATCACTTATGGTGACTAGGCCTGGATATGCTTTATTACTTATGGTGACTACGCCTGGGTTTGCTTCATCAGTTATGGTGACTATGCCTGAAAGTGTTTTATCAGTTAAGGAGACTATGCCTGAATATGCTTCATCAGTTCATAGGTTCATAGGTTCATAGGTTCATACTAGGCTATCTGCCCAAGGGCATTTATAAGCCTAGCCCATAGTTATTTGGCTTTCGCCACCCCTTTAGTATGAATAAAACTATGCCTATTATTTTGCTGTGCCTCTGTCAAGCAGTGACACTGAAGTAATCCGTGGGGTATATCTGCGACCCCCCATCCATTGATCAAGATTCCTCTTGAACAAGGCCAGCGAGGTGCTCTGCCTCACATGTACCGGGATTTTGTTCCACAGCATAGGGAGTCTCTGGGTGATGAATCTGTCCCTCCAGCACGTTCTATTAATAACCGTGTCAAGGTTTAAGTCTCCCGCCCTTGTGGTTCTGAGGGATCTAGATTTTTTGAGGTGAAGCATATTCATCAAATCAGGGTTTGACATGGCCTTATATGTCAGGCACAGGTCACCTCTGAGCAAGCGGTATGAGACTGAATAGAGCTGGAGTTCTTTCAGTCGGGCAGCATAAGACATATTTTTGAGACCCTTTATCCTTTTGGTGAGGAACTTTTGGGGCCTTTCCAGCTGCTGCAGGTGTCGGGTCAGATACATTCCGAATGGGGCATTGTACTCAATCATAGGTCTAATGAGTGATGAGTACAGGGGATGATGACCTCCCTTGATCTAGATGTGAATCCCTTCATGATCAGGTGGGCAATGTAGAAGGTTTTCCTAACCACTTTAGCAACATGAGTGCCAAACGAAAGGCTACTGTCAACCTGGGTCCCCAGATCCCTGATGACTTCTTCTGTGCTCAGTGGATTGCCACCTATATGGTAGCTAGGGGTAACCTTGTTTTTCCCGAAGGGTATGACTATGCATTTCTTGGCATTTAACTTTAGGCCATGGCTCTGGCACCAGTTATCCGTTTCTGTGAGGCCCTTCTGAAGGATATCTGTGTCAGATGTGTTTTCGACTATGGCGCCCAGTTTGCAGTCATCTGCAAACTTTGTCAGCCATAACCCTCCTGTGTTTGCTTGTACTTCAGAAAAGTAGATGCCGAACAAGAGTGGACCCAGGACTGAGCCCTGTGAGACACCACTTGTGACAAACTTTGAGTCTGACATGACTCCAGCAACTCTGACCCTGTGGGTTCTGTCACTTAGCCAGTTTGCAACCCATCTTGTGATGTATGGGTTTACATTCAAGCTGATGAGTTTTTCGATGATACCTGAGTGGGGTATTGTGTCGAAGGCCTTTGCCAGGTCAAGGTAGGCTGTATGGACTGCCTTTCCCTCATCAATGGCCTTGGTGACTGTCTCGAAAAAGTCAACCAAGTTTAAAAGGCATGATCTGCCTTTGACAAAGCCAAACTGGGTTGGATCCAAAGTCTGCAAGTTCCCTATGTCTTTATTTATGAGTTCCATTATGATCCTCTCCATGGCTTTGCAGATAAGGCTTGTCAAGCTAATGGGACGGTAATTTCCAGGGTCGGTGGAGGCACCGCCCTGTGAAGTGGGACCACAGTCGCCGTGCGCCACTCCTTGGGTACGTATCCTGAGGTGAGGCTAAGATTAAACAGCTGTCCTAACTGCGGGTTTAATTCCTCATTGAGTTCGTGGAGCACACAGCCGGGGACACCATCCGTCCCATGGATGCTGTGTTTTTGCTTTGGAGAGAGCAGTTCTCACCTGGGGGTTCGAGATCTTTGCCGGGCTACAATCCTCTCGTATAGATATCTCTCCTTTTGGGCGGGGGGAGTTTGCACTGAACCTGTCAGCCAGTATGTTGGCAATGTGTGTAGGTTCAGTAATCTTCACATCATTTTGAACTAATTCTGAGCATATCTGGGAGTTTCCTCCTAGGTTTCTAACATAGCTAAAGAAGGCCTTATGATTGTCTTTTGAGTCCTTGGCGATTTTTCTCACAAAATTTGCCTTGGATGATTTTATGAGAGCTCTTAGTTTTTTACTTATAATGATCAAAGGTGTCTTACCTTTCAAGGATTTTGCTCTATCTTGTAGTAGCTTCCTCCTTTTATTGTAGAGCTTGTTTATGGCTGGGGTCCACCAGACTGGACGCTTGCCTTTGGTACAAAGAGTCTTAGTTTTGTTTGGAATTGCCTGATCCATGCAGTCCTGTAGGTGCTGTAGGTGCTGGTAGAAGGCATTTGTAAGTGATTCAGCGGTTTGAGTAATGTTTACCACTGGCTCAGGGGCCTTAAAGGAGACCACACTAGTTTTTAGAAGTGTGAAGTCGGCTTTTGAGAAGTTTTTCACTGTGGTCTTTTTTATTTCAGGTGGGGGCGGGATGAGGACCTCCAGCGAGATTAGTTTATGATCTGATCTCACCAGTGAGGGGTATACTTCCGGTGTTGAACATTGTGATCCCATGTTCGTGATGATGAGATCAAGTATGTTTTCTCCTCTTGTGGGAGTGGTGACTAGTTGTTCCATGGCATTTGAGTTTATGAACTCTAGGAACCTTTGGGCTAGAGTGTTTGGGCTTGAGTAGTGTTCCCAGTCTATATTAGGGTAGTTGAAGTCACCTAGTATGATGGTGTTTGGAGATACATTTATCCCTCCATTGTTTTCAGGAAGGCCATGTGAGGTTCCTGAGTTTGAGAGGGTGGCCTGTAACATGCTACAAATTGCAGAGCAGTCTTGCCTATGGTTAATTGCACCTGGATGGTCTCCGATGCATCGTGCGTTGCCACCAACCTTGAGGTGTGGGTGTCCTTTATGAATATGGACACCCCCCCTCCTTTCTTGGTGTTGTCCGGATTTTGGGGCCGGAACGCATGATATGAGGTGAAACCTGCTAGTGCTGGGGTGCTCTCAGGAGCCTTGAACCAGGTTTCTGTCACAGCACAGACATCGATGTTTTCCATACTGAGAAGGGCCTTGAGTGCGTGCATCTTGAGATTGAGACTTCTGGCATTGAGCAGCATTACCTTTAGTTTTTTTTACTTTTTTGTGTTCTAGGGTGGTAGGTTTAGAATTTGAGCCTTGCCTAAAAAAGGCACTATGGGGGTGGCAAGAGCCTTTGCCAATATCCGGAAGCCTCGGGGTGACAGGTGCAAGCCGTCCCTTGCGAAGCAGCGTGGCTTGTCCAGCATGTCATCCCAGGCAGACAGACATTGGATCCCCTTTGAATGACACCAGAATTTAAGCCAATTATTAAAGCTGATCATCTTATCACTGTATTGTGGCATCATTCTAGGTGAAGGTAGGATACTGCTCAAGGTCAGGGTCATACCTGCCTGGGCTACATAATCAGAGAGCTCCTCAATGTCTCTTTTCATGTAGTCCAAGGAGGTACATCTCAGGTCATTGACACCAGCGTGGACAATGACTGAGTCGTACTTGTACCTGCTGTTGAGAGACCTGAGTGCTTGTGTTATGTGGCGGATTCTAGCGCCCGACAGGCAGCTTACTGTGACCTTCTCCTTACTCAGTCTGGTGAGCGGGACGTCAGTGTGTCTGACTATGGAGTCACCTATGACAAGTATGTTTGGTGTTGTATTTGGCCTTAAGGGCAGTGACTGCTTTGCACACTGATTTTGTTGTTTATGTGTTGTTTGTGTGGTGTATTGAGTTTGCAGTTGCTTGGGTGTCTGCTTTGGAGGCCTCTGCTGTTTAGGTAAATTTTACTCAGAGCCTCCAGTATGTCTTAGTGTGTTTATGTGTTTGATTCAGTGGTGTGGTTGAGTTATGTGAGACTGGTATTGTGGTGTGTGTAGTTGCCTTCTCCTCTTGCCTGGTCTTGCCAGTCCTGAGTTGAGAGAGCTCAGCCTCCAGTCTGGCTAAATAGCTGCATCTCTCACAAGTGTTAGTGTTACGTGGGAGGAGGAGAGGGTTGTCCGTGTACATGAGGCAATTGTAACATTGTCTCAGAATTCCCAGATTCACCAACTGGGCAGGAGAGGACGCCAGCATCTGACCCTTCGACATGCTAGAAAGAATTATGAGTTGGTATGAGACAGAAAAGTAGTGGGCTTAGCAGGGAAGTGGGCACTTTTGGGGGGTTTTGCTAGTGAGAGATTTGTATAATATAGGAGTGCTTGACCTGCAAAGAGAATGCTTATAAGACAAGGGATATGCTTATAAGACAAGTGCTGAGCTTTTTGAGAAGAAAAAGCTATTTGGAACAAGTGCTGCACTTTTTAGTGTAAGTGTAAACTGTTTAGGTTCCTAACAGAGCAGTTCTAAGGGAAAAATTGAATAACAGACTTTCTGGAGCCAGAAAGAGTTTAACCTTGTTTAACCGGCGCTGCCCGATGCTGCTCTAGTGGCAACTCCGCGCTAAATCGCGCTAAAGCACGTTAAAGCGTGCTTGATAGCAGGGGCTGGAAAGAAGCAGGAATAGACCCAAAAGGGAAAATAAAGCTACAGTTTCAAGTCAGTAACCACCTCTACGGGGGGCAGGGAAGCTGCTCAATGTTAGTCACTGCCACTGATCAACAGAGAGACCCTCCTCAAGCCCAAGCAAAAATGGCCTCACAGAAACTTTCAAACAGTTCAGGAACAGCAAGCCTGTAACTGAACTTTTTTAACTCTCAGAAAAGTGGGAAAAAGCAAGATTTTTTTTTTGTTTTGTTTTTACAGAGATAGCAGAGGTTCACAAGTAATATCATGTTATAACAGTGCAGTAAATGACCCCACACAAGAGTGCTAGGTCAAGGACAGAAAATATGCAAGTTTTAAGAAAAAAACGATTTAAAATTAAGTGCAAACAGGAAATTCAGCAAACAACTTTTGGTTGTGCTCTAAATACAGCTACTAATACAGAAATCAAGTTTAACAAGCCAGAAAATGTTCAAGCTAGGCAGCTATGCAGAAAAACTTAGCAAATAAACAGAGAAAAAATATTTAAAATCTCAAAAGTGGCTCCCTTCTTCTCTCAGCATTTTTTCCTCTTGGAGGGTGCTTCACCAACAGCCAACAAGCCTGAAAAGATGCCCAAACCACGAGGCAACTAGGTTTTAAGAGAGGAAGATGAAGGAGTTATGGAAATGACCCCTAGTGGCCAATAAAACTACAGTTTCAAGTCAGTAACCACCTCTACGGGGGGGAGGGAAGCTGCTCAATGTTAGTCACTGCCACTGATCAACAGACAGACCCCCCTCCAGCCCAAGCAAAATGGCCTCACAGAAACTTTCAAACAGTTCAGGAACAGCAAGCCTGTAACTGAACTTTTTAACTCTCAGAAAAGTGGAAAAAGCAAGATTTTTTGTTTTGTTTTTACAGAGATAGCAGAGGTTCACAAGTAATATCAAGTTATAACAGTGCAGTAAATGACCCCACACAAGAGTGCTAGGTCAAGGACAGAAAATATGCAAGTTTTAAGAAAAAATGATTTAAAATTAAGTGCAAACAGGAAATTCAGCAAACAGCTTTTGGTTGTGCTCTAAATACAGCTACTAATACAGAAATCAAGTTTAACAAGCCAGAAAATGCTCAAGCTAGGCAGCTATGCAGAAAAACTTAGCAAATAAACAGAGAAAAATACTTAAAATCTCAAAAGTGGCTCCCTTCTTCTCTCAGCGTTTTTTCCTCTTGGAGGGTGCTTCACCAACAGCCAACAAGCCTGAAAAGACGCCCAAACCACGAGGCAACTAGGTTTTAAGAGAGGAAGATGAAGGAGTTATGGAAATGACCCCTAGTGGCAAATAAAACTACAGTTTCAAGTCAGTAACCACCTCTACGGGGGGCAGGGAAGCTGCTCAATGTTAGTCACTGCCACTGATCAACAGAGAGACCCTCCTCCAGCCCCCAAAAAAATGGCCTCACAGAAACTTTCAAACAGTTCAGGAACAGCAAGCCTGTAACTGAACTTTTTTAACTCTCAGAAAAGTGGGAAAAAGGCAAGATTTTTTTGTTTTTTTTTTACAGAGATAGCAGAGGTTCACAAGTAATATCAAGTTATAACAGTGCAGTAAATGACCCCACACAAGAGTGCTAGGTCAAGGACAGAAAATATGCAAGTTTTAAGAAAAAAACGATTTAAAATTAAGTGCAAACAGGAAATTCAGCAAACAGCTTTTGGTTGTGCTCTAAATACAGCTACTAATACAGAAATCAAGTTTAACAAGCCAGAAAATGCTCAAGCTAGGCAGCTATGCAGAAAAACTTAGCAAATAAACAGAGAGTTATGGTAACTATGACTGGATGTGCTTCATCAGTTATGGTAACTATGACTGGATGTGCTTCATCAGTTATGATGACTATGCATGGATGTGCTTCATCAGTTATGGTGACTATGCCTGGATGTGCTTCATCAGTTATGATATGCCTGGATGTAATTTAACAATTATGGTGACTATGCCTGCATGTGATTTATCAGTTATCGTGACTATGCCTGGATGCATTTCATCAGTTATGGTGACTATGCCTGGATGTGGTTCATCACTTCTGCTGACTATGCCTGGGTGTGCTTCATTCATTATGGTGACTATGCCTGGACCTGCTTCATCAGTTTTGGTGACTATACTTGGATGTGCTTCATCAGTTATGTTGACTATGCCTGGATGTGGTTCCTCACTTATTGTGACTATGCCTGGGTGTGCTTCATCAGTTATGGTGACTATGCTTGGATGTGTTTCATCAGTTATGGTGACTTTGCCTGGATGTGCTTCATCAGTTATGGTATGCCTGGATGTAATTTAACAATTATGGTGACTATGCCTGCATGTGATTTATCAGTTATTGTGACTATGCCTGGATGCATTTCATCAGTTATGGTGACTATGCCTGGATGTGGTTCATCACTTCTACTGACTATGCCTGGGTGTGCTTCATTCATTATGGTGACTATGCCTGGACCTGCTTCATCAGTTTTGGTGACTATACTTGGATGTGCTTCATCAGTTATGTTGACTATGCCTGGATGTGGTTCCTCACTTATTGTGACTATGTCTGGGTGTGCTTCATCAGATATGGAGTCTATGCCTGGATGTGCTTCATCAGTTATGGTGATCTTGGCATAATGTACTTCATCAGTTATGGTGACCTATGCCTGCATGTGCTTCGTCAGTTATGGTGACTATGCCTGGATGTCCTTTGACAGTTATGTTGACTATGCATGCATGTGCTTCATAAGTTATGGTGACTATGGGTGCAAGTGCTTCATCAGTTATGGTGACTATGCTTAGATGTGCCTTATCAGTTATGGTAACTATGCCTGGATGTGCTTCATCAGTTATGACGACTATGCCTGGATGTGATTCATCAAGTATGGCAACTATGCCAGGATGTGCTTCATCAGTTATGGTGACAATGTCTGCATGTGCTTCACCAGTTATGGTAACTGTGCATGCATGTGCTTCATCACTTATGGCGACTAGGCCTGGATATGCTTTATTACTTATGGTGACTACGCCTGGGTTTGCTTCATCAGTTATGGTGACTATGCCTGAAAGTGCTTTATCAGTTAAGGAGACTATGCCTGGATATGCTTCATAAGTTATGGTGACTATGGGTGCAAGTGCTTCATCAGTTATGGTGACTATGCTTAGATGTGCCTTATCAGTTATGGTAACTATGCCTGGATATGCTTCATCAGTTATGACGACTATGCCTGGATGTGATTCATCAAGTATGATAACTATGACTGGATGTGCTTCATCAGTTATGGTGACTATGGCTGCATGTGCTTCATCAGTTATGATGACTATGCATGGATGTGCTTCATCAGTTATGGTGACTATGCCTGGATGTGCTTCATCAAGTATGGTAACTATGACTGGATGTGCTTCATCAGTTATGGTGACTATGCTTAGATGTGCCTTATCAGTTATGGTAACTATGCCTGGATGTGCTTCATCAGTTATGACAACTATGCCTGGATGTGATTCATCAAGTATGGTAACTATGACTGGACGTGCTTCATCAGTTATGGTAACTATGCCTGGATGTGCTTCATCCGTTATGGTGACTATGCCTGCATGTGCTTCATCAGTTATTGTGACTATGCCTGGATGTCCTTCAACAGTTATGGTGACTATGGTTGCAAGTGCTTCATCAGTTATGGTGACTATGCATGGATGTGCTTCATCAGTTATGGCAACTATGCCTGGATGTGCTTCATTAGTTATGGTGACTATATCTGGATGTGCTTCATCATTTATGGTGACTATGCCAGGATGTGCTTCATCAGTTATGGCGACAATGCTTGCATGTGCTTCACCAATTTAGCTGACTATGCCTGCTTGTGCTTCATCAGTTTTTGTGACTATACTTGGATGTGCTTCATCAGTTATGTTGACTATGTCTGGATGTGTTTCCTCACTTATGGTGACTATGCCTCGGTGTGTTTCATCAGTTATGGTGACTATGCTTGGATGTGTTTCATCAGTTATGGTGACTATGCCTAGATGTGTTTCACCAGTTATGGTGACTATGCCTCATGTGCTTCATCAGATATGGTGTCTATGCCTGGATGTGCATCATCAGTTATGGTGATCATGGCTGAATGTACTTCATCAGTTATGGTGACCTATGCCTGCATGTGCTTCATCAATTATGGAGACTATGCCTGGATGTCCTTTGACAGTCATGGTGACTATGCCAGCATGTGCTTCATAAGTTATGGTGACTATGGGTGCAAGTGCTTCATCAGTTATAGTGACTATGCTTAGATTTGCCTTATCAGTTATGGTAACTATGCCTGGATGTGCTTCATCAGTTATGACGACTATGCCTGGATGTGATTCATCAAGTATGGCAACTATGCCTCGATGTGATTCATCAGTTATGGTGACTATGTCTGCATGTGCTTCATCAGTTATGGTGACTATGCCTGCATGAATCAGATGCAGTCTATGTCTGTATTTGGTGTCTATACTGTATGTCCTTCATCAGTTACCGTGACTATGCCTCGATATGCTTCATCAGTTATGGTGACTATGCCTGCATCTGCTTCATCAGTTATGTTGTGAATGCCTGCATGTGCTTCATCAGTTATGTTGACTATGATTGGATGTGCTTCATCAGTTATGGTGACTATGCCTGGAAGTGCTTCATCAGTTATGGTGACTATGCCTGGGTGCACTTTATCAGTTATGACGACTATGCCTGGGTGTGCTTCTTCAGTTACAGTGACTATGCCTTGATGTGCTCATCAGTTATGATACGTTTGCCAAACACTTGCTTTATCAGTTATGGCGACTATGCCTGGACATGCTTCATCAGATATTGGGGACTATGGCTGGATGTGCTTCATCAGTTATGGTTGTTATGCCTGCATGTGCTTCATCAGTTATCATGACTATACCTGGATCTGCTTCATCAGTTATGGTGGCTATGCCAAGATGTGCTTCATCAGTTATGGTGACAATGCCTGCATGTGCTTCAACAGTTATGGTGACTATGCCTGCATGTGCTTCATCAGTTATGGTTACTATGCCTGGCTGTGCTTCATCACTTATGGTGACTATGCTTGGATGTGCTTCATCAGTTATGGTTACTATGCCTGGAAGTGCTTTATTAGTTAAGGTGACTATGCCTGGATGTGCATCATCAGGTATGGTGATTATGCCAGCATGTGATTCATCAGTTATGGTGACTATGCCTGCATGTGTTTCATCAGTTATTATGACCATGCTTGAATGTACTTTATCAGTTATGGTGACTATGCCTGCATGTGCTGCTTCATCAGTTATGCTGACTATGCCTGCATGTGCTTCATCTGTTATGGTGTCTATGCCTGCATGTGCTGCATCAGTTATGGTGACTATGCCTGGATGCCTTCATGAGTCATGGTGACAATGCCTGGATGTGCATCATTGGTTATGGTGACTATGTCTGGACGTGCTTCAACAGATACAGGGACAATAGCTGGATGTATGAGTGCATGGGCTTCATCAGTTGTAGTGACTATGCCTGCATGTGCTTCATCAGTTATAGTGACTATGCCTGGATGTCTTCATCCGTTATGGTGACTATGCCTGGGTGTGCATCATCAGTTATAGGGAATATGCCAGGATGCGCTTCATCAGTTATATTGACAATGCCTGCATGTGCTTCACTAGGGGTCTATATTATATATTCAAAGTTTCAAAACTTTGAATCCTATATGTTCGACAACATATGATCGAAGTTTGAAACTTTGAATATATAATAAAACATAAAAAAATTACCTTAATGCTCTGAGCAGGATGGCAAGCACCCCTGCTCCCCCCACACCCTTCTTCTTAAATATACCAACTCCAAGATCGCACTTCAGTGCAGAAAATGGAAATTCTCCCATTCTGCACCATACGGCGCCATTACATTTAACCTTCAAACTTTTCAAAGTTCGATCATATGGTGTCGACCATATGACATTCGAACTTTGAAAAGTTTGTTCATGTAATAGGAACCCCTTCACCAGTTAAGATTACCATGCCTGCATGTGCTTCATCAGTACTGGTGTCTATGCCTGGATGTGCTTCATCAGTTATAGTGATGATGCCTGGATGTGCTTCATCAGATAAGGTCACTATGCCTGGATGTACTTCATCAGTTATGGTCACTATGCTTGGATGTGCTACATCAGTTAGTGTGAACATGCCTGAATGCACTTCATCATTTATGGTGACTATGCCTGCATGTGCTTCATCAGTTATGGTGACTATACATGGATATCCTTCAAAAGTTATAGTGACTATGCCTGCATGTGCTTAATTAGTTATGGCAACAATGCATGGATGTGCTTCATATGTTATGGTGACTATGGTTGCAAGTGATTCATCAGTTGTTGTGACTATGCCTAGATGTGCTTCATCAGTTAGGGTGACTCTGCCTGGATGTGGTTCATCACTTATGGTAACTATGTCTGGGTGTGCTTCATCAGTTATGGTGACTATGTCTGAATGTACTTCATCAGGTATGGTGACTATGCCTGCATGTGCTTCATCAGTTATGGTGACTATGCCTGGATGTGCTTCATCAATTATGGTGACCAACCCTGAATGCATTTCATCAGTTTTGGTGACTATTCCTGCATGTGCTTCATCATTTATGGAGACTAAGCCCCGATGTCCTTCAACAGTTATGTTGACTATGCCTGCATGTGCTTAATCAGTTATGGTGACTATGCCTGGATGGTCTTCTAAAGTTATGTTGACAATGGTTGCAAGTGCTTCTTCAGTTATGGTGACTATGGTTAGATGTGCTTCATCAGTTATGATGACTATGCCTAGATGTGATTCATCAATTATGGTGACTATGCCTGCATGTGATCCATCAGTTGTTGTGACTATGCCTGCATGTGCTTCATCAGTTAAAGTGTCTATGCCTGTATGTCTTTCATCAGTTACCGTGACTATGCCTGGACATGCTTCATCAGTTAGGGTGATCACATCTAGATGTGCTTCATCAGTTATGGTGACTATGCCTGGATGTGCTTCATGAATTATGGTGACTATGCCTGCATGTGATTCATCAGTTATGGTAACTATGCCTGCATGTGCTTCATTAGTTATGGTGACTATGACTAGATGTACTTTATCAGTTATGGTGACTATTTCTGGATGTGCTTCATCGGTTATGGTGACTATGCCTGGATGCACTTCATCAGTTATAATCACCGTGCCTGGAAGTGGTTCATCAATTAAGGTGACTGGGACTGGATGGGCTCATTAGTTATGGTGAATTTACCTGCAAGTGCCCTATCAGTTATGGTGACTATGCCTGGACATGTTTCATCAGATACGGGGACTATGCCTGGATGCGCTTAGTCAGTTATGATGACTTTGCCTGGATATGTTTCATCAGTTATGGTGACTATGCCTGGATGTCCTCATTAGTTATGGTGACTTTGCCTGCATGCGCTTTATCAGTTATGGTGACTATGCCTGGACATGCTTCATCAGATACGGGGACTAAGACTGGATATATGTCATCATTTATGGTGACTATGCCTGCATGTGCTTCACCAGTTATGGTGACTATACCTGGATCTACTTCATCAGTTATGGTGACTATGCCAGGATGTTCTTCATCGGTTATGGTGACAATGTATGCATGTGCTTCACTACTTATGGTGACTATGCCTGCATCTGCTTCATCACCTATGGCGAATAGGCCTGGATATACTTTATCACTTATGGTGACTATGCCTGGGTGTTCTTCATCAGTTATGGTGACTATGCCTGGAAGTGCTTCATCATTTATGGTAACTATGTCTGGTTGTGCTTCATCAGTTATGGTGACTATGGCTGCATGTGCTTCATCAGTTATGATGACTATGCATGGATGTCCTTCATCAATTATGGTGACTATGCCTGGATGTGCTTTGTCAGTTATGGTGACTATGCCTGGATGTTATTTAGCAATTATGGTGTCTATGCCTGCATTTGATTAATCAGTTATTGTGACTATGCCTAGATGTGTTTCATCAGTTATGGAGACTATGCCTGGATGTGGTTCATCACTTATGGTGACTCTGCCTTGGTGTGCTTCATCAGCTATGGTGACTATGCCTGCATGTGCCTCATCAGTTATGATGACTATGCCTGGATGTGCGTCATCAGTTATGGTGACTATGCCTGCATGTGCTTCATCAGTTATGGTGACTATACCTGGATATTCTTCAACAATTATGGTGACTATGGTTGCAAGTGCTTCTTCAGTTATGGTGACTATGCATGTATCTGCTTCATCAGTTATGATGACTATACCTGGGTGTGCTTCATCAGTTATGGTGACTCTGCTAGGATGTGCTTCATCAGTTATGGTGACAATGCCTGCATATGCCTCACCAATTTAGGTTACTATGCCTGCATGTGCTTCATCAGTTTTGGTGACTATACTTGGATGTGCTTCATCAGTTATGCTGACTATGCCTGGATGTGATTCATCACTTATGGTGACTATGCTTGGGTGTGCTTCACCAGTTATGGTGACTATGCCTGGATGTGTTTCATCAGTTATGGTCACTATTCCTCGATGTGCTTCATCAGGTATGGTGATTATGCCTGCATTTGCTTCATCAGATATGGTGTCTATGCCAGGATGTGCTTCATCAGTTATGGTGACAATGCCTGAATGCACTTCATCATTTATGGTGACTATGCCTGCATTTGCTTCATCAGTTATGGTGACTATGCGTGGATGTCCTTCGACAGTTATGGTGACTATGCCTGCATGTGCTTCATCAGTTATGGTGACTATGCCTGGATGTGCTTCATAAGTTATGGTGACTATGGCTGCAAGTGCTTCATCAGTTATGGTGACTATGCTAAGATGTGCTTCATCAGTTATGGTAACTATGCCTGGATGTGCTTCATTAGTTATGATGAATATGCCTGGATGTGATTCATTAATTATGGTAACTTTGCCTGGATGTGAGTCATTAGTTATGGTAACTATGTCTGCACATGCTTCATCAGTTATGGTGACTATGCCTGCATGAATCAGATGGTGTCTATGGCTGTATATGGTGTCTTTGCCTGTATGTCCTTCATCAGTAACCGTGAGTATACCTTGGATATGCTTCATCAGTTATGTTGACTATGCCTGCATCTGCTTCATCAGTTATGTTGTGAATGCCTGCATGCACTTCATCAGTTATGGTGACTATGACTGGATGTGCTTCATTAGTTATGGTGACTATGCCTGGATGTGCTTCATCAGTTATGGTGACTATGCCTGAATGCACTTTACCAGTTATGACAACTATGCCTGAATGTGCTTCATCAGTTACAGTGACTACGCCTGGATGTGCTTATCAGTTATGATGACTTTGCCTGCACTTGATTTATCAGTTATGGTGACTATGCATGGACGTGCTTCTTCAGTTATGGTGACTATAACTGGATCTGCTTCATCAGTTATGGTGGCTATGCCTGCATGTGCTTCATCAGTTATGGGGATTATACCTGGATCTGCATCATCAGTTATGCTGGCTATGCCAGGATGTGCTTCATCAGTTATGGTGACAATGCCTGAATGTGCTTCACCAGTTATGGTGACTATGCAGGCATAGTCACCAGTTATGGTGACTATGCCTGCATGTGCTTCATCAGTTATGGTTACTATGCCTGGCTGTGGTTCATTGCTTATGGTGACTATGCCTGGGTGCACTTCATCAGTTATGGTGAGTATGCTTGGTAGTGCTTTATCAGTTAAGGTGACTATGCCTGGATGTGCAAAATCAGGTATGGTGAATATGCCAATATGTGCTTCATCAGTTATGGTGACTATGCCTGGATGTGTTTCATCAGTTATGATGACAATGCATGAATGTACTTTATCAGTTATGGTGACTATGCCTGCATCTGCCTCATTATTTATGCTGACTATGCCTGCATGTGCTTCATCAGTTATGGTGTCTATGCCTGCATGTGCTTCATCAGTTATGGTGTCTATGCCGGGATGTCTTCATCAGTTATGGTGACTATTCCTGGATGTGCTTCATCAGATATGGGGTTGATGGCTGGATGCGCTTCATCAGTTCATAGTTCATAGTTCATAGGGGTTGGGGTGGGTGGCCTAATGGTTAAGGTGTTTGCCTTACAAGCACAAGGAACAGGGTTTGAATCTCACAGGGGATAACTGTCTAGGCTTAAAATGGCTCGCAAGGGCAATTAGCCTAGTACTAACCTATGAACCTCATTTAACCCAGGGTAAGTGCAAGCGGTAGTCCTGAGTTGCCACAATAACTCTATTGTTTTGAAATGTAAAGAATCTGGGCCTCCTCTTCCACCAAACTTCACATTGTCTATTGCCTTAGATTTAAATATGTTCGTACACTCTTTCCCTGAGCCTCCTGTCCGTCTTCCCTATGTAGAATGCTGGACATTGTTGGCATAGAGCTACATAGATCACAGTTTTAGTCTGGCTGTTAAATTTGTGTTTTATTTGATACTCTTTTTCTCTAATGGTAAAAGTTGACCCTGTAGACATGTGTGGGCAATAATGGCACATGTTACATCTGGACATACCATACCCGACTGCATACTGAAACGTACCATGGCATATCTGGATGATAACCTTAGCAAAGACTACACTAATAGTTGCTATTCAGCAACTATATACTGGAAAGAAATGTACTTGAACACCTTTTTATACTTAAGTTGCTGCCACCCCTTCACCAAAAAAGATCATTGGTGAAGAGGCAACTAGTGAGGGCAGCAAGGATGGTCATAAAAGATGAAGACTTTTCCATTGAATGTAGTAAACTACAGAGTATGTTTTCTCAAAGGGGTTACCCAAATCACTTACTGAATCTAATAATGACAGAAGTGCAGTCAAAAAGATCAACTGGATAGGAAAACAATTTCAGAAAACTTAACATTAGATTTGCACACAAAAACAGGCACTAACAATCTTGGACAGGGTAGTTTGATTACACCCTTTAGCTCAGATGCATACAAGATTATGAGGATTATCACTAAGAACTGGGACATTTTATGGAATGACCCAACTACCAGGTCAAGATTAGAGGGTCCACCTAGATTAGTTTTTAAACGGGGCCCCAACTTAAACAATATCTTGGAAGCTAACCATGGTACATTTCAGTATGCAGTCAGGTATGATATGTCCAGATGTAAAGTGCCATTATTGCCCACACTTGTCAACAGGGTCAGCCTTTACCATTAGAGATAAAGAGTATCAAATAAAACACAACTTTAACTGCCAGACTAAAGCTGTAATCTATGTAGCTCTATGCCAAAAATGCCTAGCATTCTACATAGGGAAGACGGAAAGGCGGTTCAGGGAAAAAGTGTTCGAACACCTTTACCATATAAAGAAAGGGAGTCTAGAGAATGCCCTAAGTAGATACAAGCAGGAATACACAGACCACACATTTAAATTTAAGACAATGGAAAGTGGGAAGTTTGATGGAAGAGAGGGCCCAGAATCTTTACATTTAGAAAGGTTAGAGTTAATGTGGCATCTCAGGACTACGGCTTGAGCTTACCCTGGGTTAAATGAGGTTTACTCTATTTCTTTTATTTTAAAGCTAAGAAACCTCCAGAGGTGACTAACATGATGAATTGTAAGACAAATTAGCTATGTCAAACATATAACAGTTGTCTCAGTACAAGGTAACACATACGAACTCTTAGCAGCAGTCATTTAGTAATGCATAATTTAAATGCTGGGTGTCATGCCATGATGTATAGACAGGAATGTTGTTTGTACTTCCATATATAATTGTTACCCCAATATTTATATATATTTTATATTCCAATGTTTATCTTCAGCACGCCATGCTGCATAAGACAGAAAAGTTTTCTGAACATTTTTATGCATTATTATTTTTATGCATTAGTACATTTTACTACTTCTTTATACTTCACCATTCTGTTATATGCATTTTAAGTAGATTTATATTTTATATTTTAAATACTTTCAAACATTTTTAACAACATAAATTTTAAAAGGTTCTCATATACTTAACTATTTTTAATAACTGTATGTTTGCACATTACTATATGGTATACTATGGCTGGATGTGCTTCATCAGTTATGGTGACTATGCCTGCATGTTCTTCATGAGTAATGGTGACTATACCTGGATGTGCTTCATCAGGTATGGTGACTATGCCTGGTTATGCTTCATCAGTTGTGGTGAATATGCCTGGATAAGCTTCATCAGTTATGGTAACAATGCTTGCATGTGCTTCACCAGTTATGGTGACTATGCCTGCATGTGATCATCAGTTATAGTGAATATGCCTGGATGTGCTTCATCAGTTATGGTGACTATGCCTGGATGTGCTTCTTCAGTTATGGTGACTATGCTTGGATGGGGTTCTTGAGTTATTGTGACTATGCCTGGGTTTGCTTCATCAGTTATGGTGAATATGCCTGGATGTGCTTCATCAGTTATGGTGACTATGCCTGCATGTGCTTTATCAGTTATGGTAACTATGCCCGGACAGCACATATAGCCATAGTTCCCGTATCTGATGAAGCAGTCATCAGATACGGGGACTATGGCTGGATGTGCTTCATCAGGTATCGTGACTATGCCTGGATATGCTTCATCAGTAATGGTGAATATGCCTGAATGTGGTTCATCAGTTACGGTGATTATGCCTAGATGTGCTCATCAGTTATGGTGACTATGCCTGCATGTGCTTTATCAGTTTTGGTAACTATGCCCGGACAGCACATATAGCCATAACTCCCGTATCTGATGAAGCAGTCATCAGATACGGGGACTATGGCTGGATATGCTTCATCAGTTATGGTGACTATTTCTGGATGAGCTTCATCATGGCATGGCGACTATGCCTGCATGTGTGTAATCAGTTATATTGACCATTTCTGAATGCACTTCTTCATTTATGGTGATTATGCCTGCATGTGCTTCATCAGTTATTGTGACTATGCTTGGATGTCCTTCATTAGTTGGTGACATACCTGGATGTGCTTCATCAGTTATCGTAACTATGCTTGCATGTGCTTCATCATTTATCATGACTACATCTGTATGTGCTTCATCAGTTATGGTGACTATGCCTTGATGTGCTTCATCAGTTATAGTGACTATGCCTGCATGTGCTTCATCAGTTCTAGGAAATATGCCTGCATGTGCCTCATCAGTTATGGTGACTATGCTTGTATTTCCCTCATCAGTTATGGCGACTTGGCTTGCATGTGCTTCATCATTTAAGGTGACTATGCCTGCATGTGCTTCATCAGTTTTGGTGAATTTGCCTAGATGTGCTTCATCATTTATGGTGGCTATGCCTGGATGTGCTTCTTCAGTTATGGTAACTATACCTGGATATTCTTCATCAGTTGCAATGACTATGCCTGTATGTGCTTCATGGGTTATGGTGATTGTGCCTGGATGTGTTTCATCAGTTTTGGTGACCATGCATGAATGAAGTTCATCAGTTATGTTGACGATGTCTGCATGTGTTTCTTCAGTTATGGTGACTATGCCTGCATGGTCTTCATCGGTTATTGTGACTATGCCTGGATGTGCTTCATCAGTTGTGGTGACTATGCCTGCATGTGTTTCATCAATTATGGTGACTATGCATGGATATGTTTCATCAGTAAAGATGACCATGCCTGAATGCACTTCATTATTTATGGTGACCATACCTTCATGTGCTTCATCAGTTATGGTGACTATGCCTTCATGTACTTCATCAGTTATGGTGACTATGCCTGGATGTGTTTCATCAGTTATGGTGACTATTCCTGGATGTGCTTCATGAGTTATGGTGACTATGCCTGGATGAGCTTCATCAATTGTGGTGACTATGCCTGCACTTTATTCATCAGTTATGGTGACTATGCCTGCATGTGTTTGATGAGATATGGTGACTATGCCTAAATGTGCTTCATTAGTTATGGTGTCTATAACTGCATGTTCTTCATCAGATAAGGTGACTATGCCTGGATGTGCTTCATCAGTTATGATGACTATGCCTGGATGTGCTTCATTAGTTATGGTGACAATGTCTGGATGTGCTCCATCTGTTATGGTGACTTTGCCTGGATGTGCTTTTTCAGTTATGGTGACTATGCCTGAATGTCTTCATCAGTTATGGTGACTATGCCTGGGTGTGCATCATCAGTTATGGGAACTATGCCAGGATGTGCTTCATCAGTTATGGTGACAATGCTGCATGTGCTTCACCAGGGGTCTTTATTATATATTCGAAGTTTCAAAACTTCGAATCTCATATGTTCAACAACATATGATCAAAGTTTGAAACTTCAAATATATAATAAAACATCAAAAAAAAAACTTACCTTAACACTCCGAGCAGTTGAGAAAGACCCCCTTGCACCCCTCATACCCCCCTACTTAAATATACCAACACCGAGATCGCACTTCAGTTCAGAAAGGGAAATGCTCCCATTCTGCACTGTATGGCGCCATTACATTTAACCTTTGAACTTTTCAAAGTTCGATCATATGGTGTCAACTATATGACATTCGAACTTCGAAAAGTTCGTTCATGTAATAGGAACCCCTTCACCAGTTAAGGTGACTATGCTTGTATGTGCTTCATCAGTGTTGGTGTCTATGCTTGGATATGCTTCATTAATTATGGCGACTATGCCTGGATGTGATCTTCACTTATGTTGACTATGCCTGGGTGTGCTTCATCATTTATAGTGATTATGCCGGGATGTGCTTCATCAGTTATACTGACTATGCCTGGATGTGCTTTATCAGGTATGGTCAATATGCCTGGATGTGCTTCATCAGTTATGGTGACCATGCCTGAATGCACTTCATCAGTTATGATGAATATGCCTGCATGTGCTTCATCAGTTATGGAGACTATGCCTGGATATCCTTCATGACTTGTAGTGACTATGCCTGTATGTGCTTAATCAGTTATGGTGTCTATGCCTGGATGTGCTTCATAAGTTATGGTGACTATGCCTAGATGTGCATAATCAGGGTGACTCTGCCTGGATGTCGTTCATCACTTATAGTGACTATGCCTGGGTGTGCTTCATCATTTAGGGTCACTTTGCCTTGATGTGCTTCATTAGGTATGGTGACTATGCCTGCATGTGCTTCATCAGTTATGGTGACTATGCCTGCATGTGCTTCACCAGTTATGGTGTATATGCCCCGATGTCCTTCAGCAGTTACTGTGACTATGCCTGCATGTGCTTAATCAGTTATGGTGACTATGCCTGGATGGTCTTCTAAAGTTATTTTGACTATCGTTGCAAGTGCTTCATCAGTTATGGTGACTATGCCTAAATATGCTTTTTCAGTTATGGTGACTATGCCTGGATGTAATTCATCAATTATGGTGACTATACCTGAATGTAATTCAACAGTTGAGGTGACTATGCCTGCATGTGCTTCATCTGTTATGGTGACTATGCCTGCATGTGCTTCATCAGTTAAAGCTTCTATGACTGTATGTCCTTCATCAGTTACTGTGACTATGCCTTGGCATGCTTCATCAGTTGGGGTGATCACACATAGATGTGCTTCATCAGTTATGGTGACTATGCCTGCATGTGCTTCATCACTTATGGTGACTATGACTCGATGTGCTTCATCAGTTATGGTGACTATGCCTGCATGTGCTTCATCAGTTTTGGTGACTATTCCTGAATGTGCTTCATCAGATATGTTGACTATGGCTGCATGTGCTTCATCAGTTATTGTGACTATGCCTGGATGTGCTTCATCAGTTATGGTGACTATGCCTGGATGTCCTCCATCAGTTATGGTGACTATGCCTGCATGTCCTTCATCAGTTATGGTGACTATGCCTGCATGGGCTTCATCAGTTTTGGTGACTATTCCTGAATGTGCTTCATCAGATATGTTGACTATGGCTGCATGTGCTTCATCAGTTATTGTGACTATGCCTGGATGTGCTTCATCAGTTATGGAGACAATGCCTGGATGTTCTTCATCTGTTATTGTGACTATGCTTGTTTGTGCTTTATCAGTTACGGTGACTGTGCCTGGATGTGCTCATCAGTTATTGTGACTATACTTGCATGTACTTCATCAGTTATGGTGACTATGCCTGGACTTGCTTCATCAGATACGCGGACTATGCCTGCATGTGCTTCATCAGTTATGGTGACTATGCCTGGATTTGGTTCATACGCAAAACCAGTAAAAGTATGTGACCAAACAACAATCCAAGACACTTGCAGAAGAAGGTAAGTCCACTCCAAGTACTGTAGTTCCTTTTCTTTAATATAGCACAAGCGAAAATAATAAAAAATATAAAATATATATGAAAGTAGATGATAAAAGAACTGTAAACACAAAGCACTTTTCATCCCACGTGGGAGTGAGACTTCTTCAGGTAAAGGTATTCACTAAAACCAGTGCATTTAAATAAAGTTCATGGTGCAAGCATGTTGCTAGTCAGCCAATGGGTGAGGGCTATTCCCAACACACTGATGATGCTATGAGGGTCCACTCAATAAGTAATTACTTCCTTTAAGAGTTTCTTTTAAAACACCCTCTGGACTTATTAAAAGGCAAGCAATTATACACACTCTCTTGTCCAGTATTTTGACATAGTAAATCATACTCATAATATGTAAAAATACAGTTATTAAAACTATTTAAGTATATGAGAACCATTTAAAAGTGTTGTTGTTAAAAATGTTTGAAAATATTTAAAATATAAAATATAAATCTACTTAAAATGCATATAACAGAATGGTGAAGTATAAAGGAGTAGTAAAATGTACTAATGCATAAAAAAAGTTCAGAACCCTTTTCTGTCTTATGCAGCATGGCATGGCATCCTACAGATAAACATTGGAATAGAAAATATATATAAATATTGGGGTAACAATTATATATGGAAGTACAAACAACATTCCTGTCTATACATCATGGCATGGCACCCACCATTTAAATTATGCGTTACTAAATGATTGCTGTTATGAGTTTGTATGTGTTAGCTTGTACTGAGACAACTGTTATATATTTGAGATAGCTAGTTTGTCCTACAATCCATCATGTTAATCATCTCTGGAGGTTTCTTAGCTTTAAAATACAAGAAATAGAGTAAACCTCATTTAGCCCAGGGTATGCTCAAGCCGTAGTCCTGAGTTGCCACAATAACTCTAACCTTTCGAAATGTAAAGATTCTGGGCCCCCTCTTCCATCAAACTTCACACTGTCTATTGTCTTATATTTAAATATGTTCGTACACTCTTTCCCTGAACCTCCTGTCCGTCTTCCCTATGTAGAATGCTGGACATTGTTGACATAGAGCTACATAGATCACAGCTTTAGTCTGGCAGTTAAATTTGTGTTTTATTTGATACTCTTTGTCTCTAATGGTAAAGGCTGACCCTGTCGACAAGTGTGGGCAATAATGGCACATGTTACATCTGGACATACCATACCTGACTGCATACTGAAACATACCATGGTTAGCTTCCAAGATATTTTTTAGGTTCGAGCCCCGTTTAAAAACTAATCTAGGTGGACCCTCTATTCTTGACCTGGTAGTTGGGTCATTTTGTAAAATGTCCCAGTTCTTAGTGATAATCCTCATAATCTCATATGCATCTGAGCTAAAGGGTGCAATCAGACTACCCTGTTCAAGATTGTTAGTGCCTATTTTTGTGTGCAAATCTAATGTTAAGTTTTCTAAAATGGTTTTCCTATCCAATATTGGTTTATAAAAACCTCTTGATTTTTTTGACTGCACTTCTATCATTATTTGATTCAGTAAGTGGTTTGGGTAACCCCTTCGAGAAAACATACCCTGTAGTTTACTATATTCAATGGAAAAGTCTACATCTTTTGTGGCCATCTTTGCTGCCCTCACTAGTTGCTTCTTCACTACCAAACTTTTTTTGGTGAAGGGGTGGCAGCTACTGAAGTGTAAAAAGGTATTTGAGTACGTTTCTTTCCTGTATATAGTTGCTGAATAGCAACTATTAGTGTAGTCTTTGCTAAGGTTTTCATCCAGATATGCCATGTTGTCTTTTCCAAAAGTAAATGTAAAAGATAAAAAGTATGTGGTACTGTTAAAGTATGAAACCAGTTCTTCTGCTTGGGTATGGTCTAACCCTATTAACATAAAAATATCATCCAAATAATGTGTGTAATAGTGGATCTGATGTTGGGTCTGCCCTGATTTCTTCACATACTCCTCTTCCCAGCAGGCCATCACTAGATTTGCTACACTGGCCCCACAAGGTGAGACCATTGCTACCCCTATTTTCTGGAGGTAGAACATTTTACTAAACATGATGAAATTGTATGATAGAATAATGTCTAAGATGACTTCAAGAATTGTATGATAGAATAATGTCTAAGATTACTTCAAGAAGAGTGATTTCCTCTGCTGTTGCCCCTCCCTTGCGTAACATGTAATTGACCCATTTTATACCCTTTTGGTGGGGGATTGATGAATGCAAATCTTTCACATCGACTGTCGGGAAGTTCAAGTCTTTGTTGAATTCCAGTTTGTTGATGTTAGTTAAACTTCATGAATCTTTATATATTTGCCCCTCTTTCTTAACATATTTCTTAAGTATGTAGTCTACAAATTTAGCACAGGAGTATGTAAAACTATTCCTGGCATCTACTAGGGGTCTCATGGGTGGGTTAGTCATACTCTTGTGTATTTTCTTAATCCCAAAAAGTACAGGGATTCTAGGTGCTGGCATGTTCAGGTAGTTAAACTGGTCCATGTCTATTTTCCCCTCAATAAACAAATCATTTAAAATTGTTTGAATCATCCTATATGCTGCATTTAAATAATTTCTGAAAACTTCAACATAAACATCACTTTGCAAAATCCTGGACATTCTACCTTCATACTCTTCATAGTTCATTATTACTAATCCACCCCCTATGTCAGGTTACATAATCCTGACAGTGGCTTGTTTTAGTAAAGACAATGCTTTTTCTTTACTAGTAATGTTGCTGAATCCAGCATTCACATTTTTACCATTGTTTAGACAGTTTGTTATGTCTAATTCACAAATCTGTTCATACAAAGCCAGTATGGGGTGTAGTGGGAGATTGTAGGTACTAGCAGTGTGTAATGTGTTGAGTGTGTGATTGTTTGGACCCAGCAGTACTGTTAAATTCAATTTTCTTACATTTTTAAGTCAATTAAAGTCTTAGTTAAGTCTGCTCTATGAGTTGCTACAAATGTATGCCCTTTAGCCAATAAGTCTACCAGCATTAGGTCTACAGTTAACTCAGAAAAGTTAAATACTTTAAAGTCTTTTTCTGTGTTGTAAACAATTTTACAGTTCCTAGAATCACTTACTGCAGGATTGTTCAGCGATTCCAGTTGTTTCTCCTGTTGTAGTATGTTCTAATAGTCCTTTGCCTCCAGTTGTAATTTGAGGCTGGTTGCCGAAAATTTGGGACATCTTCTGATGTAGAATTTATCATATTTTGTTGTCACTTGCTGGAATTCAACAGTTCTATGTCATCCTGACATCTGTTTGCACTTCTGCTCCCCAATTTATAATCCAAACAGCTCTGTTGGTGCACATTGTTCTCCTGCCTTCCTTTTCTAGATGTTGCATTTCCTGGATGAATTGGATTCCCTGTAGACTCTCCTCTGGTTTCCATTTGGCCAATCAGAGCTCCGGATTGTGATGGAGCAGGCTTCGGACAGGCTGAACCAGTCTCATAAGCATTTCTATCTCTGTTAAGCTTTTTCAGCTTGCCATTTCCCAGGATTGAAATGTACTGATCAATCTATACTGGTGAATGAAATTCATACCTATTAAAGTCCACATTTTCCTTGATTTTTTGGTCTAGGATTGTTGCTTCCTCCATTAATTTAGCTGCCCATAACTGATAGTGTTTGCATATGACTGCTTGTTATTCACAGCCATGCTTGTCAAAGAGTTTCAGCAATTGTTGGTGAAACTCTGAACCCTCCACTAATCCTGTAGGAAACTGCCAGACTCTCATTCCTTTAGGAGTGATGTTCTCACTCATACACTCTTTAAAGTAAGCTATTTCCAGATGCAATTTTTTATATTTTAATAGTCTTTGATCAAATTATTTTAATATCTTTGTGATGTCTCCTTCCCCCCTAGCCAGTTGCTATGTTTCTGAACTCCTCCTTGGTGTTTGAAGGGAAACAGGCTCTTTCAGCCACATGTTCAGTGACAGAGCCCCAATAAACCCTGAGGGTACTTCTTGGTGCATAAATCTTGTTTCATGAGTTTGTGTCAGCTTTTGTGGTCTATGTTGTAACTCCACAGCTGCATTACATGCAGTACCATTGACTGGACAGTTTACTGTACTGGATAAGGTTCTATTACCCTTTCTTCCTTCCTGGGCCAACTGAGTGGCCCAAGATGAAAACTTTTCCATTGAATGTAGTAAACTGCAGGGTATGTATTCTTGAATGGGTTACCCAAACCACTTACTGAATCAAATAATGACAGAAGTGCAGTCAAAAAGATCAAGAGGTTTTTATAAACCAATATTGGATAGGTAAACAATTTCAGTAAACTTAACATTAGATTTCCACAAAAAAACAGGCACTAACAATCTTGGACAGGGTAGTTTGATTACACCCTTTAGCTCAGATGCATACGAGATTATGAATATTATCACTAAGAACTGGGACATTTTATGGAATGACCTAACTACCAGGTCAAGAATAGAGGATCCACCTAGATTAGTTTTTAAACGGGGCCACAACCTAAAAAATATCTTGGAAGCTAAGCATAGTACATTTCAGTATGCAGTCAGGTATGGTATGTCCAGATGTAAAGTGCCATTATTGCCCACACTTGTCAACAGGGTCAGCCTTTACCATTAGAGATAAAGAGTATCAAATAAAACACAACTTTAACTGCCAGACTAAAGCTGTGATCTATGTAGCTCTATGCCAACAGTGCCCAGCATACTACAGAGGGAAGATGGACAGGAGGTTCAGGGAAAGAGTGTATGAACACCTGTACCATATAAAGAAAGGGAGTCAAGAGAATGCTCTAAGTAGACACAAGAAGGAATACACAGACCACACATTTAAATTTAAGGCAATAGACAGTGTGAAGTTTGATGGAAGAGGGGGCCCATAATCTTTACATTTAGAAAGGTTAGAGTTACTGTGGCAACTCAGGACTACAGATTGCGCTTACCCTGGGTTAAATAAGGTTTACTCTATTTCTTGTATTTTAAAGCTACAAAAACTCCAGAGATGACTAACATGATGAATTGTAGGGCAAATTAGCTATGTCAAACATATAACAGTTGTCTCAGTACAAGCTAACATGTACAAAATCTTAGCAGCAGTCATTTAGTAATGCATAATTTAAATGCTGGGTGCTATACCATGATGTATAGTTAGGAATGTTGTTTGTACTTCCATATATAATTGTTACCCCAATATTTATATATATTTTATATTCAAATGTTTATCTGTAGGATGCCATGACATGCTGCATAGGACAGAAAGGGTTCTGAACATTTTTATGCATTATTATTTTTATGCATTAGTACATTTTTCTACTTCTTTATACTTCACCATTCTCTTATATGCATTTTAAGTAGATTTATATTATATATTTTAAATACTTTCAAACATTTTTAAAAGCATAACTTTTAAAAGGTTCTCATATACTTAAATATTTTTAATAACTGTATGTTTACATATTACTATATGGGATACTATGGCTGGATGTGCTTCATCAGTTATGGTGACTATGCCTGCATGTCCTTCATGAGTAATGGTGACTATACCTGGATGTGCTTCTTCAGTTATGGTAACTATGCCAGGATGTGCTTTATCAGTTACGGTGACAACGCCTGAATGTTCTTCACCAGTTATGGTGGCTATGCCTGTATGTGCTTCATCAGTTATGGTAACAATGCATGCATGTGCTTCATCAGTTATGGTGACTATGCCTGCATGTGATCATCAGTTATGGTGACTATGCCTGGATGTGCTTCATCAGTTATGTTGAGTATGCCTGGATGTGGTTCTTGAGTTATAGTTAATATGCCTGGGTTTGCTTCATCAGTTATGGTGAATATGCCTGGATGTGCTTCATCAGTTATGGTGACTATGCCTGGATGTGCATCATCAGTTATGGTGACTATGCCTGGATGTGGTTCTTGAGATATTTTGACTATGCCTGGATATGCTTCATCAGTTATGGTGAATATGCCTGGATGTGGTTTATCAGTTATGGTGACTATGCCTAGATGTGCTCATCAGTTATGGTGACTATGCCTGCATGTGCTTCACCAGTTATGGTGACTATGCCTGGACAGCACATCCAGCCATAGTCCCCATATTTGATGAAGCACTCATCAGATACAGGGACTATGGCTGTATGTGCTTCATCAGTTATGGTGACTATTTCTGGATGAGCTTCACCATGGTAGGGTGACTATGCCTGCATGTGTGTAATCAGTTATAGTGACTATTCCTGGATGTCCTTCATCAGTTAGTAACATACCTGGATGTGCTTCATCAGTTATCGTAACTATGCTTGCATGTGCTTCATCATTTATGGTGACTACACCTGTATGTGCTTCATCAGTTATAGTGACTATGCTTGATGTGCTTCATCAATTATAGTGACTATGCCTGCAATGCTTCACTGGTTCCGGGAAGTAGGTCTGCATGAGCCTCATCAGTTATGGTGACTATGCCTGTATGTGCCTCATCAGTTATGGTGACTTGGCTTGCATGTGCATAATCATTTATGGTGATTATGCCTGCATGTGCTTCATCAGTTATTGTCACAATGCCTGGATGTGCTTCATTCAGTTATGGTGACTATGCCTGGATGTACTTAATCAGTTAAGGTAACTATCCTTCATGTGCTTCATCAGTTTTGGTGAATTTGCCTAGATGTGCTTCATCATTTATGGTGACTATGCCTGGATCTTCTTCATCAGTTACAGTGACTATGCCTGGATGTGCTTCACCAGTTATGGGGACTGTGCCTGGATGTGTTTCATCAGTTTTGGTGACCATGCATGAATGAAGTTCATCAGTTATGGTGATGATGCCTGCATGTGCTTCATCAGTTATGGTGAATTTAGTTGGATTTGATTCATATTTTTTTTATGGTGACTATGCCTGGATGTACTTCATCAGTTATGGTGACTATGCCTGGATGTCCTTCATCAGTTATGGTGACTATGCCTGCATGTGCTTCCTCAGTTATGGTGACTATGCCTGGATGTGCTTCATCAATTATGGTGACTATGGCTGCATATGCTTCATCAGTTATGGTGACTATGCCTAGATGTACTTCATCAGTTATTGTTAATATTCCTGGATGTGCTTCATCAGTTATGGTGACTAAGCCTGCATATGCTTCATCAGTTATGGAGACTATGCATGGATCAGCTTCATCAGTTATGGTGACTATTCCTGGATGTGCTTCATCAGTTATGGTGACTATGCCTGGGTGAGCTTCATCAATTATGGTGAATATGCCTGCACTTGATTCATCAGTTATGGTGATTATGCATGGATCTGCTTCATCAGTTATGGTGACTATGCCTGCATGTGCTTCATTAGTTATGCTGTCTATGCCTGCATGTTCTTCATCAGTTAAGGTGACTATGCCTGGATGTGCTTCATCAATTATGGTGACCATGCCTGAATGTGCTTCATCAGTTATGGTGACAATGCCTGGATGTGCTTCATCTGTTATGGTGACTATTCCTGGATGTCCTTCATCAGTTATTGTGACTATGCCTGCATGTGCTTCCTCATTTATGGTGAGTATGCCCGAATGTCTTAATCAGTTATGGTAACTATGCCTGGGTGTGCATCATCAGTTATGGGGACTATGCCAGGACGTGCTTCATCAGTTATGGTGACAATGACTGCATGTGCTTCACCAGGGGTCTATATTATATATTCCAAGTTTCAAAACTTTGAATCCCATATGTTCGACAACATATGATTGAAGTTTGAAACTTAGAATATATAATAAAACATAAAAAAAAACTTACCTTAATGCTCCGAGCAGGCAGGCAAGACCCCCCTGCACCCCCACAACCCCCTACTTAAGTATACCAACACCAAGATTGCACTTCAGTACAGAAAGGATATTCTCCCATTCTGCACTGTAAGGTGCCATTACATTTAACCTTCAAACTTTTCAAATTTTGATCATATGGTGTCGACCATATGACATTCGAACTTTGAAAAGTTCTTTCATATAATAGGAACCCCTTCACCAGATAAGGTGACTATGCCTGCATGTGCTTCATCAGTGTTGGTGTCTATGCCTGGATGTGCTTCATCAGTAATGGTGACTATGGCTGGATGAGGTTCATCACTTATGGTGACTATGACTAGGTGTGCTTCATCAGTAATGATGACTATGCCTGGATGTGCTTCATCAGTTTTAATGACTATGCCTGGATGTGCTTCATCAGGTATGGTCACTATGCCTGGATGTGCTTCATCAGTTATGGTGACTATGCTTGGATGTGCTTCATCAGTTATGGTGACCATGACTGAATGTACTTCATCAGGTATGGTGACTATGCCTGGATATCCTTCAACAGTTATAGTGACTATGCCTGCTTGTGCTTAATCAGTTATGGCAACTATGCCTGGATTCACTTCATAAGTTGTGGTGACTATGGTTGCAAGTGCTTCATCAGTTATGGTGACCAAGCCTGAATGCACTTCATCAGTTATGGTGACTATGCCTGTATGTGCTTTATCAGGTATGTTGACTATGCCTGCATGTGCTTCATCAGTTATGGTGACAATGCCTGGATGCACTTCATCAGTTATGGTGACCATGGCTGAATGTACTTCATCCATTATGGTGACTATGCCTGCATGTGCTTCATCAGTTATAGTGTCTATGCCTGTATGTCCTTCATCAGTTACCGTGACTATGCCTGGATATGCTTCATCAGTAGGGTGATCAGGTCTAGATGTGCTTCATCAGTTATGCTGACTATGCCTGATGTGCTTCATGAATTATGGAGACTATGCCTGCATGTGATTCATCAGTTATAGTGACTATGACTGCATGTGCTTCATCAGTTATGGTGACTATGCCTGTAAGTGCTTCATCAGTTATGGTGACTATGCCTGCAAGTGCTTCATCAGTTATGGTGACTATGCCTAGATGTGCTTCATCAGTTATGGTGACTATGCCTGGATGTGCTTCATCAGTTATGCTGACTATGCCTGCATGTGCTTCATCAGTTATATTGTCTATGCCTGTATGTCCTTCATCAGTTACCTTGACTATGCCTTGGTATGCTGTATCAGTTAGGGTGATCAGGCCTAGATGTGCTTCATCAGTTATAGTGACTATGCCTGGATGTGCTTCATGAATTATGGTGACTATGCCTGTATGTGATTCATCAGTTATGGGGACTATGCCTGCATGTGCTTTATCAGTTATGGTGAGTATGCCTGCAAGTGCTTTATCAGTTATGGTGACTATGCCTACATGTGCTTCATCAGTTATGTTGACTATACCTGGATGTGCTTCATCAGTTATGCTGACTATGCCTGGATGTGATTCATCAGTTATGGCGACTCTGACTCTATGTGATTCATCAGTTGTGGTGACTATGCCTGCATGTGCTTCATGAGTTATAGTATCTGAACCTGTATGTCCTTCATCAGTTACTTTTATTATGCCTGGATATGCTTCATCAGTTAGGGTGATCAGGCCTAGATGTGCTTTATCATTAGTTTCAGTGACTGTGCCTGGATATGCTCATCACTTATGGTGAGTTTGCCTGCACGTGCTTTATCAGTTATGGTGACTATGCCTGGATGTGCTTCATGAATTATAGTGACTATGCCTGCATGTGATTCACAAGTTATGGTGACTATGCCTGCATGTGTTTCATCAGTTATGGTGACTATGTATGCATCTGCTTCATCAGTTATGGTGATGACTGGATGTGCTTCATCAGTTATGGTGACTATGTGTGGATGTGCTTCATCAGTTATGGTGACTACGCCTTGATGCACTTCATCAGTTATAATGACTATGCCTGGATGTGGTTCATTAGTTACAGTGACTGTACCTGGATGTGCTCATCAGTTATGGTGAGTTTGCCTGCATGTGCTTTATCAGTTATGGTGACTAGGCCTGGACATATTTCATCAGGTATGGGGACTATGGCCGGATGTGCTTCATCAGTTATGATGACTATGCCTGCATGTTCTTCATCAGTTATGGTGACTATACCTGGATCTGCTTCATCAGTTATGGTGACTATGCCTGCATGTGCTTCATCAGTTATGGTGACGATGACTGGATGTGCTTTATCAGTTATGGTGACTATGTGTGGATGTGCTTCATCAGTTATGGTGACTATGCCTTGATGCACTTTATCAGTTATAATGACTATGCCTGGATGTGGTTCATTAGTTTCAGTGACTGTGCCTGGATGTGCTCATCACTTATGGTGAGTTTGCCTGCACGTGCTTTATCAGTTATGGTGACTATGCCTGGACATGTTTCATCAGATATGGGGACTATGGCTGGATGTGCTTCATCAGTTATGGTGACTATGCCTGCATGTGCTTCATCAGTTATGGTGACTATACCTGGATCTGCTTCATCAGTTATGGTGACTATGCCAGGATGTGCTAAATCAGTTATGGTAACGATGCCTGCATGTGCTTCATCAGGTAAGTTGACTATGCTTGCATGTGCTTCATCAGTTATAGTGCATTTGCATGGATGTGCTTCATCATTTATGGTGACTATGCCTCAATGTACTTCATCAGTTATGGTGACTATGCCTGAATCTGCTTCATCAGGTACAGTGACTATGCCTGAATGTGCTTTATCAGTTATAGTGACTGTGCCTGGATGTATTTCATCGGTTATGGTGACCATGCCTGAATGCAGTTCATCAGTTATGGTGACTATGCCTGCATGTGCTTCATCCGTTATTGTGACTATGCCTGCATGTGCTTCATCAGTTATGGTGTATTTGCATGGATGTCCTTCATTAATTATGGTGACTAAGCCTGGATGTGCTTCATCAGTTATGGTAAGTATTGCTGCCTGTGCTTCATCAGTTATGGTGACTATGCCTGGATGTGCTTCATCTGTTATGGTGACTATGCCTGGATGAGCTTCATCAATTATGATGACCATGCCTCCAGTGATTCATCAGTTATGGTGACTACGCTTGCATGTGTTTCATCAGTTACGGTGACTATGCCTGCAAGCAATTCATTAGTTATGGTGTCTATGCCTGCATGTTTTTCATCAGTTAAGGTGACTATGCCTGGATGTTCTTCATCAATTATGGTGACTATGCCTGGATGTGCTTAATCAGTTATGGTGACAATGCTAGGATGTGCTTCATCTGTTATGGTGATTATGCCTGGATGTGCTTTATCAGTTACAGTGACTATGCCTAGATGTTCTTATCAGTTATGGTGACTATACCTGCATGTACTTCATCAGTTATTGTCACTTTCCCTGGATGTGTTTTATCAGTTATGATGACCATGCCTGAATACACTTCATCAGTTATGGTGACTATGCCTGCATGTGCTTCATCAGTTATGGTGACTATGCCTAGATGTTCTTCATCAGTTATGGTGACTATGCCTGCATGTGCTTCATCAGTTATGGTGACTATTCCTGAATGTGTTTTATCAGTTATGGTGACTATGGCTGGATGTGCTTCATCAGATACACAGACTATGGCTGGATGTGATTCATCAGTTATGGTGACAATGCCTGCATGCACTTCATCATTTATGGTGAAAATACGTGGATGTGTTTCATTGGTTGTGGTGACTATGCCAGGAAGTTCTTCATTAGTAATGCTGACAATGCTTGCATGTGCTTCAACAGTTATGGTGACTACGCTTGCATGTGCTTCATAAGTTATCGTGACTTTGCCAGGATGTGCTTCATCCGATATGTGAACTATGGCTTGATGTGCTTCATCAGTTATGGTGACTATGCCTGCATGTCCTTCATGAGTAATGGTGCCTATACCTGGATGTACTTCTTCAGTTATTGTGACAATGCCAGGATGTGGTTTTTCAGTTATGGTGACAATGCCTGCATGTTAAACCATAAGGTAAGTCCAGTTGTCAGACCAGCATGGAAAATTTCAGTAGCAATGCAGAGCAAAATAAAAGCAGAACTAGACAAAATGAATTTAGGCGTCCTTACTCCAGTAGAAGATCCGACTGAATTGGTATCCTCCATGGTGGTAGCTCATAAGAAAAGCTCAGACAATATTCGAATATCTATTGATCCAACAGACATTAAACAAAGCACTTAAGTTTCCTCATCATCCAATGCATGCAGTAGAAGAGGTATCCACTCTCATGCCAAATTCCACTGTTTTCTCAGTCTTAGATGCAAAAAGTTCCATTTGGCAAATTTCACTGGATCACAGATCTTCATTGATATCTACATTCGGTACACCATTTGGAAGATACAGAATTTTGAGAATGCCATTTGGAATCAATTCTGTCAGTGAAGTCTTTCAATGTCCCATGGGACAAATTTTTTCTGGTTATTCATGTGCTATTATAGTAGACAATATTATTGTTGGAGGCAATGGTGAAGGCAAACATAATAGAAATCTCATGAAAGTTCTAGGTCATGCATGTGAAGTAAATCTCAGAATGAATCCTCAGAAATGTAAATTCAAACTGAAAGGAGTTATTTATGTGGGACATTTGTTTACCAGTTCTGGCTTACAACCAGATCCATCTAAGCAAACAGCAATTGTTGAAATGCCACTTCCAGAGAATGTCACATCTTTACAACATTTTCCAGGTATGGTCAACTATTTAGGAAAGTTCATCCCAGACTTGAGTGTGCTTTCTGCACCGTTACATGAGTTGACACTCAAAAATGTAAACTGGTCCTGATTGGAACAACACCAAAGAGCATTTGATATTCTGAAGAAGAAAATTGCCAGTCCACCCACATTAAGATATGATGTTCACAAACCTGCAACTCTTTCTTGTGATGCTTCGAGGTATGGCCTTGGTGCAGCTTGTAGTCTTACAATCCAAGCTTGATTGCAATGCATAATGTTAAAATTGCAAAAGTACAATTTCAAGATTGTTTACAAAAAGGGCAAACACTTGTACCTTGCTGATCTTTGTCACGTGCACCCAGACAAATGACAGAGCAACATGAAAATGAAACAGCAGACACTGAAGTCATGGAGGTCATAAATTTTTCATCAAGGCTTGATGAGCTAAGAAATCGCACTGTTTCAAACCCAGTTCTCCATAAGCTGAAAAACATTATCAGTCAAGGATGACCAACATGACAAACCAATTTACCACTTGGCATTCTCCAGTATTTTCCTTACAGAGACAAGCTCATCATGATGGAAGATGGAATCATCATGAAAGGTCCAATAGTGGTAATTCCCAAAGCCTTACAAGCAGAATATATCACAATTTTGCATTGTGGTCACCCAGGTACTGATTCAACTAAGAGAGGGGCAAGAGGCATTGTATTTGGACCTTCTATGTGTAAAGATATAGATAAGGAAACTCTAGCATGTTCAATTTGTAACAGCACCAAACCGCTTTAACAAAAAGAACCACTTCAACTACACCAGATTCCTGAATTACCATTGTTGACGGTTGCTACAGATATTTTCAAATGGAATGGTAAACATTACTTGGTGTTAATAGACTCTTACTCAGATTTGTTTGAAATTGACTGCTTTCTAACTTGATGTCCAGCAGAGTCATTACAAAGCTGAAGAGACATTGTTCTGTCCATAGTAGTCCGCACAAAGTCATGTCTGACAATTGTGCACAGTTTACTAATCAGCAGTTTCAAGAAATTTTCTCAGTATTGGGGCTTTGTTCATGTTACCAGTAGTCCTGAGTATCCACAAGCCAATGGTTTAGCTGAACGTGCAGTTCGGAGTGCAAAGCACTTGTTGGAGAACTCCAGAAGAGATGGTACTGATGTTTCCCTAACTTACTATCTCAGAAACATTCCTCAAGACAACTTGCTTGGCTCACCTTCATAAAGATTGATGTCCAGACAAACACAAACAACTCTTCCAATCAGAAAACATTTGTTAGGTACCAAATGCAAAGAATAATAGAGTGGTCAAGGCTCAACTTTCGAGAAAATGTCAGTCACAAAAGTTGTACTATGATAAAACCAGTAAATCACTTCAACCATTGTTACAAGGAGTTGTGAAAATGAAAACATCCAAAGGCCATGCTTATGTAGGAATCATGAAGGACATTTGTGAGGAACTGAGATCTTACATCATACAATCTGAAGGAATGGTTACAGAAGGAATCGTAGACATGTATTATCTGTCTCAGAACCAATAACACAGCAGATTGCCTTGCCTACGGATCTAATTTCCAGATTGACTCGTCACCTGTTCAAATTCAAAAGAACAGTGTACTTTCTTCAAACAACTGATGAAAACCCAGATGTTCCAGTACTGAAAGAATCCCTGGGGACTGTCCTTGTTGCTAAACCTAGTCAGAATTTCTATGTAACTAGGTCGGGTAGAATTTGTAACCCAATCCTAAATACACAGCGACTTGGACTTGAAGTCAGTTATGTTTTGTTGAAATGTTGAAATAATGTCTAGCTCTTAAACATGCCTTTGTTCTTGTATTTTGTAATGCTGAACAAAATTAGCAAGGGAGGATGTTGATCAGTGTGTATATTGAACCTAGTCAGCCACTGTAGCTAGATAGCACTTCCATATAAGTTACTGAATACGTGTGAGATCAGTGCCATTTTATGTAGACAGTCAGTGTGAATGTAAGCTTGAATGGAGATGCACATATGAGTATGTTAGAAGTAACAAGTCAGCAAGCATATGAAGTGCCAAGTATATATGTACAAGTTACAGCTCTTGATATGTATGTATAATAAATGACTTGAATGCATTACCAGCCTCAGTGTCTCATTTGAATACACAAGACATGCAACAGCAGGTGCCTCTCGATGGATATTAGGGCCACTGCCTAAGGAAGAGATCAGTTACCTGACCTCTGGGTGTATGGTACTGAAGACATGTCTTCAGAAAGTTAAGTATGAAGCACAAAGGCAGGTTGAAGAGTGTGCCTGGATACTGGAAAAAGGAAAGGGTGATCTTGCACTGTAAAGAACAATAAATGGGTTTATTTCTGTCTGTATAATGGTAATGAGAGTCTAAAAGGGGAAAAAGTGCTGTTTTGTTCTGTTGACTTGCTTTGAGGAAAGCATGGCATATTCTAGGATACAGAAATGATTCAACTGAGCATTGAAAAATAACTTACCAGTATATTAATAACTGTGCATCTTTTATTTGTATTTGCTATTTTACACTTTCCTTGTAAATGAACCTCTGGAACTTTAAAGTTGATTTCATGAGTTTAACTTATTATTGTAACTATTGCTAAACATTATGTTGGTTGGGAATACAGTCAAAACCAGTTCAGCTGCAAACTTTACATTTTCAACTATCTGGAAGTGCTCTCCATTAGTCATTTTCTCATCTCCAGAAAGGAATACAGTCTTCCATTCAAATGACCTGGAATATTGACTCATCTAAATGTACTTGAAAGACTATGTGAGAAGCACAAAATCCCTTGTGCCCATGGAAGGATTTTCTTGAGAAAAAGGAATCCTTGAAGCAGCAAGAAAGGTTATCTGAGAAGTCATTTTTTGGTGAAGTTCTTTTGTGAAGCCAAAAAACTTGTATTTACTGAAACTGTAGTTACTGTGTTGGTCAACATGGAAAAGTACTTGAACCATTAATGAACTCTCCAACAGTTATTCAAGAAAAAAGTACAATGCTTCATGAATACTTACTCAATCAGCAAACGTTCCTTCAGGAAAAATGGGCAGCCACCGACCAGCACCTGCCTTCAGCTATAGATATCTATGATGATGCATTAGCTAGTTACCTTACTGAGAATCCCAATGCTAAGTAAGTCCATGTGAAAAGCTTATATTTGAAGGTAATGCGGATGCTATTATTTTTGATTTTCACAATCCTTGCAAAACATTCATTCATTCACTCATTCTCAAATACACACTTTAGCTGAAGGTGAGCCTCATGAGCAAAAGACACAGGATAATCATTCTTGGACTGGATTCTAGCGTATTTCAGGACACGCAATATAAAACCCAGCACACAGTACTTATCAGCCTTCAGCAATTAAAAAATATTACAAATCATTCAACAAACTGCTGTTCTTGCCTGCTATTGTGTCCTTTTACAAACATCTTTCTTGTCATGTGCCTTTGCTGATACTTAAATCTTATTAATAGTCATTCTGTTTTCACACTCACACTGGTTCACTTGTCTTACACATGTTTATATTCTCTTGCTTAGTCTAATATGCATGTAATTATAATGCCACTGTTTTCTAATGCTTTTCTCTTAACTTTCCTGATAAACTCTTCCAGTCATTAAGCTGCAGCTTTTTTTTACGTATTTAAACATTGTATAGTGAGGATTTATTGAAGGGCAGCCACAGTGGTGCAGAGGTTAGCATTGCTGCCTTACACCAAGAGGTTCTCTGGTTTGATCCTTGGCTGGGGGGCCTTCTGTGCAGAGTGTGCATGTCCTCCCTGTGGTCATGTGGGTTTCCTCCGGGTGCTCCGGTTTTCTCTGACATCCCAAAGACATGCTGTAGGTGGACTGGACTCTCTAAACTGACCCTAGGTGTGAATACATGTGTGTGCCTTCTGTGGAAGGTTGAGTGCTGGGTGGGCAACTCAAATGCCAGTCACGAGCAGACAGGTGATCTGCTGTGGTGACCCCTAACCGGGAAAAGCCAAAAGAAGAATGAGTATTTATTGACATCTGTTTTTTTTTTGCATAGCACTTTTAAATTGCAAATGGTGAACATTTTTATGGAGTGGTTAAAAATGTTTTGCCCTTCTGACATTGTTTCAAGTATTCTATAAAATCTTGTCAGTCATGTGTAACAACAGGGACAAAAGCAGGTCATTTTAAGCCTAGTCAATTTCCATTTTTATGTTTAAAATAACTTCTGTTTATAGACTGGCCTTACCCATCTCATAATTGATAGTTATATATTACCCTAATGAGAATAACTGGGATCGCACCATAGATAATTTGAGGGGACTCCACCATGCATGGAATAAAGCATTTAGGAGCTGCCACTGTCCATTAGTAGTACAGGGAGCAGTCCTCTGGTAAAGTTTCTCTTTCTCATCCATAGATCTGTGTTGTGCTTCAATATGGATATGGATGAAGTTTGTTTTATGTAGTTGGACAGTCTTTTCCACAGCAGCTACATGCTCTGCAAAATATACCTGTCCCTCCAAACCATTCTGTTGATGTTACAGAAGAGGTTTAGACCCTAGATTGAGTATTTCTAATACCATTTACCTTGCTGATGTGCAGTAAATCTATCAGTAACGTGTTAGAAGATGCCTTGTATGCCAGACATTGATCACCTCCTAGCACTCTGTAGGATACTGAGTATAGTGACAGGGCTTTTGAGTCAGTCCATGTAGGACATGTTGTTTACATCTTGTATCCTTTTAGTAAGGCATCTCTATTGGTGTTTCAGTTACTGCATGTGTCTGGACAGGTACATCCCAAAGTGGGCATCATATTCAATGACTCATCTAGTGAAGACTGAGTAAAGGGAGACAATGACATCACTAAATCTAGACAGAATCACTTTGTTTATAAGCTGTGCAATATAGAAAGACTTTTCTACAACAATAGGCACATGCTAATCACAGCTTAAATCACTGTCTACATAAATTTTCAAATCTCCAACAACTGGGTGAACTCTTGTAGGAATATCGTCAATGTGGTAATTCCCTGGGGTAGATGACTTTCCAAAGGATACAATAATGCATTGTTTGGCATTTAGTTTCAGTCCATGATTTTGGCACCAGTTGTTTATTTGGGACAAATCTTCCTGCAGGTTGGCTACTTCATTTGGGGAGTCAGCGACTGCTTCTAGCTTGCAGTCATCTGCAAACCCAGTCAGCCAGATCCCTCCGGTATTGCCTTTTACTTCAGAAAAGTAAATTAAAGACAGGAGAGGTCCCAGCAGAGAACTCTGGGGACTCCTCTGGTATCTGATCTCTTTGTGGAGGTGACTTCTCTTTTGATTATCTGCATCCTATCTGTGAGCCAGTTAGCATTCTAATGGGTGACATAGGTGTTTATTTCCAGTTTAATTAGCTTTTTTAGTATGCCTGAGTAGGGAATGGAATCAAACACTTTGACCAGGTCAAGGTATATTGTGAGTACTGTATTGCCTTCATCCATTGCTTTGGTGACCTTTTCAAAAAAATCCATCAGGTTGAGTAAGCCTGACCTGCCCTTGATGAATCCAAACTAAGTGGGTACAGTGTTTGGAGGTTACATATGTCTTGAGTTATTAATTCCATTATTAATCTTTCCATGGCTTTATGTAAGGGACAGATATGATATTATATGATATGATATGATGATATGGTTTTGAGAATGATGCAGTGTTGCTGGATTACTGATATTGTGGAGATCTGTCAATCTGCTTTCTCTGAAAGCCTCTCTGAAGATCCTGCACCTAAATGGCAACTTCTTATTACTTACAACTAGAAATATTATTAACACTTTACAGCACTACTTTGCAATTCCCATTACTGCTCTGCATTGTAAATATTGTGCTGTTTTCATCATATGATTTATGGTTACTCTGGTGTCTGAAAAACATTTAGGAACCAGTTAAATGTACTTAAAATTGCTTATTAAACTTCTGAGTTATACCTAACAACTAGAAATTAAGACATTCATATTTTTTTCTGAAAATAAGTTACTCGCATCCTCATATTAACATAAATGCAATATTTAACAATGTGATTAGTGTCAGAACTAGGAAGGTTATCTGAAACCATACAGATTCGGTTTATGATTTACTGTGCAACTCTTTGGTAGCAAAAGATTTATTTTGCAGTATATTTTATTTTTACCTCTGATTTTTACTCTTTGTAGGAAGAAAAGAATAGATTGTAAACAGGCAAACTCTAGCCTTCCCAAGAGGCCTAGTTAGCTATAAATTTACACGGACTCTACAGGACGCTCCAGAGCTTATCAGAAACCACCCAGTGCTGGTTTGAGGTTTATCGTGCAGCTGCTTTATAGAAGATTGTATTTTCTACCTCTGATTCTTATAATGAGGTGCAATTGAGCACAATAGTGAGCAGAAGCTATTTCACATATTTGCATGCCACATAAAGGAAGGCCAGTGTTTTACTGTAACTGGCCCAAATTACACTATTTGTTAGAGTGAGTATTTTATGAATTACTTTCCTTTGTACAGTGCTAGATTACATTGTTTAATGTATTTGCACATTCATTGTGTAATTCCTGATCAATTTCAATTAAATTACTAGTTGTTTCTAATTTTTTTAAACCTTTTGCCACTCATTTCAATTTTATTTAAATATTCTTTATTTATAGCTGAGAATAGATTCTTTAATTGAGCATGCCATTAACGATTTGCTGAAGCACAAGTATCTTGCCCAGTGTGTGAAATGTTTTGTATATATGAAGATAGCACCTAATAACATTGGAGACTTGTGTTCCTCATGTAAGAAATTGGATGATTTGCTTACTATTATTAAAGGTGACCTTAGACTTATTGAAGATGGTTGTACTTCTGCAATTTGCACAGCCTGGAAAACTGTTGTTTCATATATTAATGGCTGGGCTAATACAATAAATTATATTAGGTAAAGAGCAGGTATAGCACATTTAGGAAAGGGAGTATTATCTGCCAATAAAGGTCACTCAACCCCTATTAAACGTTATCCGACTGATGACAACTTTGGAATTCAAGATTCAAGTATTCAGCAGTATGAGGATTCAGGTTATGTAGAAGAAAATTAAAAAAAGACAGAAAGGGAGATGCTAAAACCAAATAACTAAGAAGGCAATAAAATTGATTGATGTCTATAAAGCACAGATGTCTATAAAGGGCACTACTTTGTTAGGTATCACAAATGTTTAGTCTACAAAAATGACATCATATTTCTAACAGGGAAGGTAGAAATGAAAGGCAAAGGACATGCTGAAAAGATGAAGTCTAAAACTGAACTTGGAAGGATTAAAGAGGAGAAAGACTGATGCTGACAATATAGCTCAGATTGTGGAAGTAAAAAGACAGTTAAATAAAAACTGTATGCCTGTAAGTGAAATAATCAGTGAAATAGTGAGATTAATAAAACTAAATATGGTCAAGTTCATTCTTTTATAAGAATTGAAAGAGCAGATATTATTGAAAAAGTGGGAGATTCTTCATATCTGAACAAAAATTATATACCAGTTACTGGATATTCAATTATTAGATAAACTGATACTTACAAATGCAAATTAGCTTTCAGTGCCAATAAACCAAGAATCAAATTGAAATGTACAGTGCAACAAGTCACCCAACCCAACTCTCAATTATTCCAGAAGGTAGTGAATTAAATAAATAAAGAGCTTCATTAAAGGTAAGAGCTGTTTTTACAGGATGTCACAGGTTTAAATAACCCATTAAGTAATCACATGACTAAACCATTACCTGGGTTTAAAGTGTACTTACCACTATGATAAAAAATACATTAAAATCCAGTTGTTTATAATGAAAATAAACCACTTCTTAAGATAATTATAACTTTGGCATTCTGGTATAACACAAATGGCTTTGTTTTTGTTACCATCCCATCATTCCAAGGAATTTATACTTATATTTGCCGAGATGATGATTAACATTGAATGGTATTCAGCTTGACAAGAGCAAAAATATAGGATGTGATTGAAGCCTTAAAATTCTTAAATGTAAAGAAATTTGGAACTTTTTAATCATGTTTCTTCAAATGATCTCTTCTTCAAGACTCACTTAGTAGGAAACTTGAAAGACCACTTAGACAGCACATGTTATACAGTTGTTATGGCATTTTCTTTTTACAAATCATATATAGGAAAGATAGTCAGATCAACATGAAAGAAAAGGTTTTGGGGGTAGATAATGGTCCATTTTTAAAAGTGAAAATGTATAGAATTTATAAGACTAATTTTGGGCATGTGTATTTGCATAAGGTGGAGTCCACTTGTCAAAAGGGAAGACATTTTTGCAGCATATGTATTGCAATATCTGATTAATACTAGACTGGGTTTTACCAGTCTGGAAGTTTAACAGTTCATAGATAGCTACATCTGATTTATCCATGCTGGTTGTTAAAGACTAGTAGCATTAATAATAACATTTTTTATTGGAAAATTTATTGCATCTGCATAAGAATGATGTTGTTATTATTTGTGAATCATGGTTAAAGAATAATGAATGGAAACTATTTTTCTCAAGGTATAGATGTTTTTACTATAATGGACATTCTAACAAAAAATCAGGCGGAGCTGTAATATTAATAAAAGATTGTCACGATAACACCAATACTGCAGATTGTGTAACAGTGACAATAAATACAACACTGGAACATATTACAGTTGCTGGAGTGTATAGACCACCAAAGTCAAGTGCTGTTGACCTTGAAGAATTCATACATTTCTTGCATATAATAGAGGAGAGAAAGTAATATTAGGCAGGGACTTAAATTTGCCAGAAACAAACTGGAATAATATTGATGCTACAATATTAGTAAGGAAATTATTTGTAATGAATGCTTAGGAGCAACAATTGCGGTAGATTCTAAACAAACCTATCAGGAAATGGAATATAATAAATGCTGTATTTATGAGGAAATGATTAGTACTTTGTATTAAGTCTTATCACCTTTGATGTGCAGTGATCACTAGGTTATAACGTTTAAATTACTGCAAGATAATTCCGCCAAACTGAAATCTGAACAAATACACATACAGTTAATAACAGACTATATGGAAGCAAAACATTCACTATGTAAAACTAAGTTGTGTTATGCCTTTGGTGGAAAGACTACAGAAGGAATGTAGCAATTTTTAAAACATTATCTAGTTTAAATGTAAAGACAAAAAAAAAAGTTTAATATCAGGATCTAGGCACACGAGCTCAGGAAGATATATTTCGATAAGAACAAGATAATTAAGATAAGGGAGAGAAAAAATGGAAATGATGTTGAATGTAACTTTGAAAACTGAAATAAACTAGACAGACAAATTAGTTGGTGTGGACATGACCATGAAATATTTGAAGAAAATATATATTAAGATATTCATCATGACAGGAAACAATTTTATAGATACATAAGATGTGGTTGAAATAAAACCACATAAATCTATAATCTGTGAGTAGGTTCTAAAATGTATTCTCAGACATGACAGATTATAAATATATTTACAAAATGTTTTGCAAATTGGTTCCGCAAAGGTGGGTGATAAACTGTGCTAGTAACATCCAAATAACTTTAGATACAGAAACTAGATTTTATTTAAAAAATGTGCAAACTAGACACAAACAAAACACAAGAAGGAGATGTAATTCATAATATTAACCTGGGAAGATTTCAGTAAGAAGGAGATGAAATTCATAATAATAACCTGAGAAGATTTCAGTATGAACTTCATGTGTCATTATATTTGCTATTCACTGGATAATTTAAGTATGGAGAGATAACCCATGATTGGAGACATGTACTTGTTAAACCCATCTTTAAGGGAAAGGAGAATATGACAAAATCAGAGTCATACAGATTCATTGTTTTACATTATGGTTGAGGAAAAATAATGGAGAAGGCTATTTAGTATAAAGTATTGTCAGAATAGAGAGGTTAGGACTTTAAAACCCCTTATCTGTATGCATATGTTAAAAATAGATCTTTAACTGCCTTTAATATTATGTTTTATAATAATAAAATAACAGCTTTAAATGAAAAGGTGCCCTGTTATGTATTTTATGTAGGCTTAATTTTAGCTTTTGATAGGGTCATACACAAACTACTGATCAATAAATTAGAACAACCAGATATTAATGTATTCTCGAAAAGATGAATAGCTGCATTGCTTACAAATAGGACATGGCAAGTATAATATAGCAGTTAGACAGGAGAAATTATAGGCAACATCCAGAATGTCCAACAGGGCTGTGCCCCAGGCCTATACTTATTTAGGGTGTATCTTTCTGAGCTATCTTTTTCATCTTAGGTGTTCTGCAGTTTATATGCAGATGTCTTGAAAATGGGTAAACTGATTACATTTGTTATAGACAGGGCATGTCTGCAAAAAAAAAAAAAAAAAAAAAAAAAAGACTGAATTGAGCATTTGGGCACAGTAGAATAATATACTGATAAATACATCAAAAACTAGGCATATGAGATTTGAGATACCTAGCCTGAAGAGTGAATATTTAATACAGCACAAACTGATTGAAAATTTATATTCATTTAAGGACCTTTGTATATGGGAAGATTAAGCTTTGAGTTTTTCTGATCATACCAAAGAGTTGATTAATGATAGTTATAAAACTATTGGTTCTATAAAAAGATTTATACAGTCTAAGAAACTAGAAATGCTGAAATCCTTGTTTGCATGTTATATCAGACCCAAAGTAGAGTATTTAATAATAAGATGGAAACCTTATAAGAAAACTAGCTTGAGTAAATTGGAAAGTGAACAGTGAAGATATACCAAGGGCATTTATGGATGTGAAAATTTAAGTTATTATGAAAGATCAAAATATAGGAACTCATAATATTTAAGGGGAGACTGTATTCATGTGTATAGGGACTTTATAGACAATTAACTCTGGGAATGTTTGGGGTTATCAAGAGCAGTACAGAATTATCAGACAACTTGTGTAGGAGATTATGTAAGAATGAGAGATATACTAATTTCCTGCTGCATGGAATAGACTACCAAATTATATTAAAGTAAGCACTAGTTTAGATAGGTTTAAGAACACCTTGGGTCCTTATTATGGGAATGATTGCTTTGATATATTTGTAGGATAGGAGGGCATTATTGCTTAAGCCTGATATATTTGCATGCATGTATGTATATAAGTATGTAAATTTACTGAAATCTACTTTATTTTGATTCAGATATCAAATATTGTTTTTGCCAGTTTGTTTAATTTCATTCAACTTGGGCATTTTCATTTTTGATAGATATCTTTGGCTTATAGGCATTGTTATATGAGATAGCAATGATTGAGGATTATTTTAGTCTTTTGGCTTTTGCCCTTTGGTTTTTATTGATTATGGATGTCATTGTACAAAAAAAAGTTTCATGACAAATGTTTATTCAAACTATCAAGTGTCAACAGCTGTGGGTAGTTCCCACATCAGTATTATTGATTGGTTCACAAGGAATTGTAAGAGCGTACATAACGCAGTTATTATTTTGATTTGGCTATAAGGTGGAGTTTGAATGTGTATGTCAATTAATTTAATTGTTGGTAAAGAAAATTATGTGAAAACCAGCTGCCGGTATTTTGGGTGCTTTAGGATGTTATCAAATGCTCACAGCAACATGGCACCATAAACAACACAGAAGCTGCTACCAACAAAATTTTAGCTTTTGTGTAAGCCATCATTAGTTACTGAATTTAAAAAAATGCATAAAAAAATTCCTTTTTGTTTGCTGTGTTAAACACGTTAATCATTGTTAACATATCAAGCTGTCTGCTGATTTATTTAATAAACTTTAATGTCAATATTAATAATAGCTTGTTTGTTTCAGGGGCAAATTTCAACAGAATCAAGGTTAATTCAGCAATTATCACTGACAATCTGGGGCACTTTTAAAATATCAATACAATTAACTTGAAACCTTGTTGAATAAGAGAAGGTATATTAATATACATTTTGAATGAAAAGTAGTATGCTTCACTAAAAATGCTTTTATCTTAACAGCAATCCACCACCTTCTATTGATGAGAACACTTGTCCATTATTGAATAAACATCTGCTTAAACTCTTAACCGGATTGTTTTTTGCTGTGGAAAAAAGACTTTATTTTTGTTAAGTTTTGTTAAGTTAGCTATGCCTGGGGTCTGACATTCTGAACAGTTATTCTTAAAATTTTACAAAGAACAGGTCAAACTAGAAGCCGCATTCATTAACAGCTACACAAAGTATAGCTATGGTGTTGGTGGCACCATGCCTGTGATCTGGTATTCAACAAATGGCTCTACATGACATGCAGAGCTGCCAACCAAAGGGAAGGCAGCAGAATATGATAATGAAGTATAAAAAGCCAAAGAACATGCTAATTAACCAATCTAACATGGTGGAGCTATTCAGAAAGCTATAAAGCAAATGTGTACACACAGTGTAGGTGTTTGTCCTGTAGACCAAAACTCTTTGAGGCTCAATTGCACATAAAAAAGCATGTTAGGGGTTGCTGCTGCTGTTATTATACTGTATGTGTAACAGGCTTTAAATCAGGGTGCTATTGCTGCTGATAGACCTCAGGCAAGAAGAATAAAAAGGGTGTTTAGACCTCATTTGACTTATCATGGATGGGCTGACAGAGAAATTGCTGAGATATACATGCTGTACAAGGAAACACTGGAAAAAGTATGCAACCCCTGCCACCCCCACCTCAGGCCTCAGGGGAAATCATGGAGAACCCATCCCAGCAGCAACAAAGGTATGTGTAAGATCACATATACTAGCTAGTGTTAGTTTCCAGAGACCCACAGGTGATATATTGGGGTGTCACAAGCATGAGCCACTAGAAAATTGTATCAAATTTAAATGCAGCACTAATACATGCAAGGGGTGATGTATGTTTCTTATCCACCCCACAGAGAGAGAGTAAGAACCATGCAAGAATTCTATGCAGTAGCACACTTCCTTGAAGTGTTAGGGGCCATAGATTTCACACACACATAGAAATAAAAGCCCCATCCAGTGAACAGGGAAGGAGGTATATCGAAATAAAATGCTTCCACTCTGTAAATGGTCAGGTTGTCTGTAACACCCAAGGGATCATCTATAGTGTCTGTGCAGGTAACCCAGGCAGTTTGCAGAACTCACACATAGCACACTTGTGAGCTGTGCACCAGGTTTTCTAGGGTTTTCCTAGGAGGTGACATTCCTCATGGACATCTAGTGAGAAATGCAGGTAGAGCCCTGTCTCATGATACCCATGAAAAACCCAAACAACCCTATTGAGCAAGGATGCAATGATGTCCACACTCAAACTAAGAATATCGTAGAATGTGGGTTTAGTTTACTTAAATCAAAGTTCCAGTGTCTAGACACATCAGGAGGTGCAATGCATTACAAACCAGGCTCCTCTGCCAAAATACTTATAATCTGTGCCATGTTACACAATTTAATTCTCAGGAAACAGCTTCAACAAAGACAGCAAGGGGCAGGAACGCAGTTTCAAGGGCCATAAGCACAGCTAGCAGCAGGTACAGATGAGGAGTCTGAGGGAGAACTAGCAGCTGTAGATGGTGCTGGCAGATAAAGTTGTGCACAGTATGCCCTGACTGTGGCTAAGAGGCAAAGGATAGCACACACAATCACTACCTAGGTCAAAACCCAAGATCCCATGCACATACAAATAGGAAAACTGATGCATGTCATACTCCACAACCTTTACTTAACTACGTAATGGAAGTGTTCTGATAGCATCAGACAGAGTCAGCTTCCAAGGAAACAACTTGTACCTGCAATAATGACAAGGCAGGTCTGGAACCTGTGAAGGGAAAAAACTTATACAACTGATTTATCTCATAGTATAATATGTATATCCCCCTAAGCAGACCATGTGTCTGAGATGTACAGTAATGTCAGTAATATCTCCTATGTCAGATTTTTGCAATATACAGTTAAGTATTAGAGCCAGTAGTGTACATCAAGCATTTCAACTGAACACCATCTATAAAACATGGAACAGGTCAATTATACCCTCATTTTCACAACTATACCAAGAAGTAAGACCGAAGTGCCTAATGCTTCCACTGCTGTAGTGACAATACTAACTGAAATGCAGTGTGGTACAATAATTATAGAAGAAATCATTCACAAAAGCAGGAACAAGAAATCAACAACTTTTTTTCTGCAATAAATATTGATTAGTGCAAGCATGTGAATAAGCACAAGCTATCCACTGTATGCATCAGACAAGTATGCAAACCTAAGACATAAAGACATGTGCAAAGAGCAGGCCATAGTCATCATCATCATTTGCACAGGGCTGGGGTGGGGGTAGAACATCAAGGCTGGCACCAAAGAAGTGAGTGTGTGGAAGTAAGGATGACATGTATCTGTCAAAGTATACAGTGTTCAAGGCCAGTAACAGCAGATGTATAGCTCTCAATAGTACTGTTTGGAAAGCTTGCATGTGTGTGAGGTGGTATGGGCAAGTGATTTTTTTTTCGATGTGCATGTGTGTGTGTGTCTGTGTGTGTGTCTGTGTGTGTGTGTGTGTGTGTGTGTGTGTGTGTGTGTGTGTGTGTGTGTGTGTGTGTGTGTGTGTGTGTGTGTGAGTGTGTCTGCATGAACACAAGCAAGCACTGTGCTAGCACTATGCCCTGGCATCTCGGACAGGTGTGAGCCTTTCATGGCAGAGTAGTTAGTTCAGTGTTGTTGCCCTCAGCCATGAAAATCACATCTGCCATGAGTTGCACTGCTACTTTCATGGCCCTGGCTAGAAGTTGGGGTGCTACCTGAATGTAATTGATGTTTGCTGGATGAGCTTTCCTTACACCACCATCCAGGACCATAACCCTTATTTATACCTTTAACAAGAATGAACTACAAAACTCCAATAACTGGTATTACTGACTGACTGTAATCCTCAGGGATTTACCTGAGGCCTATCATGTCTTGGTGTGGACAGTGCAATTACTGATGGAGCAGTGGATGCAGTGTCACTACTGGAGTGGGATGTTGCATGACCACTTCTGCTAACACCAGAATATATAGTGGCTCTCCAGCCACTTGGATGCCTGCCGTCTTCCAACAGATGTTCCATCATAAGCACTACTTGATCCAGTGCATCATTCATGCTGTCCAAGAGTTGCTCACATGATTCAGGGACTGACTCAGAATGCACAACATTTATTAGTTGCCCTGTCTCTTTTGTGGTCCTGGTGGAATGTGCCTTTGTCTCCACTATGGCTCTACCCATATATCTGGTGGTACCTAATGATACACCAGCATCAGGAGGAGCGTGGGCAGCCGGCCTGCTTAGAGCACCTTACCAACTCTCCTGTGTGGCACCATGCAACAAGCTCTGCAACTGGAGTAACCCTGCTACTCTGATCAACAGTGCTACCATCAACCAGTCCTGTATTAGAGGTCTCTGTGTCATGGGTATGCATAGGCATACTGACTGCATTTGAAATATCACCAGGGGATATGGGAACTACAACCTCAGTGTCAGACTGACCCTCTGCAACCCTGCAACCCCAGACTAGGCCTCTTCATTGCCATCATCATAATCATTGGCATCCGATGCTACTGATACTCTGATATCAGGTGGTAGGAGTTCTACAGTTTGACTCTCAGGATCACCTATGATAACAAGCAACAGATACAACAAACAGAAATACAGAGAATAAAATCGATCTTATATGAAAAGTATATTAAACTCTAACAAATACTAAAGCAACACACATTTTAATCTCATATAGACTTGATTCTACCTTGTAGACAGTAATACCAATAGCCAAATGCGTGCTTACCATATGCAGGTGAGCAAGCATCCTATAAGCCAGATGTGCTTATATGTGAGGAAGGGAAAGGAAAGAAGGCTAGTAAGTATCCCAATGCCACTGAAACAAGAAAAACAAAAAATCCTCTTCACTAGTGCAGATTTAAAATGTTCTCAAAACACCCTCCTCTATTTCTCCATGACTGTTTCAACTGACTCAAAGTTGTTGCTCTCTCTGCATACATCAGACATCTAAAATATATGCATATAAATATATAACAGTGGCACTTGCATTTTGCATACCTGCAAGGACTGCTTGTGACACTCTGGATTTACCACCCATATTTGCACTAATGTTAAGGTTCTGTGGGAACCCTCTGCTGAGCTATCTGAGTCTCTGACAGTGGACAGGAACTCATCTGTTTCAGTCAGTGAGGGTTTGATAGCAGGGCCAACTGTAGCTGCCTGTTTCTGGACAATTACAGTCAGCCTACATCAGACAGGGGTTATCATATTAATTGCCCAGTGTCATATCTGGGACTAAGTTCTCCCATTCCCTCTGACAGCACACGTCATTTACCTGCTGTCATATTGTGTCTTGGACAGATTGGTCATCTCTAACTCTCTGTAACAGAAAAGCTCCATGATTATGTGGCTTAATGGATACAGATTTCTTCCTGGGTGCCATATCCATGTATGTATCCATGTATGAGAGGAAACAGAAAACAGACAGATAATGCCATATATAATACACAGACAGGATAGCTGTGAACTCACTTATGCATGAATGCATGCATTCATCATGTACACAACAAAAGTTAATACTCCCTATGACTATACACAAATTAAGAAAACAACTCTCCTCACCACAAAAATTGCTAAATCAAATATCAACAACCCTCTACAACAGTTTTGTAATGCAGATAGTACAGGTGTAACTGTGTAATACATTGCAGCATTAACAATAACGATTTTAAATGTAGCATTAAAAATGTATGGCAAAACTGTTATAACTGCCATATCCACTGCTGCAGAGAGGTAGAAATCCACAAATGTAACACATTTTTCTTTCGGATAACACTAGTAAAAATTCCAGGCCTTTCTACAAATCTATAATACACTCATCTACAATACCTGTGGAAACATCAATTAAATACAACCTAAACTATAGGTTGTTTAGTATTCTGAATAATATACTTTGTAATACAGCCATGGCTATTCCAAAAGAAAGGGGTGAAGAAAAAAATTATGATAAATAAATGTGTTTCATCAGTCAGTGCAATTCACCATTTAATGTTAAAATAAAATCATTATGTAAGAAATAGGAATATACATTGACAATACAGCAGTGTAGAAATTAGATAATTCTCCAAAAGTTGTGCTTATTTAGCAATATAAACTCTCTGTAGCCAAACAGTCTCCGCAGTGTGATACAAGGGCATTAGCTATATGATTACCTTTGCATAGTGTAGAGTCAGCCCTATAAGCACTGTGAGTATGCAAATTTAATGATAAATTATTAAGATTCCCGAATACCACAATCTGGATTAAGGGGAGGGAAGTAAGCATGGTATAAGGACCTACACAATTACACACATACACCTTAGCGATGCAAGACAAACATTGAGAAGTGTTCCCTGCTAATAGCATGCAAGTGTCTATGATTACTCCAAATGCAGGAACAATCAGGGTTTCACAGTCTCTCCCCTTTAATGGGCACCTACTGAGGGTATCTCCAGGAGAAGAGACTTAACAAAAAGTCTGAAAGAACATTGACTGATTTAGGACAGTAACATTCCTAACATTCAAATGTTACATTTAATAACCACAGTTACTGCCCCTTAGTAAGCAATGTTGTTCATATTCAAAGGAATACTTCAAGCACTGATGCAGATAACATATGTGATATGACAGAGATAGAATTGCTATGAAGAAAGCATAAGTTAAGGGAATAAGGCACCGTAAAGAAAGGGAGGAATACACATGCAATCTTTGCAGTCTTTGTTTAATATTGTATGAGTACATTAGTATCCTAACTGTTGGCAATATCACAATCATTCAGGCATTTACTGTCAAATGAGAAAGAAAAATCTTTGTAACTTGTTTCTGTTGCACTTTGAGTATGACTTGATATAATGTCACATTATCAGTATATCTAAACAATAGTTCCCCTTGCTAATATATGTCTTTCTCTGTGATAAATATGGCAAATACACTTAAATGATTGCTGTTACTACCATTGTTTGAGTGTTCACATCCATACAGGTTCCAGTAACAAGATAACAAAGTTGATAAACATCTGAGCTGTACATTTAAAGTATTTGATCAGCATTTTTATTACTTTTATCATTTTCATGCCATTTGGCATTGTGCTTCTTTGACTGGCAGTGAACAGTACCATTGAACAGCATTTCACTGCCCAAGGTAAAAACTGACATTATGTAGTTAGACTACCATCAATTGTACAATGAATAATGGCATTGTGTTTTCTTCACTAGTCTGGAGAGTATTGAATGAAAAATTCAAGTTGTCACACTCCTATCTCTGTGGCATAATATGTAAATGTATTGACCTAAGAGAAACAGTACGGGTGTTGCAGGGTTCGAAACCTGTTCACAGATCATTTTACTGAGTGAGGCCATACTAAATCTTGACACTGATTTTGGTGTATGAATGTGTTTATGTGGAAAACTCAAGTAAGGTCAGTATTGACTAAAACTGATAGACAAATAAGTCCTTTACAATGATGTAAATATTAATTGCGTGTGCTGTGTGAACAATGAAAACATTCCTAATGTTCCTTGTTTCCTTGTCCATTCTAATGGCATTAGCTAAAGTCCGGATATTGTGACACATACATGATCATAATAATGTGGCAAAGAGCTATGAGAAGGTCGAATGCATCAGTGTAATGTAGTAGATGTGCTCATTGGAAGATAAACACTGTGATTTATTTCATGTGTCTTCAAGTTATTATTCCCAAAAACTGGTTTGAATGCTTCTGATAAATATTGCTTTTTGCATTTGTGTGCTATCTGGCATCAGGAAATTAACTTTCTTGGCTTAAGGAAAAAAAAGTGAAACATTTTGTTTAGACTGCCTTGTGTAGTGCAAACCAATTCTATGGCTGTCAGCACTTTGGATAGTACTCAATGAAGAAAATACACCTGCCCGGTAACTTTCTCTGTGGCACATGGTATAAATGAAGTGAACTTAGAGAAAAAGGACAGGTGATGCATAACTTGAATCCAAGTAAATGATAAGTTTACAGATGGTGGTCTGAATACATATTTAGTCTCATTTTGTAATACCATTGTGCTGCTGCTTAAAAAGCAACTTTTGTCACTACTGCTAACACAATGTAAGCTTTAATCTGTCCACTTTTGCATTATTTGTCATTAACTATAGTCCTAACAATATGTTCCACAAAGTACATTCCTGATGTTGCAATGACACATGAGAAGGAAAAATATGTCACCTGAATGCAATTCTGCTTTAGGCATACATATACCCTTTGATTGCATTTAGTTTACTGTCAGCTTTTTTCTCTATCATATATATTTTTTCTAATGCATTTTTCATTTTCTCCACTCAGCAGTGTGTAAAAATGGTTCAATTCCTAAGGAAAAAGGTAAAAAAAATTAGTTTAGGCTGTCTTTTATAGAGCTTATATGCCTGGCATCATTGCATTGCCCTCTGCAACATGGATATTATTTACTGCACAGAATGCACCTGACAGATGTCCAGTTCTATAGTATGAAGTGTAACTTAAGTGAACTGAGAAAAATAAGGCACATGAAGTATTGTCTGAATCTTATCTGGCGATCACATTGCAATAATTCACACTATGCATTTTTTGTCATTTTAATCTTCATTTGCTTTCCAATTGGCAGTGTGCAAACACAGTAACCTACCTAAGGAAAAAAAATGAAACATTTTGTTTAGGCTGCCTTAACTATCCCAAACAGGCCTGACAATGGCGCACGTTCCTCATCACTATGAACAGTACTGAGGGGAGAAGTTCCAGCTATCACATAACTATCTGTGTGGCACAAAGTGTACCTATTGTGAATTGGAAGAAATAAGGCACATGAAGCATTGTTTGAATCCTATTTAGACATCACATTGCAATTATTCACAATATGTAATTTTGTTGTAGTTGTTGTTATTTTAATTTACATTTGCACTCTGCTTGTAAGTCTGCCAACATGGTACCCTGCCTAAGGGAAAAAAGTAAAAAAAATTAGTTTAGGCGGCCTTATGTAGAAGAAACATATCTGGTAACTGTGAGTTTTTTTCATTGCTCTCGAAAGTACTGAATGGAGAAATTCCACCTGTTACTTGCCTATTTGTGGGACACAAGGTGTAAGTGCAGTGAGTTTAGATAAAGAACATAGGTAATTAGGGGTTCAAATTCAGATAAAAGTTACTTTTACAAAGGGTTTAAGAATCTCAGTTCTAATAACATTTTGATGAAGACTGTAAAAATACAAAACGATCATGTTAAACATGCTTCTTGCAAGCAATGTATCAGTAATGCTTGTATAAATAAACTTTTCTATAAACTTTTCTATTTAACATATATCATTAATGTTTCAGATGTAACCTCAAGATAATGTGAGTGTAGTTTCTTAAACATGACAATGATGATATTCAATGTAAAATTAACATGCATCTATATGATGGGAACAATACTTTTGTTATAATCATCATGACTCACCACATATCCTACCTATGTTTAGGACAGACATGTCTTATAAAGTATGTATGTAACATACCACAACCTGTATTACTGAGCTCATACAACTGCATCCCTCTGCAATCTGTTTAAAAACACAAATACCAACTTTTACATAAGAATGCATTCCCAGGATGAATTAAAATCACACACAAACCAAACTCTCTGAAATGGATCTCCATTTATTCTGAAATTAGTATATATATAATTTTCATGGTTAAAAGGCAGTAATTCTTTGGCAATGTCAGTTAATAAGTTAACTTTCAATTTTTTGCATACATTATTCCATGGGTTCGATTCACAACTGGTACAACAATATTTAACATTGTGACAGCTCTGACATCACAATATGCCACAATTCATCCTCTATCTCCTCCCAAACTGTAAGGATTTAATCCATGCCATTATGCATTCCATTGCTGAACACCGGAACCTGTATCAGTAGGTTGAACATCGATCAGACTTAGCAAAACTCAATGCCATGATTCATACCTTTACTGCTATGTGATACAAGTAGTGCTTTGTGTCTTTTAAAGAATCCATCTGCTTTCATTTGTGCAAATGTTGTTGGCAAAGCTGTGCCCTTGCACTCAACTAGTTACGTGCAAAATTGGTAGTAAGCACCAATTCAAACATAGCAATGATGACAGTTCTGAGGGCGAGGGCTAGATTCTTACTGTTCTCAAGTTGGAAGTGGGTGCACCTCTGATATTCCCAACCTATTCCCAATCATGGTGCTCCCAAACATTTTGTCTCCATCACCATCCCTATCTGTCTTGTATGCCCTGACTGTACATGCTTCCTAACCTACCATACCTATCTATCTGACCATCTCATTCCTAACCACCTTTTCCAGCACCCCCCCCAAAAAAAAATAATAAAAAATGGGCTTCTGTCTCACCAAAAAAAAATTACTCCTCATACATACATACATCTCTACTTCGCCTATGTGTCATTTTGACACACTTGATTTGGTCCAATTGACCACACAACATTACTCTGTTGTTGTTACCCATCACTGGTCTGATGACAATCCAGTCATAAGATTGTGTGTACAGTTGTACATTTATGTTGTGAAAAAATGGATAGCTATAATACTTTCCCATGACCTTCCTACAAATTCATGTATTCTTTCCCCTGTGTCCTAACCTCTGCTTACCAACCCCATTTTCACCACTGTCCTATCCAGCTCTTTTCACATATTTAATCTGGTCATCACATAACACACATGGGCATAAATGACCCATGTTAAAGCTTCACTTTACATCCTCAGCATTTCTGTGGAGATTGACTTAGCACAGCAATGCAGAGTGACATTGAATGCTGTTTAACTTCTTATTACAAAAGCTGATGGTTTCAATGTAATCCGCAGTGGTCAGGTTATTTTTGTGCAAATCTGCTTATATCTGCTGTGTTATGGGAATACAAAGTAAAGGCAGACTAAAGGCATTACTGTCATACAGTTAATGTAACAGTTCTTAGGCTGCTGGATGCAATAAAGTAGGAGTTCCTACATGTGATGTTGAAATAATCACCCTGTTTGTAGACTGAAGTTTTTGCATAGTGCCATGGGTTTGATTACAACAGGTCAATTTATTAATTCCTGACATTTCATATTACTATCATACATTTAACTGCAACTGTCTGTATTTCTGCCCATATAGAACATTTCCTTAACATACCATCTGAACAGTGCAGTAAGACATAATTTGACAAACATTGCAGCCACAGCAGTGAGAAAGGCACCCTTATCCTGCTTATGTATTCATCGTTGTTTCACACTCCTGCTCCTTATTTTTCCCATTAACAAGAATGAACTACAAAACTCCAACAAAGTACAGTTGTGTAAAATTTTACCATAATGGTAGATGTCCTTTACTGCTGCAGTATTCCAAACTATATAGAATTCCTTGCTACTGAAGCATGACGTCCATCCAGTCTTCCAAACATTTCTGAATTTAAAAGGTATGCCATGAAGAACTGAACTAGCAAAACCAGCTCTACTCTAGATACCATCCAACTTGCAGTGCTTGGTAAAGGTATGCACAGAAGTCCAGGTATCTGCTTCAAGAATAGAATTAGTGTCTAAGCCTTTGAAAAAAGCACCAGAAGAAGCACAGCTCTAACAGAATGAGCGTTAACTGCAAAAGGAAACTCCCACCATGAAAAGTATAACACATGGAAATAGCCTTAGAAATCCAAGAAGAAATAGTTTGCTTGGATACAGCAAGCCCCAAAGAAAGATGAAAAGAAACAAATAACTGATCAAATTGTCTAATAGCCTTGGTCATATCCAAATAAACTCTAAGTTGCCTATGCATATCCAAAGTATGTAGCACCCTCTCACTGTCAGTTTGTGGAGAGGGGAAAAAGTAGGTAGATTAATAGACTAAGTGATAGCTTATTAACCACCTTCAGCATAAAAGAAGAGTTAGTGTGTAAGGACACTCTGTCCTTATGAAAAATCAAAAAAGGAGGACAAGCCCTAAGGGCATGCAATTCTGACACCCATCTGGCAGAAGTAAGTGCTAACTAAAGAACAGTCATCCAGGAATAATAATGTAAGGAAGCTGAAGCAGCAGGCTCAAAAGGAGGCTAAACCAACTTCTCCAAAACCAAATTAAGATCCCAGGAAGGAGGATCAGGTTACCTGGGAGGTCTGATATTAAGGACACCTTTAAAAAATTGTTTCACCTCCAATCTAGCAGCTAAAGGAGGACAGAAGGCAGACAAGCAGAAATACCCAATAGGTGGGCCTTAATAGAAGAAGAGGCCAAATCAGCATTGAGCAATTCACACAAATAAGAGAGAAACAAAGGACAGCAATCAACATCCTATCACCCACAGTGTCAGTTAAAGCATGGACAGGTGGGGATGGATAAGAGATCCCTTGTGTTGTGTGATTAGATCCACCCTGTGAGGTAACTTATAATGATTGTCCCTGGGTAGTTGCAGAGGAAGAGGGAATCAGTACTGTCACAGCCAAAAGGGAGTCACCAACAAGATTTTGGGAGCATCCTGTTGAATTTTGAACAGGACATTTGGATTGAGAGGAAGACAATAGAATGCATAAGGAAACATCCCTTCCTAGAGAATGAGGGGGTATCCACCATCCATACCAGAGGACCTGGGACTCAGACACAAAACAGAGGAAGTTGCCTGTTCAGAGGGGAGGCAAAAAGATCCACTTGAGGAGTAGTCCACTGGTAGATATTGTCCAGAAACACATCCTTGTGAAGCATCCATTCATGGGACTTAGTTAAGAACCTGTTCAGAGTGTTTGCCACAATGTCCTGACTGGAAGGGATCACTTGACACTCGACAGCAAGAGCCCATACCAGATGTGACCACCAGCAATGAAGATAAGATCTCATCCCTCCCTGCTTGTTGATAAACCACATTACTGTGGTATTGCTTGTGAACACCATCAGAGGCCCTGGAGAAAAGAGAGACTAAAGGCATAAAGAGTCAGCAGAAGAGTCCTCATCTCTTTGACACTGATGTGGTCCTTCTGCTGATAAGGCGACCACACCCCCTGTACCTTTAGGGAGCCAAAAGTCACCCCCATCCCATGTCTGAGCTGTCTGTGAACAATTCCTGAGAAGGAAGGGGGGATGGAAAGGGATGCTTGGATTTAGACACAACGGCTGAATCCACCAGAGAAGTTCCAGTCTGAGACAATGAAGAAGAGGAACTACAAATTTTAGAGAATTAGCATGTTGAAGCCACAGTGACTTCAGAAACCACTGACATTTTCTCATATGAAGTTTGGCCAGAGGAGGCATCGGAATGGTGGATGCATGAAACCCAGAACTCTCAGAAACTCCATGTCTGTAATGGAAACCAGAGGAAGGAGAGTGTGGAAGAAAGAAATGAGAGTTAAGTCCTTTGGAGGGGTCAGGGATGCAAGCATTGGCACCATCTGAATCCTGCAACCCAGAGAAACATTATCCTGAGAGGGGGTCAGAGAAGACTTTTTGAAATTTATAGTGAATCCCAGTGTATAAAAGGGTCTCTTGAGAGGATGCCTGAATCTACAGGTCATCAAAGTAAGGAAAAATTTGTAGCCCTTGAAGTCTACAAAAGGTGATCACAGGAGCAAGACATTTGGTGAACACTTTTGGGGCAGGTGAAAGTCCAAAGGGCAAAGCAAAGAACTGAAAATGCCAGGAAGCAACAGAGAAATGCAAAAACTTCATGAAAAGAGGATAGACTGGAATATGAAGATAAGCATCCTTGAAATCCAGAAACACCATATAGGCCTAAGGGAGCAAGAGAGGAAACAGAATCAGAAGGGACAAGATCTGAAAGGAAGACACTTTTAGAAAAGTGTTTAGATGAGATAGGTCCAGAATAGGACTCCAAGTGCCCCCTTTTCTGGGCACTAGAAACAATCTGGAGTAGAACTCGTTCCCCACTTTGGGACACAGGCACCTCTTGAATAGTACCTTGAGTCAAGAGATGTATTTTGAAGAATCTCTGGGAAAAGGGGAAGTTGTTCTTGAGAAGGCTGAGAAATACTTATAAAAGAAAGACAGGATTTCCACACCAAGATGTACTCTTAAGGAATGATTGACAGAACCCAAGAATCCTGAGTGACCTGAAGTCAAACTGGAAGAGAAAAAGAAAGACGAAGAGAAAGAGAAATGAGGCTGTGAAGGGACAGATAGTCATGCAGTGCCTGGTTTGCTCAGAAAGGAAGGCTTCGGAGTCCTGGAAAATTGAGTAGCCATAGCAGGAGGAGTCTGTTTGTCACTCTTCTTACCTTTAATAGAAGGATGGGATTGCCTACAAACAAAGGCAGGCTTAGCTGGGTAGTTTCTGTGAAATTTAGGCACAGGAGAAACAAACACATATTTAAGCTCCTGTAAAGCCTTACCCTTCTCTTGAAGGGACATAAAAAAACAGCAGCAGCTTCCTCAAACAAAAGTTTAGAATCCAGAGAAGCATCCATCAACTTAGCTTTAATATCATCAGGTAGGGTTTGAAGCCTAAGCCAGGAATATCTCCACATAACCGAACCAAAAACAGCAGACCTAGAAGAGGCATCTGCCGCATCATAACTACATTTAATAGAATGATGAACAACCTGAGAGAAAATTCCTAGCAAGGAAAGAGCAGAAGTTTTATCCTCAGAGTCTGGAAAATCAGAAATAAGTTGACAGGCTTGAGAAAGAAGAGCTAACACATATCAAGACATATGGGTAGGGTAGCAGAAGTACAAATCTTTTTACCCAGTATATCCAAAGTTCTGCTGTCCTTGTCGGAAGGAAATAACTTGGGTGAAGGAAGCAATAGAGATGCCTTATCATAGGCTATGAACACTACTAAGAAGTCAGCCGCAGGACATTTATATAAAAATGAACAATCCTCAGAAACACTATAAAACTTATTAGGCTTGTTGGGAGCAGGGGGAGAGAATCAGCTACCTGAGAGGAATTGGAGAAAGCATCCAGTATAGCAGCCAAGACAGGAGGAATAACCACAGATTTAGGAGAGTCCAACTGCGACAACTAATAGTACCTTGTATGGATATCAGAGACCTAAGCACAACTCCAGTTAAAAAAAATCCATTATCCTTGACAGTGTCCCCCCAAAGGAAATGCCCTCCAAAGGAACATCAGGACAAATAGATTCCTCCTCCTCTGACCCATAGTTCAAAGGAGAAGGAATCTGAGTAGAATAAATTAAGGATTCATCAGCAGAATCAAACTCATCCTCAGAAGAATCCTGGTCTCTAGGCCTTTTAAGTAGAGCAGAGGACCAAGAAGAAGCAGGAACCAAAACCCCATAAGAAGGCTTTAAGGATATTAAGGCAGAAAATAACCCCTGAGTAAAAGCTTGCCACTCACTTTGCGGATCCCTAGGAACAGAAGAAACGTTTAATTTTTTGCTTCTTTTTTAAAGGAATGTCCTGAGAAGGCTCAGATCCAGGGCAGCTGGTGCAGTCAAGAACCTTAGCAGGAACTTCTTCTCCAACTAAGAACTGAGGAACTTCCCTAGGTCCCTCAGAAAAAAAATCAATCATAGTTCCGTCTCAACATCTGAGTTGGATGCCTGAAAAACCTCTTTGGATGTGCCGCCAGCTGGATCCTCATCAACCGCCAACATGGTCACAGCAGAGAAATCCAACAAGAGAGCCCAGCAAGCCTCCAGATTCATAATGACCTCAGAAGAAACAACTGGCAGAGTCTGGACGGTGGAAGATTTCAATCATACCTTTTTCACCTTCTTCTTCCCTAACGGTTGACCCTCGGGTCAGGAGATTCCTTCCATTGTATCTTTAGCGAGTAGCTTAAGATGCTGAATCTCAAAATACAAGGAAAGGGAAGACAGTCTACTGCAAAGGGATTCTGAACAAACTCCTGACAAATAGAACAAGATGTATGGTCATGAGAAGCACCATAGCAAAAAAGACACTTATCATGGAGGTCTCTATGGGAAATCTGTCTCCCACACTGGTTTTTACCTTTCCTGGATAACATTAACCCCAAGGAACACAAAAAACAAGAAAAAACAAAATCCCCAATGGGGCACTAAAGAGTAAACAGATGTAGAAAGTCACTGGAGAATATAAATGCATTCAAATGGCAAAAAAATGGATGCAGGTAAACAGACTGACAGTGTAAAAGACAATTTCAGACTGGCGGCAAAGAAGTTCTGTTTTGGTAGACCTAAATGTCATCATTATTTCCTATATTACTCAGGGAGCATATGGTGATGTTCAACATATTCAGAAGTCTTTGGAAGACTAGCTAGATGTCAGGCTTCTGCGGCAGGGAATACAATATAGTTAGGAATACTGCAGCAGTGAATGTAAGGACATCTGGTATTACTGACTGAAGCCCTCAGTGACTTATCTGAAACTGTTATTTATTTAACATTTGTTTACAGGAAAAGTCTGACTTGGAACAAAGCCAATTTTCAGTGGAGAACCAGGGACAAACACTCCAGATGCATGTATTTGTAACATGGGAGGAAACTGATGCACCTGGAGGAAACCCCCACGGATGCTGGGAGGACATGCAGACTCCGCACCAAAGACACCCCAGCTGAGAAATGAACAGGAAAACCTCTTGCTGTGAGGTGACAATGCAACCATTGCACCACTGCTCTGTGTTAGTAGAAGTTTGGCAGCTGGTGCAGTGAACTAAGGGTCTAAGCTCCTAATGAGCTGATTTCTGTAGTCAAGACCGCAGGGTTTGAGTCTTTCTACCTCCATCTGCTTAGTGTTTGAATCTGAGCAAGTCACTTAACCAGATAGTGCTCTTGGGTTGCCCTAAAGTGAATTTACCTGATTAAACAAAGAGATGCTATTTTCAGAGTGAGAACTATGAGCTCTAATGACTAGCATTTTCGAGTGACTGATGGTTGCAATTTAACTTACCAGATTTTTGGAGAAATCCAAGTCCATTCTGAGGTTGGCCTGGTACAAGGTCATGTTCCAGTCTCTGGAAAACTACAATTTATGCAATCTAGTATAAATGATCATGGTCCTATCAAATATCCTAAGTGATACAGCAAATCTGTGTGGTAAATAACACACACACACACACACACACACACACACACACACACACACACACACACACACACACACACACACACACACACACACACACACACACACACACTCCCTGGATCTTTCCTTAGGGCACTCAGTTCATCAGTAATAGTGCATGCTGAGTTAATCAGGTCACATCCCATTATTGCATATGCTCAGTAATAGTATGGGTTCAGTTCACGTCTGACAATGAATAATATGTAGCAGTGTTCAATCTGCCCACCAAGTCCTGGGTGCGGTGTTTACATCTTGTTAGTTATGTGTGTGCTGGCAGGCATGTTAAAAAAAAGTAGGTAAAAAGGAAAAGTAGCACGTCTGCATGAAAAACAGTAGCATGTAGCCACTAGCAATGTGTTTCCTGAAGTCAAGGGCCCTGGGTGTCCACCTGATTCTCCCCTATTATTATTTCCCACTGTTTCATGGTAACTGTTCTCATTTGTCAATGTGGTATGAAAACAGGTATAAAGTTGCAGAATGTGCTGCCAGTTTGCATGCTTTTATACACCTTACAAGATGTTTTGGAGGTACTGGTAGCAGTGCTTGTAGAAAATGCAGCACTTTATGGATGTACAGATTAATCTGCATATGTGCAGCAAACTGCCTTTGTCTACTTTCCTTAGGGTGTCTGTCCTTGCACTAATTCAATTTACATAAAAGCAGCAATCTGAAACAGTTTACCTGCATGTATTATGTGCACATAAATTGTACTGGCAACACTTTAATTTACGACATCAACACATTTTCCCCTGTACATGCCAGTCAATCATTGTGACGAGGGTATACACTGAGTACAGTACGGGGCATATAAAGCTCGAAATAGCTCTCAAATGCCATGACATGTATAAGCCTCCCACTGTAGCACTTTATAGCTTTATTGCCTATGTTTCACTAAATGACATCCAAACACTGATGCCAGGCATGATTACCTTTGCCTTTATATACCTTTACATATATGTAGGTCCTAACACAGAAGCTGGGTCCTGCACAGAGCACATTTGTAGAAATGTATGAAAGGTTAACCAGCCGCATGTACTTCCATATGTGCCCACTATGACTGTAGTATGGCATAACCCCATAGTAGTCCTTTGACTATAGTATTGTGTATCTGTGTATCTAGATTACCTTTGTGTCTGTCTCTTATCTTATCAGCCCCAGCAGTACATAACTTATAGCTATGACTCTTGTGCTCACAAATGTCTGCATATCTGGATGATGAGGTGGATGACAGAGGCTGGACAAGTCCAGCTCTGCCAAAAATGACATCCTGTTTTCAGGCACTTATGATATATTGGCAGTATCCATTAGAGAGAAAGGAGAGAGAGGGAGAGGGAGAGAGTACTAACCAAAAATTAACAGACCAGAAGTGGTAGACACTGAACTGTGATACCAATTCTGTAGGGGACAGAACTGCACATTGCAACAATACCAATAGCATGTCAGCATCTGGATATGCTATGTCAAGGCAAAGGCACATTCCATTAAAGCTGAGAGGACACCCGGGTTCAGTTGGATAACAGAGATAGAGGAGAGTTTGGTGCCCCTGCAGCAGTACTGAGATCATCAGTAGAGGAGTGGACGACAGCATTAAGATAGACCACCCTCCACACATCTCGGGTGACTCAGCAGGTTAATAACACATATGTCAGATTTCTTTGTAATAACACTGCTCATACACACTGCAGGCTGACCATGGCATACATTGTTTAGGTTTTGTATGGACACCTTAGCATACATAACTCAAGGCCTCAGCTGCAGCACAGGAACTTGTGTTCACTCAGATGTATCTTTTGTTTTGTATTCATACAGCAGATCAGTACTATGGTGATACCTGTAGAGGCTGGTACAGGACAGCAGGCTGAGGCTGGCACCAGTATAGAGCTCATGATGACAATGAGATACAAATACCTGAATCACAGTTCAGTGACGTAGTGACACTGTCTGCCTCATTCACACACACTACAGAGTGAAGGTGTGGCCTCACCCACAAATGAACTTGAGGTGATACAGTCTAAGCTGAGTGCTCACTGTACTCAGTGATGCAGTTTTTCCATTATTGCAAGTACCAGTGGTGCTTCCTCAGTGACTACAGCAGAAAATGAGTGCAGTGCATGTGATATGGGGATACCCACCATAGCGCAGACATGAAGAGGGGAGCCCAGTGCCATCTTGTATAACAGTTGGCTGCTGACTAGCATCTGGCATATGGGATCAATCAACAGATGTATCAGGACATCAGTCAGCAATAGTCTGTGTCTTCCCAGTCCAGGATTTATTTTGCAGCAGTCTGCATCTTTTCAGTTCAAAATTAAGCAGATTTCTGTTTTGATAAGTTATTTGGAAAGATTCCCAGGAGTACTACCAGAGGATTTGTGAAGCTACGGAGTCCAGGAATTTAGTAATGATTCATTCTGAGAGGTTTATGATGTAACATACTGCTTTCAGGTTCATCTCCATATGGAGGACTGCCAGTCTCATTTTCACTGTCTAGACTGCCAATGTTGTCCAAGCAGAGGGTAGGGTATGTGCCCAGCTGGGTCATCTTGGGGAGAGGACTGTAGTCACCTGCATCAAGCAGAGCATGACACTCTGCAACTTCATGTTGTGAGTGCAACACCTCAACTAGCAGGCCACCACCCTTTGAAATTCCATTCAGGCATGGTCCCACAGTTACACAACAACCTCACCACAGGAGGCCCTTAGTTCTACATCAGCGAGTCAGTAGTGGAATCCATGTCCCCATCATATACTGGCAGTTCATATCCAATGAGAACATTATCCTGATAAAGAGTGTCTATTACCTCAAAACCCTTGCCTCAAACTCCTGTTACTTGTTCCCCATACAAGTATATGTGTACAGACATTTTCCAGGGTTCTAGACACCTGTATACATTATAATGACTTTGACGAATACCACCCAACCTTCTCTGTGATGTATATAAAGATATATAGAGTGTGGCTTAACCATGAATCGACTAGCATTGCTTGATATTAATACTACACACAAACACACACACATACCACACACACATACACACACACACACACACACACACACACACACACACACACACACACACACACACACACACACACACATCACTTTTGTTCTGTGTGACACTGTACTGTCAAGGTATGTTCACCAAGGCCCATAGCTCTGGATTAGACATTGCTGATTTGCTTGCATTGCTATGTATTGTGCCCAATGCTGTCTGAGGGAGTGTGGTGCAGCTACTGCTTGATGCTCTTCTATTGTGTCATCATTAGCAGATGACATTGCTGTGTCTTCAGTGCTAGTCATATGTGTGTGTGTGTGTGTGTGTGTGTGTGTGTGTGTGTGTGTGTGTGCATGCGTGCGTGTGTGTGTGTGTGTGTTTCTTACTGTACTAGTACCATAAGGCTTCTGCCTGTTACCTAAGGATTAACATAGCATGGCATGCTAGAAATATCTTGAAGCCTGTGGCAAGGTCATACTGCAGTGCCCCCTTAAACATACTGAGGCAGCCAAAGTAAGCTTTACACTGGCCAAACACATACTCATTGATATCTCTGTGGTTTCTGTAGACCATCATTACCCAGGGTTATAACATACACAATAAACATGTAGCTGTATGCATTTCATTTGTTCACCGTGTCTGCATTTACTGCCTATGTAAATCTGTGGGGATTCTCACTTCGCAGCAAGTCACAACATACCTGAGGTGTATGATGTCCTATATTTAAATCATATGAACTGTTTTGCTGCTTTGTGGATGCATTGTTAATAACCATATGTACCTCACAAACTACTTGGCAGTTCATGGAATGATAACCTTTCCTGTTCAGGTGTTATTGTCTTTTACAATCTTGTGCACAATGCTGTGTAATTTTCCTCAACTATGTCTATGAATCACAGCTGTGTTCACCTTTTATACCTCTGCATGTCATTACAGCTTCATTTCCTCACAATTTTCATTTGTATAACATTATGCTATCATTTGCGTTTATCATCTGCAGTGCACTTCTACTCAGTGGACTGTAGTATAAAATGAGGCTCTGAATTGCTACTAAGCAGTGCTTGCCAATTTCCTGTGCAACTGTGCACTGCTGTTGCTGCAACTGTGAATCCCCAACCAGCTGTTGTCACCTGCTTTCAGAATCTCTATTTGTATGCCCATTCAGTCTGTGAGTACTGAAAAAGGGAGAGAAAAAAGATAGAAGTACACCTAAGACATTTGAATACTCTTCTGAGTTGCTTATTATCCAAAAGTGTGTTTCATAGGTTTATTATGATCAATAAACTTAAAACCTGACACGTTTCTTGAATCACTAGATTGAAATATGAGAAAAAGACTGCTAGAAACAAGAGATCAGAAATCTCGACTGAAAAAAGATATTGGGCAGGATTCACGATGGCTTGCACAGAGTCTAAGAGTCGTGTAAGACTCCATGCAGCCATCGCGATCCAGAAACAGCCCGAAATACCGTGTAAGAGACCAGCTAAAACATCTCTTACACGGGCAGGGAGTAGATATGCTAATTACCTCACTTGCAGCCGAAAGGCATGCAAATGAGGTAGATTAGCGATCCACGAAGCTGAAACCAGCCCGTTTAAGAGTCGTGTTAGGTGCAGAAATGTACTCAGTTGACAACTGAGTACGTTACTGCAAATAACACAATGGAGCCATGACAGCTCCAAATAAAGTGTGCATATGTATCAGGCAGCATGCCAATGGCAAAATATGTGGCCATTGGCACGGTAACCCGATGCAAACATGAAATAAAATAATTTTTTTTCGGCGATCGGCGAGGTTTAAACGCAGCCCAGCCCCGCGCAAAAGGGCTGCGCTAAATAAGACATAAAAATAAACGTTTGAAACCCACAAATGTGGGTTTTATGCAATGCATGGATTTGCAATGCAGGGACTAGCAGACCGAAAACAACATGGCCACCGTTTAGTGGTTGCTAAGGGAGAAAGCTGAGTGTAAGACACTTAACTAAGCATTAGTAGGCAATCCTATGTAAATGAGTGGTAGGATAGTGAATCTCACTGTCACATAGCAAATGAGCACATTCCGTGTAGTGTAAGAGTTAGATAAGGGGGAGTAACAGAGTAGGAGATAGGTGACATCACAGGGGGGATGTCAGAAAGAAATCAAGCTCATTGGAGCAAAATGGTATGTGAAAGATGTCAGTCACATAGCATAGAAAGAGGAGTGTCAACAGATAAGCATGGGAAAGTCAAGAAATGGAAGGTGTACACTGTGGCTAACGCCAAAGTTTCTTGCTGTGCGTGCATGCGTGCGTGTGCGCGCTAGGAGGCACAAGTAAGAAAGATTGCGCGCGTGTAAAGCAGAGTAAGCATGTAGGTGCCTGTTTAAAGATCTGTAAACCTGATTATGCTGGTGTGCGCGCATTTTAACCCAAAGAAGCAGATTCTATTCCATGTAAGCATGTGTGCATGCGTGGTAGCCACTGTGAGAGTGTTTTCGCTGGTATGCGTGCTGCTCCCCCCTGATTAAACAGAGAGGAAAAAGGAAGCAGAAGAAATAGTATGAAGCTAGCAGGGAATACTGGTAGAGCTAGCAGGTGAAAACAATTAGAAGCAGGCAATTACACAGGCAGAATACTAGCCCAGCCCAGCACTTAAAACACTGCAAACAGCATTGCAGTATGTTTCTCTCAAGAGACACTGCAAGACAGGAGTAAGCTATTAGAAGTGAAAACTGAAAAAGCTGCACTCAGACCAAACATGCTAGGGGCTGCCATAGCTGTTATAAGGAGACAGAGGAGACTTGCTGAGGGTGGTGACAATGCAAATGCTGCCACACAACCCACAGTGAGGAGACGGAGAAGAGTGTACAGGCCCAGGGTCACCTACCATGGGTTACATGAGCTGGAGATAGTGGAGCGCTATAGAGTGGACAGAGACCTCCTGCAGCAAATTGTTGAGCTTTGCAGGCCACTCCTCACACACAGAACCAACAGAGGGGAACCCATCCCAGTGGAAACCAAGGTATGTGTTGGCCTAAGAATACTAGCAACAGGCACCTTCCAGAGACCAACTGGTGATATGATGGGGATATCACAGGCATTAGCCTACAGGGTACTGCACCAGTTCCTGGATGCCATGTCAGCACATGTCGGTGATCATGTATATTTCCCCAATGCCCGTGAGGTATTGGCCAGCAATATGCGTCTCTTCCAGCAAATAGCGGAATACCCTGAGGTAGTGGGTGCAATAGACTGCACGCACATATGCATCAAAGCACCAGCCGGTGAGCGGGGTAGGGCCTACATTAACTGCAAGGGCTTCCCCTCCATCAACTGCCAGGTCATGTGTGATGCCCAGGGCATAATAATGAATGTGTGTGCTGGCTGCCCTGGAAGCTACCATGATTCCCATATCTGGCATTTGACGCAGCTGTACCAGACATTTGCCAATGGGGACATCCCACATGGTCACTTAGTGGGGGATGCTGGATATGCACTGGAGCCGTGGTGATGATGACACCCATCAGAAATGCACACACATCTGAACAAGAACGCCATAATGAGGCACACGCACAAACACGAAATGTAATAGAACGTGTGTTTGGGCTGCTCAAGTCACGGTTCCAGTGCCTGGACACATCTGGTGGAGCCTTGCAGTACTCACCAACTACATATACCCAAATTGTCATGGTATGTGCTATGCTACATAATATGATTCTGCGAAAACAGCTGCAGCAGGACCAGCATAGGGCCGGGACAAACAGCACCCCACCATTGCCAAGGCCATCACAGGCAGAGCGTGACTCAGAGGAGGAACAACCTGAGCCTGCCCCAGTAGGCAGAAGGAGGCGTGCCCAGTATGCCCTGGCCTTGGCAAAGAGGCAACGCATAGCACATACACTGGCTCAGTAGGAACCCTGGGAATGATACCCCTCTCTGACTCACTCATATAGTAACAGGGACGCCTAACATGACACAACCTGCTCTCAAACATGTACAGGGAGTGTAGTATGTGCATCCGACATAGGCAGCCCTGCAGCACCACCTGAGGCATTATTGCCATGTGTTAAGCAATGTAACACCATCTAGTATACGCAAACATGAAGACCCTGCCTAACATCTCACCAAGCATGATGCCACACTATGAAGACAACAAGATCAAGTACAATAATTGGCTGAAGTATTGCTGTTAGCAAGGGGGAACAAATGGCTGACAGCCTGGGATGACATGCTGAGCAAGACATGATGCCCCACCTGCTAGGGATGGCACGCACCCAGCACACCTGGCTGTGTGGATACTGGCAAAGTCTGTTGTCACCCCCACTGTGCCTTGAATAGGTAAGGCTGGAAACACAAACCCACCACCGTAGGTAGCGCAAGGGATAACAACCTGGACGTAATGCTACCCAATGCCAGAAGTCTAACCTGCAAGGTGCATGCAGACCAAACCCACCACAGCATGGAGAATGGTAATATCTGTTCTGTAACAGAAACCTGGGTCAATGCTCAGAAGAGCACCCTAATACTACCAGGTTATGCCTTATACCATGCTCTACAGCTCCAAAACATGGAACACACTACAATAGGAGTGTGGCTATCAGTAATTGTCAAGGATAACCACACTCCCAGGTTGGTACCACAGCAAGAAGCAGCATGCACTATCCATGGGCAAGTAACAGTGGCTCAAACTGCGTCCCTGTTTGCAGCCTGCTACAGACCACCCTCACAAACCCAGGAACCCCAGCCAGCCTTCCGGAAGACACTGCAGAGTATGAATGTCTCAACAAATACCAAACAAGGCACACACAAAGTATGACATAGGTGGCAATCCATTATGTACGGAAGAAGTAATCAGGGACCTAGGGACACAAGTGGACGGTAACCCATCATGTGACACCCACATTGCCAAGGTGGCCAGGAAGACCTGCTATATTGCCCACCTTAATATGAAAGGATGCACATGTAGATCAAGAGAGGTCACTGTGCCCCCATACTCTTCCCTTATCAGGCCCATACGTGACAACAATGCCCCAGTTCAGATGTACCTTACCTTACACCTGCAGCAGTTAGAAAGACCCCAAATGTACCTCACCAAGAGGATAAAGGGTCCAAACATTTGTCATCTGCTGCCTGGCTGAAGAAACCACAGCCCAATTCACAAGCATACTGCCAGTCAGAGGCGATGTATGCCTGATGTACAAGGCCATGTCCAATCCAGAATGAATGGACATGCTCCACTGCAGAAACTCCAAATCCAGCAGAGACACCACAGTGAGATATCTGAACCACCACACATAGATAAATAGGATCTGCTGGAGGGACAGATCCATAACCAAGAGGCTCCTTACACTCTGGAACAGAATCCCAGTCCATGATAGGCTGAGCTCCACACTCATACTCAACAAGAAAAATCTGGTGAAGTGCATGGGAGATAGTAGGTGTACACTGGCGGCCATCCCTGTGTCACGTCTAGTAAAGTAAACCCTAAATGGGCATAATATGCACATTGCAAGGGGTGTCAAAACTCACACACAGTCTGTCCATGCTCAAACATGGCCAGGGCAGATAGCCTAGTATGAACCTATGAACATATGCCGATACAAATTGTGCAGGACACAAAGGATAATCACACAGCTGTCCTAACTGATGGTAGGAACCATGGTGATAATCCACAGATATGCTCTGCAGTACTCAAATATCACAAACAATACACCAAACCCACACACATTGCCAACATCCAACCTAACAGATTATTTGCAAACTCCCCACCAGCACCATACTGCCAAATATCTATCCCAGCAGAGTGCTGACCCCCTGACATTGCAGATGCTGAGGTAACAGCCAGCATCTACAAAGCACACCACACAGTATCAATGGTACCAGATGGTGTCCTGGGTTGTGTCCAACAAGTACTGTAAGAAGAATGGAACACCAAATAGCACTACTGCGCACTCACATTCTTACCACAGGATATGTACCCAAAGAGCAGTGTACAGCAACAGTGGTCCCTCACCACAAAGGTGGTGCCTGAATGAATACTGCAAACTATCACCCCTCAACCCTGACTATCTAGGCTGGCAAAGTAATGGAGAGGATGATCATGGATCCCAGGAATAACGACATTGGGTACCTACAGACATTGGACCCTACCCAGTGTGGCTTTCATAGGGCAGATCCTGCCCTTTAAACATGTCTGACTCATGTGAAATGCGCACCAAGGCCATTGATGTGGGGAATGTGGTTCACACAGCCTATCTGGACCTTGCTAAACCCTTCCATACAATACCCTAGTTGGTCAGTACAGAGAAGCTCACCAGCCTAACTATAAACCCCTATCCAAGTAGATGGGTTGTAAACCAGCTCAAGGACATAACTGACCTGGTCAGACATGCTGCAGCCATGTCAGACTGCAAACCAGATACAACTGGCATCCCACAAGGCATGGTCCTGGGACCTCTCTTGTATGCTATATATGTCACATAGGTACAGGCCAACATGGAAGGACTCTGTCTGAACAGGTTCGCAGAAGACTACAAAATGCACACCATTTCGGACCCTCCAGCTGACACAAGCATCCTACAAAAGGCACACATAGAAACAGACAAGTGGTGCCACAGCCATGTCAACAAGCTAAATGCAGAATAGTGTATAGTCATCCCCTGTGGAAACACAGTACGTGGCCAGAAATTACCACATAGGTGTTAACCCATTAAGTACATCAGGAGCAATAAGAGACCTGGGGACACAAGGTGATAGATATCCTGCATGTGACAACCATGTGTCTGTAGTGGTTACAGAAACATACCATATACCCACCTAATCATGAAGGTAAGTACAGCTAGGTCAGGGTAGGTCAATGTGCCCCTCCAGTCATCCATCAGCAGCCTCACAATTGTGTATAATGGCCCTTGTGGGATGTGCCTTAGCAGACACCTGCATCAACTGGAAAGACCCCACAAATACCCCACCAGGAGGATCTCAGAGCTGTAACAGATGCCATGTGTCACCTGATTAAACAAACTGCAGCTCCACACAGTGCCATACCGGTTGGCTGGAGGTGATCTGTGCCTGATGTATAAAGCCATGACCAAGCTGGTATCAATGGACATTTGGCACCATGTAAAATCTGAATGCTGGTGACCTATGCAGATGACAGGCCTGAACCCCAGCACAGACATAAACAGGACATGCTGTACCGATTGGTCCATAACCCAGAAGCTCACTCCACTCATGACTAAACTCCCAGTGCAGGTTATCCAGGGAGTCCCTCATTGACTGCCATCCAGAGGAATCATGATGACTGGATGGGAGATGGTAGGTGTACCCTGGATATTACATGTATGTCATGGGTAGACAGAGGCACAGCACACTAACCTTGACATATGTCATGGCAAACACCAGTAAATGTGTGTTGAAGGACAAACACTCTCTGACTAGCATTACAAATGGCCTAGGGCACATGGCCATTGTTTGTCACTGTCCACACAAGTTGTGGAATACATTGACAATGTCGGAAAATCTTGTTCTATGCTGTCCATATCTGAACAAAATGCAACATGGTCATATCTGCACAACTGGCCCTCAACCAGTCTGGTGTGCTCACTATAAATATTACAAGCAGTGATAGGACTGAAACCGATGATACTGTCCACCACAGTGAAAGTACTGAACCAGTACACTATACGACAATACACTGTTTGGTCAGTATGAAAGGATGTTGACAACTGTATGCAAACTATCCCATGGCAACCCTGCAGGCACAGCATAATGCCTGTTAGGTTCAGACACAAAGCAGTTGGGCAGTAAGAACACAACCTGATGTCCAACACTCAACTGTACATGTGAAATATAGATGAAGTCCACACACAAACACAAATGTGGTGGACCACAGATCCCAACATATGGAAAGTTCACACTGGGCATACTTGCACACTTAGATAAATGAGACGTGTCAGTCAAGAAGCCATAGAAACTGTGAACTGGGCATGCTCACACACTTAGGCCATGTCACAGTTTAGCAGTCGCACACACATATCTGGCATTTGTATGTGTTAACACAGGAACCCCCCCCACAATACAGAAATCTGCCCAGTGCACACAGTGAAATTACAACAGAGACATAAGTAAAGTACTGGATCCCACTCATATGCAAACATCTGCCACAGTACACAAGTTGTTCATAGAGATAGGGAAAGCTATGGCAATAAAGACCCACAAACAGTATATGAGCAACAGATACTTGCATCTGACAGGTAAACATATGGCCGTAGAGTGCAATACTAGGCTGTTGTCCCTAGGGAATACAGAAGGCTATCCACAGTGTATTTGGCTTCTGCCTCCGTAGTACAGTAGGCTACTGTGCCTGTGCAAAGTTAATGCATATATATGCTCTCCCCCTTACTGATGGATAGTAACAGATGTACATACCTCTTCATACATAATGATGTCAGCACACTATACATATGTCAGGAGCACAAATGATACCCAGTGATTTGAATAGCGTGCTCAGCTACTGTGCTTCTCACAAGTGTTATAATGTAGTTAGATAGGGGTTTGAATCCTGTAAGTGCTCAGTGTGTGTATGTATGACTGTGGGGGTGGGGGAGTAGTGTGTGTGCAATTCCATGTGTAAGAGAAATGTCCCTTTTGGCAACTAGTACAACACAACACATGCTGCATATTCCACTGTCTAAACACTGATGATGTCAGCACCCTATAAGTACAGCAGGAGAAAGCAAGCCACCCAGTAATGCAAATAGCGTGCTCTGCTACTGCGTCTCTCACAAGTGTCATAACATAGTTAGGTAGGGCTTTGAATCCTGCAAGTGCTGAATGTGTGTGGGGGAGTAGTGTGTGTGCAATTCTATGTGTAAGAGAAATGTCCTTTTTGGCAACTAGTACAACACAGCAGATGCTGCATATTCCACTGTCTAAACACTGATGATGTCAGCACCCTATAAGTACAGCAGGAGAAAACAAGCCTCCCAGTAATGCAAATAGCTCATTCTGCTACTGCATCTCTCATAAGTGTCATAACATAATTAGGTGGGGGTTTAAAACCTGCAAGTGCTTAGTGTGTGTGTAAATGCGTGTGGGGGAGTACTGTGTGTGAAATTCTATGTGAAAGAGAAATGTCCCTTTTGGCAACTAGTACAACACAACACATGCTGCATATTCCACTGTCTAAACACTGATGATATCAGCACCCTATAAGTACAGCAGGAGAAAGCAAGCCTCCCAGTAACGGAAATAGCGTGCTCTGCTACTGCGTCTCTCACAAGTGTCATAACATAGTTAGGTAGGGGTTTCAATCCTGCAAGTGCTCAGTGTGAATATGGGTGGGGGAGTAGTGTGTGTGCAATTCTATGTGTAAGAGAAATGTCCCTTTTGGCAACTAGTACAACACAAGACATGCTGCATATTCCACTGTCTAAACACTGATTATGTCAGCATCCTATAAGTACAGCAAGAGAAAGCAAGCCTCCTAGTAATGCAAATAGCATGCTCTGCTACTGCATCTCTCACAAGTGTCATAACATAGTTAGGTAGGGGTTTGAAACTTGCAAGTGCTTAGTGTGTGTGTGAATGTGTGTGGGGGAGTACTGTGTGTGTAAGAGAAATGTCCCTTTTGGCAACTAGTACAACACAACACATGCTGCATATTCCACTGTCTAAACACTGAAGATGTCAGCACCCTATAAGTACAGCAGGAGAAAGCAAGCCTCCCAGTAATGCAAATAGCATGCTCTGCTACTGCGTCTCTCACAACTGTCATAACATAGTTAGGTAGGGGTTTGTATCCTACAAACACCATGTGTGTTTTTGTCACACAGTTTGTGCATGTGTGTGGGGGGGTGTTCCCAATATTGCACGACATACATTATATCAGTAATGTCAATGCACACATGATGCATGTGTGTGCCACATACACATATGTACCTGTGACCTTTAATAGTTCCCATGTCCGAAGCCTGCCTCATGTGAATACATGGAATTTGCATTAGACAACTGTATGACTGTGGTGTTCTGTGCAGGGGCTGCATGTGGTATGTGAATATACAGTGTGAGTTGTAGATGGTGTCATCCTACCAGCGAGGGATACACGACTGGTCTGGAGCATATAGTCCACATGTTGGTGATGAACAGGTGCAGCATGTTTTCACCTCTTGTGGGAGTGGTAACAAGTTGTTCCATAGCAATGCAGAGAATGAATGCTAGGAACCTTTCAGCTAGGGTCTTGGAGCTAGAGTAATGCTCACACTCTATGTTTGGGTAGTTGCAGTCCACCCATATAATGGTGTTTGTAGAGAACGTCATATTCCCAGTGTTGTCAGGAAGGCCAAGTGGGTTTCCTGGGTATGGGAGGGTGGTGTGTGCCAGGCTATGAACCTGAAGGCAGTCTAACCCACTGTTAGTTGCACATGGATAGGCTCTGATGCTTTGTCTGTGCCACCAACCTGGGGGTGTGTGTATCTGAGGTGCCTTTGGATACATCCCCCCTGTTCTGGTTTGGTGCATGTGTAGGGGATGACAAACATGGTATGAGGTATGACCTGGCAGTGATGGGGTGCACCTGGGAGCCTTGTACCAGGAGTCTGTTACTGCACGGATATTGCTGTTACCCATGCTAAGGACAGTTTCCACTGCATGCATCTTGAGGTTTACACTGCTGGTGTTGAGTAGCATTACTATTAGTGTCCTATCCCATGTGATACCAGTGTAGGTGGCTATGTAATGTCAGCCTTGCATACAAAGGCACTATGTGTGTAGCAAGAGCCTCTGCCAATATACAACGGCCCATGGGTGACAGGTGCAAGCTGTCCCTAGCAAAGCAACGTGACTTGTCTAGCATGTAATCCCACACTGACAGGCATTGGATCCCCTTTGAAAGTCACCTAAACATATGGTAATTGTAGAAACTGATCATCCTGTCTACATATTGTGGCAGCGTTCTTGGTGAGGGTAAGATGCTACTCAAGGTCAGGGTCATACCAGCCTGTGCCACATGCTCAGAGAGCCCCTCTATGTCCCCTAACATGTAGTCCAGGGAGGTGCATCACAGGTCATACACACTGGCACAGACAATGACTGAGTCATATTTGTACATGCCTTGGAGTGACCTGTATGCTTGTGTTATGTGGTGGATCATAGTGCCCGACGGGCATCTCACCGTGACCTTCACTATGTTCAGCCTGGTGAGCAGGACCTCAGTGTACCTGACGATAGAGGTACCTATTACAACTGTAGCAGGTGTGTTGTTAAGCCATATGGGCTGTGACTGTTTGGCACACAGGCTTTGTGAGCTATGTGTTGCATGTGCTCTGCTCTGGCATAACGCTTGCTTGTGTGTCTGCTTTGCAGGTGTCAGCTGCTCAGGCAGGATGCTATTCTGAGAGTCCAAGAATGTACCTGTGTGTTTCTGTGTTTGGATTGCTGTCGTGGCAGGTCTATGTGAGACTGGTATTGTATTCAATGTAGCATCCCACTCCACCTGACAGGGTATGCCAGTACTGAGTTAAGAAAGCTTAGCCCCCAGTTTGGCTATGTGGTTGCATCTCTCACATGTGTTGTAAGTTTATGGGAAGGGGAGAGGGTTGTCTGTGTACATGAGGCAGCTGTAACATTGCCACATGACTCACAGATTCACCAACTGGACCAGAGAGTAGATTGACAAGTGACTTTGCACATGCTACCATAGCACTGTGAATCCCATAATAATTAACGACACATAGGGCCAATGGGGAACAAGGTACTCAAGGTGAGTATGTGAGGGTGTAGTGCTCCTGATTTGTTAGTGCTGGCATATATAAATGCTGTCTTGAGCAAATGCGAGGTAAGTCATATGCAATGTGTTACAGGCAACTTACATGCAAACAGGACAAACAGTGACGTTCTGTCAAGTGAGACATGGACATCAGTACAGTAAGCAATACAGATGTCACTAGGGATCCACAGAGGCGCTGTAAATCTGCATTGCAGGTGGAATCAGTGTTTCAGGGACATAACAAGCAAACTTGCATACAAACAAAGCTACAGTCAGCAGGCCTGGATCTAGACTATGCTACAACAAACAAGGTGTATGACTTCCAGTAGGTAACAGTGCATATATGCAGGCACTATAAGCCTGTACCCAGACATTCACAGGTCAGACGGGCTGGGTCCAGCCCCACCCCCCACAAGTGTACAGACCATGTACCTTCATAATGTAGAATAACTGGCCTGAAACCCAAGTGCTCATACCTGTAATAATACACATTTCAAATAATAGACACTGAGCCCTCACTCAACAGTTCCAGACTTAGTAGGATGTATGCTACCTGTCCTGGCACCACAGTATCCTTGACATGTATGGAGACTCTCCCTCCTGTCATAGTTAGTTCTGTGTTTTGGGGCTGTCATGCACGGTATGAGGTGAGACCTTGTAGTGCTAGTGTGAGTCTTGAACCTGTTGTGTATTAGTGCACAGATATCAACATCCTCAAACATCCTCATTGCAGAGTTGAGTGTGGACAGCATGCAACTTGCAGTTGACATGACCATCATTGAGTATCAATACGTACATTTTTGTATCCCCTGTGCTACCTATGTAGGTGGCCATCTGTTGACAGCCTCACCACCAGTATGCAAAGATGTGCAGACAGTACACTATGGAAAATTACTATGGGTGTACAAAACAATACAATGACATTCATACTGTAACTGCATCAGGCATGCTGGGATATACCCACAATGATATCATTACACTGTACTGTTGACAACATGATACTATTACTACACTTCTATGTAGTCACCCTGTGCATCAGCACCATGTTAACCTGTTCCTGCACCGATGTTACAGATTGCAGGAGGTGGCACAGTTTCATCATATGCACAGGGTGTGTACTTGGTATGCCTGAGTCTGCCACTGATACAACCAATTGACATGTCTGTGTGTGTGTGTTGGTGAGGGACAGCAGTACAAGATGGGGCAATGTTGAGGCAGTGTGTGCGTGTATGCGGTAGCCCTAGGTTTTATCAATTTGCATGTGTGTATGCATGCACACAGTTCCACCTCATGGCTGCCATATACAGGTGTTTGTGGACAGCCACAGACTGTACCTGCCAGGTCATACAGATCACTGTCTCTGGCCATGGACATGGTACCTGTGCCTGGCAGGGATGCTACGGACCATATCAGCTACTAAGCCAGACTGGGCACTGTCATCAGAAGCAGGTGGTTGGTGACTGGAGACAGGTCCCTGTTGGGAATGTCCAGAGCCATGTGCATGTGGTCTCCTGGGGGGGTCTGATGACAGCAGAGACCCAGCATTGCTGGGGCTGCTGCTGGCACTATGGGATCGGCCGCGGGCCTGTTGTCGTCCGTGACGGCTGCCAGCTGCTGCTGTTGCTGGCATACGGCCACGTCGATGCCTCAACCGTCCACCATTGCCCTGGCTCATGGACATGTAGTTGTGGAACAGATCTAATGTGTCCCCCCAACGTCTGTCAATGACCTCGGTGAAGTTACGGATGGCAGCCGCAACATCACGCATACTGTCATTCATAGCTGTGCGACATGCTCTCCGTTCCATACGTGACTGTGCCTGCATTACAGCCCGAAACATAGCTGAGGTTGAAAGACCTCTGTGGGCACGTCTGACAGGGGCGGTATGCCCACGGATGCTCCCACGAGAATCCCTGGACGTCTGCCTGTGTGGTACCATGTCAGGACCCTGGCTGCTGTGTGGGGATGCATGTGCCACCGATACCACATTACCCTGGTCAATGCCCACTGTATCCTGTCCATCACCTAGGGACATTGGTGACAAAGGATGTATTGGCAGGATGACTGTGCGCATTGATGGGGTCGACAGCTGTGTACTGTCAATTGGCTGACCAATGATGGACCCTGGCACACCTCCCTGTGCCATTATACAGGTATCATCATTATCGCTATCCACAGCAGCTGATTCAGGTTCCCTGCTGCACAACACCAGAGCAGCACAAGAACCTGTGGGAGTAAGACAGGAAACACAGTTTACAATGTGTACACAATGTTACCACTGATACACACATGCACACAGAGCACATGCACACATGAACACATGCACACAGGGCACATGCACACATGCACACATGCACACTGGGCACATGCACACATGCACACAGGGCACATGCACACATGCACACAGGGCACATGCACACATGCACACATACACACATGCACACATGCACACAGGGCACATGCACACATGCACACATGCACACAGGGCACATGCACACATGCACACATGCACACATGCACACTCCTCAGTATATGAGATATCAACACACAGACACAAACACACCTGCAATCAAACACATAGCACTACTGCTTCAGCCTATTATTACTATTAGTATCAAGAGTATTGAAGGTATTGTTATTACACACTCACCAGCATGGATAGGCTGCCTTGCTGTTACACCAGAGGGACCTGCAGAAATGAGACATTTATTGTCAGTGGGCACAACTGTGCCATTGATACTGTGAGTATGATACAGTTCAGTAGTGCAACAGTTGGCTTCCACAGGTCTACTGCTGATATTGAGAATATCACTCTTGCACAATAATTACCAAGATTACAGCTACAAACTGAGGACACACCTCACGCATGCATAAACTAACAGTGTACAGAACAGTCAACTACATACATGGCATGTTACCTGCACGCTCCGTGTCCTGCTGCTGGGTGGCTCCAGCCTCCATCATTATGCATGTATGCTGCTGCTGTTGCTGTTGGGCTGGAGTCACAACACTTAGAAGTAGTCCCTCCAGTCTGGTGAGGGGGGGTGTCTAGCCACCCCACCACCTGTGGCAAGCTGTTGCCTGTGGATATCCAAAGCACGCTGATGGACATTTCTTATTAAATCACTGCAGTGATGGCGTACCTGCTCATATGTCCGGTTATGTGTGCTTATGTCATTTACCCGATGGACCAGGTCTTGCCACAGTGCAGCCCTCTCCTGCTGGTTCTGGCTGGTGCGGGAAAAGAGTATTGTGAAATCCCGCACCAGGCTCTGGTGTATCTCTTCCTCCTCCGCAGCGGAGTACACAGGGTTTCGCTGGTGAACCATAGCCCTGAAAAGGAGAAGGAAAATATGTCAGCGATATATGTCAGCAAACTATGGCACACATAATACACATAATACTCGACTGTAGTGATATAACTTAACCCTCATATATAGCATCTGTCTGTCTATTGGGGGATACACATGTAAATGACCAGATATCAGTGCTCAGCCGACAACTGTGCAACAGTACCTGGCACACTCCATATGACAGACTAGTATACTCCAGCAGTCAGCACACTGGTCCAGGTCCAATGCACAACCTCACACTGGGGGTTTGTATCAAGGTACTGTATGGGGAACATTATCAACCCATGCACTGCATGCAATGCACGTTACATATTTCACTGGTAATGCACACTACTCTTACTTGCCATAACCCTACCTACACCACAGTCACATACAGGGTAACACAGCACAACATATGGCAATGTAGTATGTGTTGATCGCAATACCTCACACATCTGTCTCTGGCCTCACACCAAGGACACACACTACCATGACAGACAGACAGTCATGGTGAGCAATCACACCAGTACATAACATGCACCCAGTCACTGGCACACTCATTCCACCTCACATAGTTGGTTTGCAATGGGCTCATGGGTGTGCATTGTGTCTTAGGTAGGTAGTATGCTATTGGCCTTGGGCCTACAGCAGCATACTGTTATGCTACCCTGCCCCTTGTGACACATGTGATGTGATCATACCTGCTCCTGTCAAACAGTTACACAGGGTGACTCATATGGCATATTACCTATCTGCATAACATTCAGCAGGGGTATGTCTGATATCTACTCATGGGGAGCCTTGCTTCTTAATTCTGTGTGGTTTACTCCAGGGTATGTCTTATCTGTGGGTAGGGACCTGTACCTCCACCATGTGCTCTATACTGCGGTGACAAGGACGACAGACATAAGTAATTTGGGTTGTGGATGTTGGAGGTGTTTCCATGGTTGTTGGACAACTGTCATGGGTGTGACCTAACTATGTATATCCAGCAGTGGTAACCTCTATGTAGGTAGTCTGGGTGCGCTCTGTGGTCTTGTCAGTCACTCTGCATAGGTAATGTGTTTGAGTGCATTGACACAGTTACTTACGCATGTCTGTGTCCTTCTTCATATCTGTAGCTGTCATGGGAGGTACATACCGTGTAGGACATTGTGGGGTGTAGAGGGGTACAGTGACCTACATGTCCATAGCTGGCACACCATGTCTGCTGACACATTCCATGTACATGTATTACAGGACTAGTGTGCCACTGTGTATATCAATGGGGAGCCTATTGTACACTTGTTGCCCCTGTTCCCCCCTGACACATGCAGTGGTGGGCAGGCATGCACATATGTGGTGGTTACTGGTGTCAGTGTTTTGGAATGGGGTATGGTACTCCAGTATCCACACTGGTGTTCACTCCATGCCTTTGTCACCAGGCACCTTTTGCAATACATCTGCACACATGTGCCTCACTCAATATATATATATATATATATATATATATATATATATATATATATATATATATATATATATATATATATATATATATATATATATGTATATATATATATATATATATATATATATATATATATATATATATTTATATATATATATATATATATATATATATATATATATATATATATATATAGAGAGAGAGAGAGATAGATATATACATATAGATGTGGGGAGAGAGGGGGAGAGAGAGAGACAGAGGAAGAGAGAGAGTGAGAGGGGGTGGGACAGAGAGAGAGAGATAGTCATATTCAGACATATCTCTTGACAGTCAGATCTGTCTGTATATGTATATGTATCTACATATATCTATATATGTATGTGTGTATTACATATATCTGTACGTACATATTCTCTCAATCTCGATGTCTGTGCAGTAACTGAAACATGGTTCAAGGCTCCTGAGAGCACACCAGCGGTACCAGGCTATACCTCGTATCATGCTTTTTGGCCCCAAAACTCGAGCCAAAACAAAAAGGGAGGGGGAGTGTCCATATTCATCAAGGACACCCACAACTCCAGGTTAGTGGCAACACATGAAGCATCAGAGACCATCCAGGTGCAACTAACCATAGGCAAAACTGCTATACAACTGGTAGCATGTTACAGACCACCCTCCCAATCTCAGGAACCCCATTCAGCCTTCCTGAATACATTGGAGGATATGAATGTCCCACCAAACACCATCATATTGGGAGACTTCAACTACCCTAACATAGACTGGGTGCATTATTCTAGCCCAAACACCCTAGCCCAAAGGTTCCTGGAATTCATAAATTCAAATGCAATGGAACAGCTAGTCACCTCTCCCACAAGGGGAGATAATATACTAGACCTGATCATCACAAACATGGGGACAATGTGCTACACACCAGAAGTATACCCCTCACTAGTCACATCTGACCACAAACTAATCACCCTGGATATACATACCCCACCTCCACCCACAACACAAAAGACTACAGTGAGAAACCTCTCAAAAGCCGACTTTACACTTCTTAAAACTGAGTTGGTATCCTTTAAGCCCACTGGGCCAGTGGAAACCACATCCCACAATGCAGAATCCTTCACAAATGCTTTCTACAGACATCTCCAAGAATGCATGGATCATGCAATCCCAAATAAAACCAAGACCCTCTCCACCAAGGGCAGGCGTCCTGTCTGGTGGACCCCAGCCATGAACAAATTGTATAACAAAAGAAGGAAGCATACTGCACGACAGAGCAAAATCCCATAAAGAGAAGGCATCTCTGATCAGCACTAGTAGAAAGCTACGTTCTCTCATAAAAACATGCAAGGCCAACTTTGAGAGGAAAATCGCTATGGACACTAAAGATAACTACAAGGCCTTCTTCTGCTATGTTAGAAACCTGGGCAGAAACCCTCAGATATATTCAGAGTTAGTTCACAATGACAAAAACTACACTGAACACACAGATATTGCCAACATTCTGGCAGACAGGTTCAGGGAAAATTTCTCCCCTCCCTCACCCCCAAAAGAAGAATTACTTATCCCAGCTGAATGTAACCTCCCTGTCATCTCAGATGTCCAGCTGAGAACCGCCCTCAGCAAAGCTATAAACGCAGCATCAATGGGACCCGACGGTATCCCAGGTTGCGTGCTACGTGAACTCCAAGAGGAGCTAAACCCGCACATAAAATGCTATTTAACCGTAGCCTTACTACAGGATATGTACCTGAACACTGGCATACAGCAACAGTATTCCCACTCCACAAAAGAGGCACCTCTACAGACCCTGGTAACTAGCGCCCCATAAGATTAACCAGCCTGGTCCGCAAAGCTATGGAAAGACTCATTATGGAACTCATACACAGAGACATTGGGGACTTACAGACAATTGATCCCACCCAGTTCGGCTTTGTAAAGGGCAGATCCTGCCTTTTGAACCTGGTTGACCTTTTCAAAACAGTCACTAGAGCCATTGACAAGGGCACAGCAGTCCATACAGCCTACCTGGACTTGGCTAAAGCTTTCGACACAATACCCCACTCTGGCATCATAGACAAGCTCAACAGCTTAAATGTAAATCCATATGTCACAAGATGGGTTGCAAACCGGCTACAGGATAGATCCCATAAAGTCAAAATTGCTGGTGCCATGTCAGACTCAGAGCCAGTCACAAGTGGTGTCCCACAGGGCTCTGTCCTGGGACCCCTCATGTTCGGCATTTATTTCTCAGATGTGGAAGCAAACATGGGAGTGTAGTGGCTGACAAAGTTCAAAGATGACTGCATACTAGGCGCCATAGTCGATACACCAGCTGACACATACATCCTACAGAAAGGCCTTACTGAAATGGACAACTGGTGCCGGAGTCATGGCCTTAAACTGAATGCCAAATAATGTATAGTCATCCCCTTTGGGAAAAACAAAGTACCCACATATTATCACATAGACAGTAACCCACTGAGTACAGACAAAGTAATCAGAGACCTGGGGACACAAATCGATACTGACCTCTCATTTGACACCCACATTGCCAAAGTGGTTAGAAAGACTTCCTACCTTGCCCACCTTATCATGAAGGGATTCACATCCAGATCAAAGGAGGTCATTGTACCACTATACTCCTCCCTTATCAGGCCCATGAATGTGTACTATACCCCATTTGGTATGTACCTCACCTGGCACTTGCAACAGCTAGGGAGACCCCATAAGTACCTCACCAAGAGGATCAAGGGTCTCCAACAAATGTCATATGCTGCCAGACTAAAGAAACTCCAGCTCTATTCTTTAGCATACCGCCTACTTAGAGGTGATCTGTGCCTGACGTACAAGGCCATGTCCAATCAGGAATTGATGGACATGTTCCACCTCATAAAATCCTAATCCATCAGAACCACAAGAGCTAAAGATTTAAACCTCAGCACAAATATGAATAGGACATGCTGGAGGGACAGATTCATATCTCAGAGGCTTCCCATACTCTGGAAAAGAATCCCAGTTCATGTTAGGCAGAGCCCCTCACTGACTCTCTCCATGTGAATTCTTGACGAGTGGATGGGAGATCATAGGTTTACCCCAGGGGTCATCTCTGTGTCACTAGTAGACAGAGGCACAGTAAACATATACATATATATATATATATATATATATATATATATATATATATATATATATATCTACAAACATATCTCGATATACATACGTATACACATGATAGATATATATATACTCCTTTTTAGTTCCACATATGTATACACACAGTAATGTACTAATGAACATCCATTACTGTACAACCTACATTGTACATTGCACTACAACCTACATTGCTATGTGCACATAGCTACCTTCACATACATATGTATGTACAGCCTTCAGTGACAGTTGCAGTATGTCCCCGGCACTATGCACATCTTCATATACATAGATACAGACCAATAACACATATGGAGGGTTCACAGTATGTAGACTATTATATTAGTACTTTACATTACCTGTGTTTGTTGCAGCTGTTTGCGTAGGCTTTCAGTTACTTGGCCTGCTGTCAACTTGTTTGTTTTGTTGTTTTTTTAATTTTTTATTTATTTCTTTCTTTCTCTTTCTCTTTCTCTTTCTCTTTCTCTTTCTCTCTCTCTCTCTCTCTCTCTCTGTCTCTACCTCCAGAGGGTGCAATGAAAGTATTACATGTGTGGACTGGGAGTACAAGATGCTTTTGTAGGTATCTGCACATGTCCATGTGATGGCCTCTGCACCAATTGTTAGCCAGCATTTACTAATTGCATGCAGCCTGTTGTGTAGTGATTGCAGTTCTCACTGTGATTTCAGGACAGTGCTATAAAAAGGTCTGTTAGGTAGGCATAGCCCTTTCAGATTATCAGGGTGGGGACCATGCTGGTTTGCTGTGGACACTGTTCTGTGAGTGTAAGGGTTGGTATGTCTCTCATATTTCAGGCTGTGTTGTAGACACTGCAATGCATGTTGTACTGTAAGCTAAGTATTCCTTCCTCCAGTTTCCTCTTCTCCGTGTGTATGCAAACTGACACCTACGACTAGTAATACTGTGTATATGGGTGTGTGTGCTTTCCTGTGGGAATTGTGGTGTAACTGGTATACAGCAGTGGCTCTTGCAATCTATTGCTATGCCTTCAATATTTGCCCTTTACATTCACTCCTTGTATGCCTGCTAGGTGTCTTTCCTGTAATATGTTGCTATGGCTTTCCTATTTTCCATTTACATTCACAGCTTGTAATGCTTGCTATATCTGTTTGGGCAGCAGTTCCCTATGTGTTTGTTGTGGCAGGGTGTTACTGCATGCCGTGTGGTCTGGCCATGGTGTGGGCCTTGACACTTACAAGGGTATTTGATCATGCTGCTGAGCAGGCCTCAGATACTCTCAGGTGCATCTTTTATCAGCCTCATGGAATGGTACATATCAGTGGGATACTCCAATGAAATATTCTGATATTCTGCAGTTGTGACTGTGGGTTATTTCGAGCATATGTATTACTACACCATTTGTGACGTGCAAGTGGTGCATACTTTCAGTAATTCATAGTTACCATTGCATGTGTTGTAACACCTTTCTGCCTACTGTTAGTACATTTCACAGGGTGTCAGTGGGGCACAGTTGACATTTGTTTTCACATCAGAGACATCCCTGTAACTCAGTCACAGTTGCTATGTCTGGGCTCTTAACTATTCAACTATGGCAGTGTTTATCCTGCTCTGAGTATGTGTGTGGCTTGCCAGATGCTATTGTGACATTATTACCTACTAGCTACCAATTAGCATAGCTGTTTCTCTTCACACAGTACTATTTTACAAATCCACTAGATTTGACAGTAAATATACATGACATGCTTTGTGTACTAGACATGCTATATTCCCTTTACATTAATTCCTACTATTTCATGATATATTTCTTTCAGCACAACGTTCTTGTATAGCAGTCATGGCTTAGTGGTAAGTCATGCAGACTAGTGTTTCCAAGGTCCTTGGTTAGAGACTGACAGAGGTATTTTATTTTGCTGCTGAGCAAACTACAGGCCTTGTCATTCAGAGTGACTAAGGCACTTTTAAGCAGTTGTAAGCGGGTTAGCGCTGGTTTGCGCAGAGCTCACGCATGCATGCCGCCACTTAGCTTCGTGCACACATGCTTAGTTAAGCGCACAGAAGCGCACTCCCACTTACTGCTGCTTAAAAGTGCTTACTCTCGCACACACCCGCGCTATTTTCTTTTAAAGAAAAGAAAATGGGGAGATAGGAAAGTGGTGAAAAAGGGGGCACAAAGAGGGTAGGACAGTAGGAAAACAAGCTTGGGTTTTGCAGGAGGGATGTAGGAAAGGCCCATAGCTGCCCATTTCTTCATCAGCAACAGCTGATACAATTCCGGATGGTACTTAATTTTAGGCTTTATTGACATGTTTTACTTGGTTACAACAATCCTTTCCAACAGTCTCACTTGTGTCATGTTTCAGAATTTAAACGGGGATATATTTCACACATGTGTTTTACTCAGCTTGTGTAGCTGTAATTTACAGCCTGCTGCAGGTTATATACTATTATATTACAGGTGGAACATCTTTATTTCAGACTTGTTTCATTTTTATTTTTGGATTACAGGCTGCATCACACTTATGTAATCACACAGTACTAGCAGAATCTCTCTTACACTGTTACTTGCACTTTATATTAATAGGTGACTATACTGCACTCTTTTGCAAGCTGTCATACTTATATTTTTTAACAGTTACAGGGAAAGAATTACTAACCTGCCTGGTGGCGCAACCGCACAAGCTTATCGGCATAGGCTCGACGATTCGCAGAACGGACACCTGCAGCTGTAATATAAATGAAGTAATATTGGAATACACATCTCCATAATATCAGCTAGGTTAACTTTCTACATAAATGATTACATGTAACTTACTCAGTAGTGGGGCATTGGGCATTTGCCAGGCCTCCTGGATCCAATGGTTCAGTTGGTCCTGCTTCCATCACTTCAGGTCCACATGGTGGTGACGGACCTGTTCACCAGTCCTTGGTATTCCTGTGGCACTGGTGAGATCATGTGCCAACTGGCCCCATGCCTCAGCCTTGTATGCTCCCCACAGGACCTGGCCCTGCATGAGTTGGGCCTCATGATCATGGACGAAGAGCCAAACCATATATTTGGACTCCTCAACGCCCCACCTTTGTGCTCAGAAGCAACTACCCTCTCCTACACCTGCCATCCTGACTGCAAATTGGTTCCACAATCAGTTATGCTGTGTATTCCCACCTATGGGGCTTATATATGCCGTTTTTCCCACACTTATCTGTGATTGGCCATTTTGGAAATGTATCAGCTTCACAAAACCTGCTTTGTCATGCTTCTCTTTCCGTTCATTCCTATATATATGCTATTACTGCATTTCTAAGAGCAACTGTCATGGCTTAGTGGTTCAGTACTTTGACTATGGTGCATGGTGTCCTGAGTTCGATCCTGGCTATTGCTTTTTTATTTTATGACTGTCTACACAGGCTAGGAGTTGTGTCTGTGTAAAGGCAGTTTTGATACAGCTTGCTCAATGTTGCCCGCCGGTTAGCTTGTTGGCGGGGTGCGCAGCTCCCCGCAAACGGGTTACGCTGGTTTACGCGTCGTTTGGCTGTCAGCACACATATTACTCTCAGCTCAGCTACAGGCACACAGTTTCAGTGTGTTAAAATGCTGCTCAATCCCAGGCACTCATTTTACACCTGTTAAACCACTGCTCACCTACAGGCAGATATACTCAGCTTGTTAGAGTGTAGCTCAGCTATAGGCACTTCTGACATTTGTTTTTTTTTTATTATCACACATTTCTTCATAATACATGGCCAATTTCATTACATTTTACATAAAAATAATTTTATATATGTACATATATGTCAGGGAATTGTTTCGTGTTTATTTCACTAAAAATAAAAATTGATGTTGTGGGGGCTCGAACCATGACTGCCTCCTCTTCAGCCGACGTCTCTACCGCTACACTATTGCTTCTTGGCTTACTTTGCATATTTAGATCTTATATGCTTTTCCATTGACTGCTAACTGTGGCTAAGCGACGGGCATGCCCGCGCAAACGAGCGCAATCATGGGCAAACATCTTTAAAACTTAGAAAAAAAAATAACATGTTCATTTTTACATTTTATGTTTATAGTCTGTGGGGCATGTGTTGTGTTGTGTTTATTGACATTTACGCAGACTCTGTCGTGGGGGTTTACTTTCGGGACTGTTACTCTTCTGGGGCGTGTCCGTTTGCAGGACTCGCCCTACGGACACGCCCCCTACTTTCTTACACGGACCATGTTAGCCTTGGGTGTGAGTCAGCATGCCCTCATGAATATGCATGGCATGCTGACATCACACCGTTTAACTGCAGCCTCCATGTAAGACTTGTAACTCTTACACGGAGGCTTCGTGAATCGGCCTTATTCAGTGTTTAGAGGAAAAATTAACAGCAAACTCTCAGAACAGTAGGGTGAAAGTATTAAAAAAACAAACAAAAAAAAACCAAGATCATGTCTTTTATAGTTAATTTTCTTATAAATGGGGAGCTTTTACTGTTGTCTTTGCTTTCACACTACATAGTAGACTCCCTAAACTTTTATATGAATTTCTAATTAATAAATGCAGAAGTCTTAATGAATCCAGAAGTTACGTTAGCACACAAAAAGACTGCATCAAGCAAATCTTTAAGCTGCAGAATTTTGTCTGGTTCCTTCTAAGAAACGGGGCATTAAACATCTCACTTTGGTTACATGAACTTCCCAAGTTAACAAAAGTTAATAGTACTACATTTTATCTGTAAACTTCTGCTGGCATTATATTAGCTAGAAGTCTTTCATTGCAAGTTTGTCTTTCAGATGGCAAAGATATATCACAATGGTTCTGTCTGTTATTATTTCATCAAAAGCATGCAGCTGAATACCCTGCCCAGTGAATGCAGAGGGACTACCCGTATCAATAATGCAGTGAACTGAATTTCAGAAATTCAGATGTGTTATATCAAAGTTTAATTAACTATTAGAAAAGAGTTGCTGGTCAACAGCAGAGTAGAAAATCTATGCTAGGAAGTTGTGATATTCCTTTAGTGTGTTTCTTCTTTAGAAGGGTCCTGCAGAAATAATGAATTTAGTAACATGTTTCTGTTTTACATACTTACTGTAGTTTCTAGAAATGAGTTGCAAGTATGAACTCTATCTCTGACAATTTCTGGGTGACACACACACACACACACACACACACACACACACACACACACACACACACACACACACACACACACACACATTTTGGAATGTAATACTGCATTTAATATTAATACTTTATTTGTAGAGCCTAAATATGCATAATCAAAGCATATTAATAGACATAAACATATCTACCAGACCCTCTCATGTAAACATTCTATTGCAACATTAAAACAAAATGCTTTCTCTAGCTGTTTAGATCATGACATGAGCTTTTTGGTTTTTACAGCTTCATTACAACCATACTGAAAAAACTCCTTTGCACTTTCAATATGCATGCAAAGCTAACTACTTTCCTTTTTCTCTTACATTAAAAATATCATCTGCTGCAAATGGCATATAAACTGCTTTTGCCCTTTGCAAGACAAATTCATCATGATGACTAAATCCGCAGACCTCTGACTCCATCTTAAACTTGTTTTCTGAATTACTTGCATAGACAGTTTAGACCATTCCATTATTTCTGTGGCACTGTTTCTGAATTAAAGACAAATTAAGACTGTATTCCCTATGTCTTATGCACCATCCTTTGCTGATGATCCCTCTAACATGGTTTAGTAAATAATTTTCAGATACAGCCTTCCTTAGGTAAGAAGTCAACAAATATGGATGTGCCCCACTGTACCTGAATGCCATCTTTGTACAGTTATATGAATGGTATGTCATCAATTACGTAAAGGAATGAATGCCCAGAGACTTTAACTTCAGCAGTACCTGAAACATGTGTGAAATCAACTTAAGCAGTCAAAAATGCCTCATATTTTTGAGATGATGGAGTCATTTGTTTATATTTTACTCCATATGTCCTTCTGCCACTCTTGCCTGGCTGTACTAGTATTTTTCAACTACTGGAAACCCAAGATTACAGAGATTATCAACTGTCCATATGACTGTATAATTTTAAAAAGCCCCCATTACGAATAATTGAGTCACCTAGTAAGAGTTGGTGAAGATTGCAATCTATCAGCTGGAATTATTTCCCACTGCAGAGCTTTGGGCACTAGGATTACTGCTGGGAACAGCATTGTTTCCCATCTGTATGCTTATAGATGGCTCTATGCCACTTACCCCCTTCTCCAGCCCTTTACTTTTGGATTAAACACAAAACTTTTTTCTGAGTCAGTACTGCCTTATGTTTTGTTCTTTTTATTTTCTACTTCCTGTGTTATCATTAATGTCAAGAGGCATAATATTTCTTATCTATCTATAACTGATCTTGCCATGCTAAGCCTTCTGTGCTATTAACCCGAACAGAGATTATACTACTAAGAAAGATCCCTTGGTAAAAACTCTAAAAAGAGAGGCAAACAAATAACTCATGCAAGTGATGACGTCTGTCTGTCCTGGTAATTTTATTACCATTTGTTGACTGGATTAGTCCCAATAGGTCATTGTCCTCTTTTCAGGGCAGGTCTGAGGTAATATTCAAACTGAGTTAAAAAAAATTGGTCAGAGCACTGGGGAACTTCTCATGCTCTTTTCAATTGTAGATGGTGCTAAAGAACTGCTAACAACAATAGTAACAAGCAAGATGGATGAAGGAGCAAGTGAGATGCTAACAATCAATTTATTGCATCACAGAATGTTGATGCTCATATGGAAGAAACTACAGAAAATGCTTCATGCAGTGGTTTGTCAGATGACGTTTTGCACCTGTTGATGAGAGAGCCTGAACCAACAGACAGATCCAAAGTATCCTGGAATGATATCATCCAGGCATGTGAAGGAAACCAGAAACAAGACCAGTACCGGTTGGATGCATTGTAGAATGGACACAGATGAGGGAATTACATATGCATAGACATATAAATACATACAAATATTTAAGGCATGGGCTACTAGCCTGCCAATATAAAAAATATTTATTGCCATGACAAGCACACAGGTTAACCTTAAAATTATCTAAACTAGTACTTTCTTTAATGTAATTTGGCAGTCTCTCTTTCATGCATCAGCGACTCTTTCAGTGATCCAATTAGTACACCTCTCATTCCTATAAAAGCTTCTACATTGATTGTCTAATGATTTTCTACTACATTTTGATAACCACAAACATTCCCAGACATAGTGGCTTCTAAATACCCTATATACCTGAATAAGATCTCCTCTTGTCAGCGGAGAGCATTTGCATAGTCCAAAACGATGAGAAAGGATGGGGATATAGCTGACTTGCAGCTGTTGCAGAGGCAGGGTGAAACATTACACATCTCCATTGTATTCCTATCCCTTGGGTGTGTCCATGCAGACGTGGACAACATAGAGGAAATGGGTAGGACAATATAAGGAAAAAATCCCCAAAAGAAGATCATTGTGAGACCTCCCCCAAAGGGACTTCCTTATGCTTCTCTACTGGCCACATCTTGAATTGGCTAGGCAGGTGGAAGTTAAGACAAGAAATTGGTTGACCTGACAATGGACAGGTGGGCATAAAGGTAGAAAGGTGTAGGATGATCCAGGGAAGCAAAAAAGAGTTTTAAACAAAGAAGGAAAAGGCACTATATTAACATGTTGGAGACATATAATATTGGGCAACAGTGATTATAAATTATTTATGAGAATTTTGCAAAAATGTATTAGCAAGAGATTCAAAACATTACATATATTAATGTCTATGGTGTGAACCAATTTTAGTTAAAAGGCAAATGCAATATAGGTGATGTATATAATTGTTTTCGGTGTTATTTTATAAATCTATTTTACATTGTGAATTTTATTATGTCTGGTATGATTTAGTAATATTACTGATGGGTTGTATCATGTGATTTCTTGTTTCAAGTATTAATTGTAATTGACTGAGCTAACTGTTGATTGTACACTGAAGAAGGGTTACACCCGAAAGCTTTGCTGAAGTTATTTGCTTACTAAACTAACTGTTGAGACGTTTCTCAGCCTGAGTTTTTTTGTTCAGTAGGAGTGAGAGAAGAGCACAGAATTTTTGTCCTACTGTAAGTATCAAACATAAACATAAATATAGACCAAATATCTGCCTAAGCAAAGAAAAGAAAGCTGTATACAGACTAAAGGACTTATCATGCAAATAATGGGAATCTTCAGGAGCCTGCTAAGAAATCTCACAAGGAAAACAACCAGGTGTTACAAAGCCAGCTTATTACAATCCCAGAAAGAGAAAATCCAGAATCATCTTAAGCAAATCTGGAAAATAATTGACTAAATCAAAGTTTTTCTTTCACTTTTATTCTTCCCATATTAATAAAAAGGTCCTTAAAACTCATTCTCAAGCAACCTTAACCTACATGACTTTAATTCTCAACTCTCTTTGTCCAAATCAACTTCCTTTCTGCCCGTTAATGTTACATTTCATCACCTGCTTTGATTCCATCATCATCCTTCAGAGCAAAACTAAAAAAAAAACAATTACACCAGCTATTATAACAAATTCTAGCAGATAGACCCATGGAATAACATGGGCACATGTCTTGGTTAATTATAATGAGCCATGAAAATATAGTCACCCATCTTAAACAAATCTTTAATCTCTGCCTCTCTTTCAGGCCTATGACAACTAACTGGAAAAAAGTATTTTCAAGGGAAGGGGGAATATGTACACTGGGAAAAAGGGTTACTGTATAGAGAGTGGACCCCTGAGGGAAGGCTAGAGGGTGAGAGAATGCAGCAGCTGGCAGTACCCAGAGCCTACCATCTGGCACTTCAAGCCATAGCCCATAATATTCCCTTTGCAAGTCATATGGGCATAATGCATACCAAGATACATATTATACAGAACTTTTATTGGCCTGGATTTCCAGAGATGTAACAGGGTACTGCAGGACCTCTGTGCACTGCCAAAAGGTAGGCAAGGCAGGATACAAGGAAAAGCTCATTTTGTGCCTTTGCCTGTGATTGAGGAGCCATTTCAGGGGGTAGCTATGGATATTGTGGGGCTTCTGAGTACCCCAAGTTCCTCAGGGAAGAAATATATACTAATGGTAGTAGATTCTGCTATCAGATGTCCTGAAGCAGTGGCCCTGTCCTCCATTGAGACAGAAAAGATGGCAAATGCTTTGTTAGAGATTTTCAGCAGGTAGGTTTCCCAAAATAATACTGACAGAGGTGCCAATTTCATGTCAGACCTGCTGGCTTGTCTGTGGGAGCGCTGTGGGGTGAGGCACCTAAAGACCACCAGCTACCATACCCAGACTAATGGTCTGGTTGAGGGGTTAAATTCTACACTAAAGGCCATGATATGGGCATTTGCAGACCACTTTAAGAGGGAGTGGGACAAATATCTGTCCCATCTGTTGTTTGCTTACAGAGAGGTTTACCAGGAATGCACAGGTTTTTCACCCTTTGAGTTGCTTTATGGGCATAGGAGGATGAGACCTCTAGATATGATTCGTGATGAGTGGGAGGGTGAGTGTGAATCCCACAAGGAGTCTGTTGTGGCATATGTCCTAAATCTCAGGACAAGGATCAGGAAACTCATTGGTGTGGCCCAGGAAAACCTGGCAGAACCCCAAAACCAGAAAAAGGTCTGGCATGACAGGAATGCTCGAGTTAGATAGTATGCTTTAGGGCAGCAGGTTATGGTTCTCATTCCTGTCAGACACAACAAGCTACAGGCAGCTTGGGAGGGACCCTTCAAAGTGGTAAGGATGGTCAGTGATGTTAACTACATGGTAAAAATGCTAGGTAGGAGGCAGGGGCATAAATTGTACAATGTTAATATGATGAAACCTTACCATGATAGAGAGGCCCTTATGCTGAGTATTTGCAGTGGATGGTAGGAGGAGGCTAAGGGGGATCTGGTGACTGATTTCCTCAGTGAGGCTCGGTCTGACACCTCAGTAGAAGGGGTAGCAATACCCCAGCAGCTATCTCCTACCCAGGTTTGAGAAATCCTGGCAGTGTTACAGGAGTTTTAGGACATGATCACTGGCAAACCAGGGTGCACCCACCTGGAGCAGCATCATGTGGATACACGACCCCAAAGGCCTATTAAGCAGGCCCCTTATAGGGTACCTGAGAGGGTCAAACAGACTCTGAGGGAGGTGATACTGGAAATGCTGGAACTAGGGTCAGTCCAGGAGTCCAGGAGTCTAGCAGTCCCTGGGCCTCCCCAGTAGTGCTGGTGCCAAAGAAGGATGGCAGCACCAGGTTCTGTGTGGACTACAGGAAATTAGATAGTCAAACAGAGTCAGATGCCTACCCCATGCCTAGGACAGATGAAGCCCTAGAGCAGCTGGGTGGGGCTTATTATCTTACAACTATTGATCTTACCAAGGGCTACTGACAGATGCCCTTGACTCCCAGCACTAGACAGAGGTCAGCCTTTTTAACTCCTTTTGGTTTGTATGAGTTCATGACAATGTCTTTGGGGTGACTTTCCAGGGGCTGGTAGATCATATCCTATCAGGAGCAGGAGATTTTGCCCTTGTTTACCTGGATGACATTGCCATCTACAACCATTCCTGGCAAGAGCACCTTCAGCATATCAGTGAGGTGCTGGGCAGACTACAGAGGGCAGGGTTGACCATTAAGCCGAGTAAATATCAGGTGGGTATAGCAGAGGTCTCCTACATGGGGCATAGAGTAGGGCATGGTAAGATAGGCCAGAACCTGTCAAAGTGGAAGCCATTCAGGCATGGCCTGACTCTTTTACCAAAAAGCAGGTGAGGGCATTCTTAGGGACAGCAGGGTACTACAGAAAGTGTGTCCCCAATTATAGTACCATAGCTGCTCCTCTCACAGACCTGACAAGGAAAAACAAGCCAAATAAGGTAGTATGAACCCCAGCATGTGAGCAGGCATTCCAGCAGCTTAAAAGAGCTTTGGGAGGACCCCCTGTGTTAGCCAGTCCAGATTACAGCAAATAATTTATTGTGCAGGTGGATGCTTCAAACCATGTGGTGGGGGCTGTACTCAGCCATGTTTCCTCAGAGGGTGAAGACCACCCAGTAGTATATCTCAGTCATAGGCTCCAACCCAGGGAGGAATGCTATGCAGCTATAGAAAAGGAATGTCTAGCCATAGTTTGAGCAGTGCAGAAACTTCAGCCTTATCTGTATGGAAGGGAATTCACTGTATTTACAGACCACAATCCCTTAACATGGCTATATCGAGCCAGCCAGCAAAATGCTAAGTTACTAATGTGGAGCCTAGTTTTTCAGGCATATGATAAAACAGTCCATCACTGCAGTGGGGTTAGCAATGCCAATGCAGATGGGTTCTCAAGACAGGCAATGGGGTAAGGTATTCCCAGATAGGGTCAACCCTCTCAAGCAATGTTTCTCAAGGGTCACTTGAAAAATAGCTTGAGTTTTTTTTTGGGGGGGGGTTGTCAGGAAAGGCAATTCTGTCAGCCCACCTAGCTGGACTTTTGTAAATAATTATATGTCATTTGTGAATATCAACATGATTCATATGCTTGTGTTACAAATGTATAAGAACTGTATGATATGTGTATATCAAGCTGCTGGTACAGAAGTGTGTGTTGAACAGAGTTTGTATAGTACTGAGCTTAAAAATGTAACCGTGGCATACCCTACTAGAAAAAAACAGAAATGTTTATACACTATTGTAACTGTTTAAATGTATATATTTTAACAATGAAAACTAGAACACACAAGGTTAGTTTCATAAAAATAGCTGAAAATTTAAATAACTTTATGACCATGTAATAAAAGGATGTTACCTTTCACTTTCAGTGCAGTAACAGGCACAGTTTTATGACTTCCAGGATCTGCCTTAGATATAAGAAAAGTCCTTGTTTATGTATTTTCACAGGTAGATGCTAAATGCTATCAGCTGCATCAATGGCTGTTTTTCCCTGGGATAGAGCCAGATGAGAAGAAATCATTAATTAATAAATATTAAATGTGGTTTAATAAAACAACTGTGGAAGATTAAAATTCATTGGAATATATCTGGACATTTGGACTTTAAGGGTGTGATTGATGCTTTACATCACACTGATTGGACATATCAGTTCTAGTTTTATGCATTGGCTATTATTGTTCTCCTAGTGGACTATAATTAATACATGCAAGTCTTGGGGCTCAAAATAACAAAAGCATAAACAATATAGGTTTCCACACTTTATATGCTGCTATATCATTATATGTGATCATATTTTTTAATTGATGTGCATTTGGATTTAACAGGGGAATGTAGAATCATGTACTAAAGGATAACTGGACAGAATTAACTTGATGTTCATTTGAATATGTTTGAACATTAGGTTTATTGGGTTTACTTTTTAGTCTGGTTGGATATCTGATGTACCAGTATACATGAGGGCTATCATTGCTCCCCGTGGTGCTTACAGTTTATAAATAATCTTTGTTCTGTCTAGGGGTGATGCTAACTAAATTAACACTATTAGCATTTAAATATCATATGCTGTTGGGGCACATTACTGTTTTTTGGGTGGATTATGAATCCCAATTACACCATTGATCTTAGAACATTTTATTACTGTTCTATATGGTTGACCTTTTGCTTAATATAATTTTGATTAGGCTCCTGTAATAGTTTCTCTATAGCATTGTTAGATTATAATATAGCCCGAATTTTTGGGGCCAAATTTTTGTGGAAATATCTGGAGGGCTTAAATACTCATAATTCGGGGTTAATATTTGGGTCAGTTGTAATATTTTTAGATACGTTTATACTTCTCATTTAAGACCAGTTATCATGGATCTTGTTACAATTTTACAAGGTCTCTCAATGGACAAAGATGACCTACAAGTTTTTAGGTTAGGTCCCCCTATTGGGGATAAAGTAAATGTGCCTACTAATGATCCAGTGGATGCCTGCAATCTCATTTTTCAGAAATTTACAAAAAGTATGAAACAACTCAGAACTAATGTTTGGCATTTAAAGCTATTTAAATCTTACCAAATGAGGGGCATCACCCTGAGGGGTCTTAGAGTGAGGATTCAACCTTTGATTAGCAATCTTGATGATTGTCTAACTGAACAATGGGCCCAGGCCCAACAGAAAGCTTCTATGGGTTTTGTCGATACACTCCCAGCATATTATGATCTATTAATCAAAATATCATAGAAATGACATCTGTATGTAAGGAAACCAAAGCCTATGAAGGGCAAGCTTATTATGTTTCCTGTTTGAACCAGTTAAGCAAGGAATTACTTAATCTTGAGAAACAACTCAAAGATAAAAATATGCAAAAGTTCAATAGAGACATGGGGGACTACCAAAGGGGTAAACCCTTTGGGTTGACAAAGAATGTTAAATTTGGTAATTTTGATACTGAGTCTTCCACACAAGAGGAAGAGACCCAAATCTATTCTTAAGAAGCCTAGATTTTGTAATAGTGGGACATCAGAGGATGAATCATCCTCCACCACAAATGTAGACATTAACTATACTCAGAATTTCCCAACCCTAAAAGATGGAGTTTGGATAACCCTTTAGGGTTAAATGTTGTAGGGGAGGAAGGAAACACAGGGCAGGTAAGCAATGTCGAAAGCCTTTTGAAAATCATGATACAGCATTAAGTGGTACTGAAAATGTTCATAATATATCATCTACACCTCTTTCTGAGGCTGAATTAAAACTTTTAAATAAAGGCTTGAACTTTGTATCAGGATTTGTTGTTGATGAGGATTCATTGGCTCAAGATGTAATTTCCTTTTGTCGGTTACTTAATTTAAGACTATATTTTGATTCTACATCACCAAATGTTAACACAAATTAATTTAGATTTCTTAAATCTACCTTTATGCCAACTATGCATAAGCATGTTGCAATTTTCCATACTAGTGTGCTCAAAGATCTACATTTCAATACCAGTGAATACCAAATTTTACCTCACAATCTCTCAAAGGTTGAACAGCAGGTGGTTACAAATCTTAAAAATAACAAATATTTGATTATTTTACCAGAAGACAAGGGTGGAGTCGTAGTGGTGATGGATTGGGTTAGATATTATAATGAGGCTCAACGACAACTGATGGATGGTAGATATTATATGCACATGCCTTTAGATCCTACCTCCAAATTCAAACATCAAATAGATTCATTCCTCCTTACTGCTCTTGAAGAGGGGATTATTACTGAATCTGATTTACATCACCTTACTGTTCCGGATCCAAAACATCAATATTTGTACCTATTACCAAAAATCCATAAAGATCTACACAATCCACTGGGCAGGCCTACAGTTTCTGGCAGGGGTTCTCTTACTGAACCTCTTTCACAATTTCTTACTAAATATCTCAAACCTTTGCTGAGTTGGGTCAGATCCTGTATACAAGATACAACACAGTTCCTGCAGATAATTTCTGATATGCAGTTGGAGCATGGTTGGTATATATGTACTCTTGATGTTACTGCACAATATACCAACATCCCTCATTAGGCAGGCTTACAGGCCCTGCAATATTGGGTTGATAGGGTTGAATTATACCCACTTGGGTTAAATACCTTCTTGGTTTGTTTGGCAGGACATGTGCTTACCAAAAATGTATTTTATTTTCATGGCAAATATTTTTGGCAAGTTCAAGGAACCACAATGGGAGCATCTTTTGCTCCCATTTACGTGGACTTATTTATGGCTTTTTTGGAGGAACAACATGTTTATGACCCCAGTCATAACATGTACATGGATGAAATAGATATATGGAGATGCAATTTGGATGACTGTTGGATGGTCTGGAGGGCAGATAGTAATTATTTACAGGGATTTGTACAATATTTGAACAGTAACAAGTGGGGGATTCAATTTACAGTTAACTATCATCTCCAACAGATCAACTTTCTTGATGTTACTATCACTAGAAACATTGATAACACTCTTGCTAGTCACGTATACTATAAATACCCTGAATACAACACACTATTACATGCCAGGAGTTTCCATCCACAGCACATCCTACGCAATATTCTCAAATCACAGTTTTTATGGATGAAATGCATTTGTTCAACTCAAGACACCTTTGTACATTACAGGGAGGATCTTATTAAAAGATTTCAGACTAGGGGTTATAAACATGATATTATATTAGCCAGCAATTGGGCCTCTGAACAAGACAGGAATGAATTATTAAAATATAAGGAACAACAATATATGGGTTCGTTGGATTTTCATCTGGTTACTACATTTGGTCATAATACTAATTTACTTATGGATACTGTGAATCGACATTGGAACATATTAATGGCAGACCATAGACTATTAGATATACTAAGTGCTGTTTGTTCTCCTTTCGTAGGGGACAAACATTGGTGTCTCATTTTAGCCATTACAAACAATGGTCTGAGCCTATTACATCTAAACAACAACTTATGATTACTGGTGAACCACTTTATGGACGTGTCCCTTGTGGACACTGTACTCATTGTTCCAGTGTTGTTTAGTCAAAGCAATTTACAAGTAAAAATACATCCTTAGTACATGACATCAAATGTCTAGCTAACTGTAGCACTGACTGGATTATTTATTTAGCAACGTGCTCATGTTCTGCATTTTATATTGGACAGACATCTCGGCCCTTACATTTACGCATCACAGAACAAATCAGTGATATTAGGAATAAGAGAAACTCTAATGCTTTATATAAGCATTCATTGAAACACACCACTGCATGTTTTAGATTTACTGTTATAGACAAAATACATAGAGACAGGACCAACAAAAGTGGGTGGCACACTATTTTAAATCATAAAGAAAATAATTGGATCATTAAGTTGGGAGGGTTGTTCCCCCCATAATTAAATGAGCAATTATAATTAACCAATGAGAGTTCTTTTTGTGGTTACCAGGATATATATAAAGTACTGATACGTTCAAATTACTTGTTATTTACACTGAGGAAGGCTATTTCAGCTGAAACCAGTCTGGATTTTTTATTAGTAGGGTATTGTATTTGACTTTACCCTTATGGTATGTTGATTAAACTTGGTATTTGAATTCCACACGTTTGCGTGCTGGTTTTGCTTTTTTGGAGTACAATTCGACTTTTTTGGCCTATGCACCTGCCGTACTTGAAAGAGTTGGAGTACTGTAGTTCTTTTAACTCTAACACAGTGAAAGACTGTAAATGTGACATTTATCGACTAGAAAAATTAATCACTAAATATAAAACCTGGAAATATGAAATTCTCTATTTAGAGGAGTGCATTTGGCTCAAAATAGTACCTTTTGCTTTGAGAGTGTTTACCTTTCCAAATGGCCTCTCTAACAATGATAAGTTGTTCCATGATTTAGTGTAACTATTCAATGAATGTGATTTATTACTGCTTAAATTACCAGTTGGTGACTACCAGAATAAATTGAGCAACCTTTAAACAAACATTCACCAACTAGATGAAAACATTGAAAAATGCAACTACTTTTTCCAGTTTGTTAACCTGTACACAGGCATTTCAGCCAAAGTGAACAGGTTAATAATGACTATTATAAACAGGAAATAAAAGAAAATCCACAGAGATTTAAATGCATACAACACTGGAATTGTTTAGCCTTTGAGAAGCTTTAAGGGTAACAAACAAATGGTTAGCTTAGGAAGGAATACTGTAACACCACCTACAGGAGGGGCTGAAGTCATACATTTCGCTACATCAGTGGAAAACCCTCCAAATTCAGATAATAACCTTCCCAATTGCCCCCTATCAAATCTCCAGCCCATGTTTTAGTGCCTGCACCAGTAAGGATGAACATTCCAAAATGGAACAACAAGGAGATGAAAGCAGGGAGGGGGAAAAGGCAAAAACTGGAGGAGAAATTAGTCTGTGGAACTGAGATACTGAGTTTTAGTAAAACACCCCTAAATGAGCAAATATTTCAGTACTAAAATAGGGTTCCCTTTCCTACTGGCATAGCCGGCAAATCTCACTAGAGTACTTGTTTACTTTAAGTTGTATGCATGGAAGTTGAACTTACATTACATCTTACATGACATCTCTCAGTTCGCTTCCAAGAAGAGTCACCCAGCAAAGAGATGTATCTATAATCCATTTTTACATGGTACCTTGCACATTTTCCATGATTCCTGTGAAGAAGAGCTTAGGAATACATTTAGGAACATATAAGGAAATGCAACCTCCTGTTTAAAGAAAGAATTGCTCTCAAGGAATTATCGAAAAACACATATGTGAGAATCATTAAAGCTGACAAGGGGGGAATGTTTGTGGTTAAGGATTGTGACAAGTACACTCAGCTATTCTCAGTATATTGCAAGATGATATGGTTTACAAAGAAACCACTGTGGGAAATATCAAGAAATGTTTTTCTACTATAGATGGGTTTCTCAACAATTTATTTACCCAGGGCAATCTGATTATGAGATTTTCACATTTCTGTAATTGAGCTACCTAAAATGGTGAATATTTCTGGAATACCTAAAGTAGACAAAGATCATTTAAATCCTCCTTCTGACCAGTAGTGGCAGCTGACAGTTATAAAAGTGAATCCATTTTCATTTACCTCAACCATATTTTCAAGCAAATTGTGCAAAAATCTGAATTTTATATTAGAGACTCATTGCAGCTACTGGAGCTACTGAAGGAAATCCAGACACCTACAAGTGAATTTAAGTTTGGATCAATGGATGCTGTCTCCCTTTACACCAGCATTAATCAAGAGACAGGCACTGAGTTTGTTCGAAAGTATTCAGCAAGGTTCACTGATTTCAATAATGCCTTGATCAACACTGTTTCTTGCTGTAAACTGTCCTGAACAATAACTTTTTTTTTACTTTTTCAGGAAAATACAAACAGAACTCTGGGGTGATGATGGGGGTCAGAGTAGCTCCTCTTTTTACTAACATTATGTCATGGTGAGAACAGGAATACTTTAAACCTCACCAATTTTACCAGAAGGTGGCTTTCTATAAGAGATTTATTGATAACCTGTTTATCGTGTGGAAAGAGCTCAAATATGAATTCAGTGACCTACTTGAATGGTTTAATTCAAGCATCCCTTTTTTGAAGTTCACTAGTAGTGGTTTTGGGATGTCCATTAAGTTTTTGGACATTAATTTGACTTTCCATGCATGTGATGGTTGTATTGAGAGAAAGATCTACAGCAACAATCTTAGAAATTAAGCACTGTGAGCACTCTGAAGTTTAGTTAGCTTAAACCATCAGAAAGTGGACAGGGTCCAACTATTCAGGTCAAAGCAAATAGAAAAAAAACATGAAAGAATAGCCTTTTTGAGCAATTCAAGCTAAGCTAAAACACCAAGCAGCAGTAGTAAGAAATATTTGTAATTTAAACTCCAAACAGTAGTAAACAAATAGTAAAAACAGTCTTGTTGCCATCAAGATTTATTCACTTTTATGAATAAAAACAGCTTTACATTCTTCATACTAAAACAACAAATCTTCTTGTTGTGAATAAAAATAGCTTCACCTCTTAGTAGCAAAAAGTTTTTATTGGGTGAAACTTATATAAATTGGCAGGTAAGTGCTTTGCTTATGCAAAGGAAGTAGAAATAAATCTTGTGTTTATACATATTTCAAAAACAAAGAAAAAAAATCAGCATTCTATCTAATTCTATAAAAAGGTAAACATATAATTGTTATTGGTTAAAACTTAAATACCTCTTAGAATATCTCTTAGAATATAGATGGTTTTAATAGTCCCGTGGTTATCTTGCTTCCAGCTTCTGTGTGATTGAATGGAGTGCTTGCAGACAGGAAACTTGGTAAAACTTGAATGAGAGAACTCTGAAAAACTCGTGTGCTATAAGATATGTAAATGCACCTATGAGGATATAGTAATTGGGGTCCGTGTGTTTGGTGTTTTTATAGATACATAAATGTGTACCATTAGGTGTTAACCATCTAATCAATTATGTAGGCTAACTTGTCTAAAACACATACTACACTATACATTGCGTGATTGGCTAGACAAAATGTTTGCGGGAAATCAGGAAGTAAAATCTGACTGGGTGAAAAACTGAAATGCTGGTCTGCTTTGGGTCTTATAACAAATGTAAGGGAGAACTTCATAATTTGGGATATATGTGATAGGTATTTTTTATATAGAAAATAAATGTTGTTCTTGTTGGTATACAGCAGATTATCAGTTAAATAATAGTATTTTTTTAAAATACATAGGAGAATTTAAATAATAAGGAAAGCAACCCCACTTAAAAAATGTCTCTGTATGTTTAGAATTAATAAATATAGCTTGCCTGCAGTACTTTCGCTCATGCCTCTTCAGATCTGCCTCTTCAGTGGAAGCTTTTAATTTGAAAGAAAACTTTTTGTGCACAGAAATACAATAACTAATAACCAATTAATAATTAAAAATTAAATTATAAATAGTTGTGAAAATCTCCACCAAAGTCAAGTTAAAACAGGAGAGTTCAGCTGTCAATAATAAATGTGGTGATGGAGTCTCCTAAGATTCAGAACACTGATGATGGAAATCTGAGTGTTAAGTCCTGGTGATATACATGCTTCTACTCTGACCTGCCATTCTAATTTAAGTTTTTCTAGTTTGCCATTTAATGATCCTTGTAGTTCTTTTTGGGTATGCAATCTAAAACATGAAATTGGAATGTCTTGTGTCCGCGTTGATCTCATTTTTGTTTAACTGCTATATTGTTGTTGCCATAGCGGATGTCTGTAAGGTGTCTAGCAGTGGTTTTAAGTCTGTTGATAGCTTTCCTGATATAGAAGGCAGGGCATCAGGTATGCTGGGCCTTGTAAACTACTGATTCTGAATTGTAATTCCCAGGTTCTTGGTCGTGGTAGTAGCAGTCAGTGGTTAAGGCAGTGGAAACCCATTTTGTTGCTCATGTGCTTATGGTAACTGCAGTTGGGAGGTCCACAAGGGAATGTAGCCTTTGGGAAGTTGAGTTCGTCCATGGTTGTATTGCTCATTTTTTCAACAAAATGTCTGATATTCCCATTTCTCTGAATGTTGAAACTAGGTTTTTCTGGTACTATATTATTTAGCATTAGGTTATTCCTAAGAATAATGCCGTTGTCCTTAATGATGTCCATTATAACTTTGCAGTCAGTGGAGTAAGTAACCATCATGGAGATGTCTTTATATCCCTCATCGTGGTTTATTCTCTTGTTAGTTCTATGGCTGTTGATAAGGTTGGGATAATCAGGGTTTCGCTGTGTTGATGGTGGAAATCCCTTACATCTTTTGATACTCTCACAATCCTGAGGCCCTGGGATTTAATCATGTTCTCTTTAGTCTCGAAAGGATGACAAATGTAATAGTAAGTTCACTCTGGTGCGTTTTTGGTATAGGTTATTTCAGAGACAGTCAGAGCCTTCTGGTTTTGATATTGTGAGGTCATGAGGTCTAGGAAGTCTAGGATCTACAGGAAGGAAACCTTTGTGAGCAACTATTTACATAGACACAGTCAGCACCCACATCACATGAAGAAGGGAGTGGTGAAAGGACAATTCACACGGCTGAACAGATTAATGAGCATTGTTAAACTGTTTAAGGAAGAAATGGAAACATTAAAGCATTTCTTCATTACAATTCTGATTGGCTAGCAACCGTCATTGTTGAAAATCATTTGTTACAGACTGAGAAAGATAAACCAATCTTTGGAAAGGACCAGAACAGTTGCTCATTGGCCAATGAGGAGATACACAACCCCCAGACTAGTCTTCTGATTGGATAAAGAGGTATCTTTCCACTCATCACTGGAAAATAATTTTAGGCAATGGGAGTGTTGCAAGAATTTTAGGAGAACACCTGATTTTCACCTACAAAAGGGTGAATTCTATCAGATCCATTCTAGAAAAAACAGAGTGGACTGAAAATAATTGGTGAGAGTACCTTTGGGGCTTTTAAATGTGGCAAATGCACGCAATACCGCTTTATCTCAAATACGATGAGTATTTTCATTAGTCATTTAAATATAAATATTTTTGCATACAGTCATGGGTTGAAGGGGGTTATTTACTTAGCTCACTGTGATTCATGCACTTGCTTTTACACTGGAAAGCCTTTTAGGAAGCTGTCTCACAGAATTTATGAACATTCATTAGCAATAAGAAAAAGGGACACTAGTAATTCCCTAGAGAGACATGCGTTGCAGTGTGAGAATTATAAAAAAATTCTTCCAGTTCTTTCTGCTAGACTCTGTTGACATGAGTGACTTCTCTGGCAACTATAAAGTACTTTCAGAATGCCAAGAGTCAGAATGGCAAATCGGACTGAATTTGGATAAATATCCTGATTCAAATGGAACTGTCAACACATAATGTTTTTTACTAGCACAAAGAATTTAAATGTGATTGTGGAAAACTACAAGTTTATGTTTTACATTCACTAGTTTGATTTGTTACTTTGATTTGTATTGACATGTCACTTTAAAAACTGGGGAAAAGGGGAATGTATGTTTTTATCATGTGATCTGCTGGGCACCATTTTTAAACCTGATATGTGTTACATTACATTTATCTGATGAAGTTCTTGGTATATGAATAAAGAGCAAACAATTTTTGGTTTGTTTGTTTTACTCTACTTTTGTTTTTTTAAACAGATAGAAAGCTTGATTTTGGCATTTATAAAAAGTAGGTGTCTGTCCCACAAAACTGCAAATACTCCTAAACAGTCAGGTACCTTTAGAAATAATAAATTCTTTTAATTTCCTGGATCTTTGATTAAATGAATATCTAAATTTTCAATACCATATAAATGTGACAAGGTCAGAAATCAAACAAATCCTTTTCTGGCCTGTCCAGGTTCACATTTTTTTTCTTCAAGTGATTTGCAGGGCAGTAAGTGAAAAGGAGTTTCTTCAAGCCAGCTTTAAATATGGTCAACCCATTTTAATAGCAGTATCAATGAAAAACATGTCTATTTTACAAATTATGATCAGACTAACATAAAGATTCATCATCCTTTCTCCAAAGACTGAACACCACTGCAAAACCCCGGCCTTACTTAAATGGCTTCCAAAAAAGCCACAATCTAAATTATTGCTCTTGTCATCAGTTTATAAGGCACTCAGAATTAGAATCCTTTCCCTTTCTTGCTAATCCCCTAATGATTAAAACTAAATCTCATTCCTAGATCCATCCCTTTCTGAACTCCTGGTGTACAAACATCACAATCTAATTATCATTGTAAAGAACATATCTTTTCCCTTACTGCCTGTCAGGTTTTGAATTCTTTCCATCCTCCTTAAAAGAATTGCATTCTTACCCTAAATTCAATACAGAGCTTAAAATAAACCTTAAATTTGAAGCTAAATATAACTGTTTTCCTAGTAATGCAATCAGTTAATGAAACATCCCCCTCCCCATAATAATTTTGTATCATGTGTGCCATGTAACCTTTATTTTGTTTTTTTATCTTAAATAATATTCCTTTTATTGTATTCTCTCTTATTTTTTACATATTCATGTTACATTTCACCAAAACAGATGATCTCCTATTTTCCCTTCCAATCACTTCTCTTATTGATTCTGTCTCTGCTTTTTCATCATCTTCACTCCTTACTCTCCCTACTCATTTCCCCTCTTCTATGTATCTCTGGGATGCTTGAAATGTTTCAACAGTTACATTTGGTAGTTAATTGAATTATTGCATATGTCTGTCACTGTTTTAATAGGTAAATATGTATGCGTTACAATGTACCTTCAATATCAGTGTTGTTATTCTATCGTACTATTTACTGCCCTACGTTTAATGTTACTCATTTGCTGCAATCATTGGATTATTCTAATTACCATACATGACCATAAAAGGTCTAATGTGTCCAGTGCTCGATCACAGAGGGAAATAAAAATAAGTAAATAAACAGATAAACATATATTCTGCATCCTACAAACCACAGATGTAATGTAGTAGGGTACAATATTACTTGACATCTAATTTGCAAACAACACAGACATATATATGGCAAATGAAATGTATACTACACATGTCTGTAGTGCATTGATATAACATTATCTCCCAAAATAATATATATTCCTCTCAAATATCATTGTATTCCTGTAGTAAGTAATATAAGGAAAGTCATAAAATCCATAAAATAATGTTGCCTCACAAAAATTCAAGATACTGCTGACTCATTGATTTTGCATGTAATGTCATACCTTAAGTGAAGCTTATGATGGAATACCTTCTAGGTTCATAGGTACATACTAGGATAGCTTCCCTTGCTGGCCATTTTAAGCCTAGCCACTGTCCCTTTTTGTGCTCAGAATAACCTGTCCCATTTGGTTATGAATAGGCCTTACCCACCCCCCTAATAAGAATAACTGGGATCACATCACAGATAATTTGAGGGGACCCGTACATGGAATAAAGCATTTAAGAGCTGCCCCTGTCTATTAGTGGTACAAGGGGGAAGTCCTGGGATACATTTTCTGTTTCCCATCCATACATCTAACTTGCGCTTAAGCATCAACATGGATGACTTTGTTTTATTTTATTTTATAGGGTCATAGGTTCATAGGTATATAGTAGGCTAACAACCACTGAGGCCTTTACAAGTTTAATCAAACATCCCAACTGTAGTGCCCAAGTTTATGTGCCTTAGAGGTTACTTTAAGGGGTATATGTAAGGTAGGGCAACATTTACAGGCTGCTCCTGTCCATTAGAGACATAGGTGCTAGACCCCGGTGTGATGGAGAGTCTGTTCCAGAGCAGTATTATCCTTTGCAAAATACAATAGTCTCTCCAAACCGTTCTGTTGATGTTGCAGAAAATGTTTAGATCCCTAAATCAAGTATTTTTAATGGTATTTGTCTTGCTGATGTTTAGTAAATCCATCAGTAATGGGTTGGGGGTTGCCTTGTAAGCCAGACACAGGTCACCTTTTAGCAGTCTGTAGGATACAGAGTGTAATGACAGAGCTTTGAGTCAGTCCATGCAGGACATGTTGTTTAGGCCTTGCATCCTTAAGGTATCTCTGTAGGCATACCACTGCTGCACGTGTCTAGAGAGATACATACTACAGGGGGCATTATATTCAATGACTTGCCTAATGACAGCTGACTAAATGGGGGCAATGACATCCCTAGATCTAAGCACAATCCTTTTGTTTATAAGCTGGCAATATAGAAGGGCTTTCTTAAAACAATGAACATATATTGCTGAAAGGTTAGTACATAGTCCACATATGATCCTAAATCCAGAGCAACTGGGTCAACTCTTAGGGGCATAGTGCCTATGTGGTAGTTCCCTGGGGTAGGTGACTTCCCAAATGATAGACTAATACATTTTCTGGCATTTAGTTTTAGTTCATGCTGTCCTGAAATTTTTATTTGAAAAGAGAATATTACAGTTTCCAGACTGAAACTCTATACTGGTGGGAGCCAAAATATGCCTTTTTAGCCTATATAATATAAAATGGAGTAATGTTCTTTGAAATGAACTCTTTAAGAAAGGAATGTTATGTAAATTTTATTTTTAAGATGGCAAGTAAAATAGATATGAAAAGCATATCTGCACTGACCTATGATGACATCAGAACTAAATATATTTTACATTTCTTTCCCTAAAAGTGAATAGAGAAATGAGGAATGTTAAACATGACATAAAAATTCAAGCTGTGCACATTCTGTTATAACACACCTCACCTATAAACACAGTATAAGAACTTTGAACAGCTGCTTCACTCAGTACTGTTACTTAAAATTAGCATTACAATATGTCAACATCTTTCAAAGGTATGTGTCTACATAGATACAGACAAAATTAAGCCTCCATGGTCATCAGAAATTGAAAAAATCTGAAATTCTAAAACATTTACTGTATAGCAGTCATGCTTCTGACACTTCTGCACAAAAGATTAAACAGAAATTCATCAAAAAGATAAATATATTACAGTATGTTACATTGTTATAACAACAGACTTTAAACCTAAGAATTGCTTGTTTCTAAAAGTAATATTCAAGAAAGAGCAGTTGTGTAAGTAAACTTACCATAACAGTAGATGTATGAATGATCACTGCTGAAGTAATCTTAGGTATACGGGTTATATCCTGCCAAGGATATACCAGCTGACCAGCTTCCAAAGCTTAAAGAAGTTACTGATCTAGTTTTCATTTGTGAGAGTCTTGTTTTGCTCAGTTTTTTTACCACACACTTTTGATCTGACAGAATATAGATGCCTGTCTGTAGAGAAACATTGTAAAGCTATATCTAAGGCTAACATGCCAAGTCTGCAAAGAGAGTACAATCTGGCTCCCCCTTGCTTGTTGATGTACCATATGATTATAGTTTCTGGTGTCACAACTAGAAGAAGTCCAGGGGGACAAAGATGATTCAGGTAGTTGAGTGCCTTTTGATCAGGGCAAGCATTTCTTTTTTATTTATGGGCTTGCATAGGTCCTTGGTGTCCCACACACCTTGCATTTTTTCCCTCCTGAAACTGCTCCCCAAGCAAGTTCCGAGGGGTCTGTGGTGACTGTCTGCTTTGAAGCAGGGAAGGAGAAGGGTGATCTGCATTTAGGGAAATATGGCATCTTCACCAAGTGATTCTTCTTCAGAAAACCCCCAGCACTGAGATTTTAAAAGACAAAGGATGTCACTTCTGGGACCAAAGAGACTTCAAACGCCATTGGGCCATTCTCATGTGGAGTCTTGACAGGGGTATCATGAGAATCATAGATGCCATGAGACCCAAAATCCTGAGGTATTCTCTCTCAGTGACCAATGTATGAGTGGAAAACCTAACAAATATATCTAGATAAGAATTTTTTTCCAACAGAAGAAAATCTTTTTGAACCGAAGTATCTAATTGACACCCCAGGAGCACAATCCTGTGTGAAAGAGTCAAAAAGGACTTTTGAATGCTCTCTTGGAATCATAACTTGTGTAAGAGATCTCTCACGCAAGTGGGACTTTCCTGACATTTAAGCAAGTTATCTAAATATGGAAAAATATGGATTCCATGTAGTCTGAAATGAGCTCTAACTGGAGCTAGACACTTTGTGAACACTTTTGATGCAGTGTAAAGTCCAAAGGGCAAAGCAGAGAGCAGATTACCTGATCCAGACCTGTAGAACCTTAAAAAATACCTGAAGCCTGGATGAACAGGGTTGTGATGAAAAGCATCTATAAATGTAATGTTACCAGGAAGCTTAAATGAGGAAGAAAGGGTAACAGGTTGTGAAGTGACAGCATTTTGAACATGGGCACTATCACAAACTGGTTTACCAAATAAAGATTCAGAAATGGTTTCAAGGAACCTTTTTTTCTTTGACAATAAAATTATTCTTGAATAAAAACTTTTTCCAATTTGAGAAGGAGGAGCTGGTTTTGTTCCCCCCTGGGATAGCATGTGTTGAAGGACAGGGGGAAATAAAGGGGGAAATAGAGGAGTCTTGTCTGGTGGTTAAGGAATTACCCCCTGGAAAGGAAGGATTTCCTCCAACTGCCAGCTTTAACCTTGATGAATGATCTTCAGAACCCATTTGTCTGAAACTGTTGCCAAAGAGAAAGTGAAGATTCAGCTTTTCTGGAAGGGAAAGAGACTTCCAGGATGGCAGGGGGATCAAGATTCCTTAAATAGTCATTCTGACTTGTTGGACTATCCTTGGTTTTGGGGCGTTCCTGAATTCTTCTTCGAACCTCACTGCTATTTCTTCTTAAATGTCTGTTTACCGACATTTTGGTGAGATTGTTTATTTATGTATTTATTTATTTATTTTTTGAAATGGGTGAAAAGTCAGAGAATCTCTTAGCATATTTGGAAAAGGAGGGCTGAAAAGTCTTCGAGATCCCCAGTATCATCTTATTCCTTTCATTGCACTTTTTGGTAACATCTGTGGCACAGGAACCAAAAACAAAACGTCTGTCGAATAAATTTAAAATCTCATTTTTTCACATCACCTGGGGAGGTCCTGAGAACACAGCCAAGCTAACTTCCTCATTACAGTATAAGTGGTCATAATCTTGGAAGAAGTATCAACTGAGTCTTGTACAAACTGTAAATAATGAGCTGTGACCTGTGAAATGGAAGACACTGAATTATTTAAAGTAGATGTTTCCTTACAAGAAGAAAATGCTTTCACAGTTTGTCAGAATAAACTTTAACATATGAGCCTGACAATTCAAAATTCTGCAAACCAAAGTTGCAGAAGCATACAATTTTCCCATACTTACCGACAATCCAAACGTCCATCCCTGATAGAAGGAGTAGGACTGGAATTAATCAAATGTTTAGCAGCAGTAGGATTAATTAAAGCTATAGCTGTTGGGTCAGGTTTGAGCTGAGTCTATAAAAACTTAAAAAAATGATTGAGGAACTTTATACATTCGATCTGCCTTTTCAAGGGCAGCAGGCTGACTATCAGTCAAACTGCAGGTGGTGACACACACACATTCACCTGAGCTTACAGCACTCGAGGAATGGGTGCAGCTCCTGGAAATTCCTTCTGTAATAGCTATTGGAACATTGAGGTTTCTTAATACCTCAAAAAATACTCCCCTGAAAATACTGAGACATTCTAGAAATAGTGTCAGAGAAAGGTAAACTCCCACAGGAAGACTCAGAAATTGAGTTCTTGTTTGAATCTGAGTAAGAAAACTGATGAGAAAACACTTTAACTGCCCCCTTTATCTTCGTGTCCAGATTCAGAATCATGAATCTCTTCAGGAAAAGAAGGATATCTCTTTCTTTTACCAGAAAAAGAAGTATCAGCAACCTGAATTAAACCCTGAACCAGACCCAGTAAACTACTGCTGCCTAAAGAAATTTGAGGAGGAGTATATACATGTTTTGTTTTGCATTTCTTTTTGATAGTAAAAATAGGGCCAGCAGTGTTATTAATGGCATCATCAGTTTCCCCATGGATGTGCAGAACATTCTGACCAAACAGGGAAGTCTTGCTTATTCCTTTTCCCAAGACAGACAAGAATGGTTCTCCTTTGCCAACTGAGAGGACCCCAACAACCACAGAGAACATGGCTAATCCTCACTCCATAGTTGCTGCAGGTGCTAAGCTAGAGGGATCTGGCATAAAAGATGAGTCGAGTCACCTACCAAAGGGTGAGACAAATTGCTAGCCTGCTGTGGTGGCAAAGACTATTTGTTAAACTTTTTTTTTTTTTTGCTAGTAGAAGGACTGACCATGAGATCACTAGTTTGTTCCATGGTTAAGCCAACAAGCAGTAAGAGCCATTCAAAATTTAATGTCTTTAAAGGTCATTTTCTCACACAAAGAACACAGTAAAAAGCATTATTTTGTCAGCTCCAAAAGTAAAATAAACAGAACTTCTTAACAGGCAAAATGTTTGTCAATTACTTTAAACAGCTTTTAAATTGATGGGAAAAAGTTGCTCTCCCATTTAAAAGCACAATTAAGTGCTGTGACAGTCCATTAAAACACAAACTCCCAGCTTAAAAACAACACTCATAAACATGAAAGTACAATAAAACAAACAATTTTTTTAACGTGGAAGGTTTTCCTAAGAGGAACTTACCTGCCCAGCAAAGGCGCAGCACAAGCTGACAGTTAATCCTCAAAAGCCTGCAGAAGAGTATTCTCTTCAATGGCAGGAAAGATCTGAAGGACTTGGCACCCAAACCCGTCTTTTTAGTCATCTTATCTCAAGCAGACTAATGGTTTATGCACAAGGAAGTTGCCCTGAGGCTTTGGAAGCTGGCTAGCTGTTTTATCTTTGCCAGGGTATAAACCATATAGCGCAGGCTACTGCTTCAGTGATCAATATGATGAATACAAGGAATTATTATAGGGGAAAGCTAATTAACCACTATCATTTGCACAGTCAAACTGTAGATTAATCTAGCATTGAGATCCAGAAGCACAGTCTAAAAATCACAGCACCAAATATTTCAGTACCTTTCCCTGAAAACTTTACTAGTATCAGTCATTCTCAGAGATAGGACACATTAATAGGAAAGAGTTAAGTAGGTCAAAATGACCTACACTTTAGTAGCATTTATAAACAATGTTATTAAACAAGTTCATCAGGATGCAAGACTTGTAACAGTATTAAATTCTTAAGTGACTTACAGTAAAATGTAAGTCTTCCTGGTGTTCTAGCTTTGTTTAAAAGTACTGAGCAAGGCTGTTGTCAGGTATAGTAGCCCCTAAATGGACAACATTCCATTTCTTTCAACTGTCTCTAATTTTGAAGAACACCCCCCAAAACACACACACACTCACACAGACACGCATACACACACACACACACACACACACACACACACACACACACACACACGCACACGCACATGCACACGCACACACACACACACACACACATACACACACACACTTTTTCACCAAGACCAGTCATGCCTCTACAGGCTTGTCTCTTACACCTACCATGTCCCATTGTAACTCATAGATTTTACAGACAGATATTAATGCCAGGCATGGGAGTTTCACACTTCTTTTTGTTCAGAAAATGTGTCATGATGCAAGATGTGTTGCTGTATTAAATTCAAAGTTAAGCAGAGAGGACTAAAGTTCTGATTTGTTAATGAGCTACATCTTCTGCCAAAAGCAGAGGGTTGAAATCTTTTTACTTCATTTACCTACTATGTGTCCTTCAGCAAGGCACTTAATCAGGCAGTACACTGAGGCAATTGGGAAGCTGGGTTAGGCTACCTAATGGTCTCTTGTACTCTATGTCTAGTAACTATCCATGAATCTAATTATAGAGCAATATGCAAGGAGAGTCCCTGGTGTCTACTGTGCCCCATAATTCTTATTGTTCATAATAATCTACATTCTGCCACACTTACTGCTCTATTAAATTTTGTGTGATTTCCATTTCTTGGTGTCTAGTGTATCCCCCTAATATTACACACTTTGCTCATTAGTCTAGCTGTGTGTAGAGGTATGGCAGTCACCCCCCCCAAAACACACACGCATTCACCAAGACCAGTCACACCTCTACAGAATTGCACACATGGTGCCAGCCCCCCCCCCCCTCCCAGCACTAACCCTCCAAAGACACCCAATCTTATCATCTTTTCATGTTTTGGAAACTATACAGCTTTAACATATAAATCAGAGACCTTTGGTCAGCCAGACTTACGATTTCTCATGACATAAAGACTCTTCACTGCTTGTTTACTGATCTATTTAAAGAAACATGAACAAGCATGCCTATTTATGTAATTAACAACATAAATAATACTGAATATCTCAAAAGATGTAAGATGGAGGATGTAAACATCAATGACTTTTTCTGCATTGTCATGTAATGTTTCACCTAATTCAGTGTAATAGTCTGTAAATTACTTGTATTTTGAAATAGTAATGCACATAGAGACATATTGTATATCTTCATAATTGTTAGCAGACAACTACCAAATCTTCAGTATAGTGCATTTGTCTCCCACCATGACAATTCATTTCATGCCCTTCAATAACATCCCAATTATGAAAATATCAAGGTAAATATGAAAATACAGGTAACAAGTATCAGTCAGCAAAGAATGATATTCTAGATTAATAGACTTAGTGTCATTTTGCTGTTTATACTTTGCCTTTTCTTTTGAGCCTATTCTGTTATTAATTGATAAGTCACTCAGTGAAAGAGAATGACTTCAAAGCTATAAAACTGTAACCATTTGAAATGTTGAGACCTGCCAGAGTGAATCCTGAAACTTGGAGATAGAATGAACAACACAAAAGGCAAAAAGTTGCAGATAATTGTATTCACTCAGCAAACTGTCACAAATGGAAATCCACTGTCACCAGATGCAAAACACTTTAATAAAATTAAAATAAGCGCTTTCGTCTTGGAAGCAAGACTTCATCAGATCCAGCTGATGAAGTCTTGCTTCCAAGATGAAAGTGCTTATTTTAATTTTATTAAAGTGTTTTGCATCTGGTGACAGTGGATTTCCTTTTGTGACAGTTTGGAGACAGAATGGCCAAAAACACAGACTTACACATATTAAGTCTCAGATGGCCATTTCTCAGAATATTCCCTTTTCTCCAAAGTATGGTGATGTTGGAGTTGGTATTTATTTATAAGTTGGAGATGTGTGTGTGTGTGTGTGTGTGTGGGGAGGGGGGGTCTTTCTCTCCACATCAGGGAGTGAAGTTGGCTTGCCACCCTACAAAATAGAAGTTTAAAGGAGAAGAGTGATGTTCAAGTTTCACTCTTCTGTGGGATTTTCAGCCTTTTTTTGGGTTTTCCACATGTGGTATTTGAGGGCTGACATTACAATAGGGAGTCTATAAAACATTTTGTGTAACCTCCTCCTTAAAATGTATGCATAGATTCTATCTAATTTGGCCTACCTGTGAACAGTTCTTTACAGATGTTCTGTGGATTTAAATAATTACAGGTCCTTATGTATTATCACAACCAGATTTGGAGCAGGAGAAGCAGCTAATTTCCGAGGGCTTCTCCTTCTGAAATATGTCATCAAAGTTACTTGGGAAGTGTGTGTGTTGACAAGTGTGGAGTGGTGCAGTACGGATAATAGATTAGAAATCAGAGAAGGATTCTGGAAGTATATTTTTGCAACCACATTCGGAGCAGGAGAAGCATCTCATTTCCAAGCCATTCTCCTGCTGAAAAATGTCATGAAATGTACTTGGGAAGTGTGTGCCTTGACATCTGGATTTTGGAAGTCTGGTAAACTGATATTGACTAAATAATAAATGGCACAAATAAATTAACTGAAGATTGAGTAGGGTACAAAATAATATTCATTTGAGGATGAAAACAGCAAGGAAAGAAAAGTTCAGTTTCAATTTGTTTGTAAATTTGTAAATATGCATGTCTTAAAACCTTGCACGTAAGCATGAGGTCGTAATGGTGAAAGGTTAACCCCATTTTCTTTAAGGCTGATCTTGACTTCATGGCTGTATTATACTTTTGGAAAGGCTATTGTTACAGTTATATCTAACAAATTACCTTCACAAATGGGTAGGGTGTACATTACATCCTGTGCTGATGCACAGGAAACAGTCGCTGAAAAATTACTCTGCTTCTTAACACCATATTAAGGTGGCATGAAATTTGGACAGTTAATGATAAAGGTCGCCATTCTTTTACACTTGGTAAGCATGATAAGTTCAACTGAAAGTGACTCTCATGACAGACACTTTAGTGACATACACTTCCCAAGTAACTTTGACAACATGTTTTGGCAGGAAAACAGCTTAAAAAGTAGCCAGTTGTCTTGCTGCAAATCTGGTTGCGATAATACGGGAGTACCTAATTACATTATTAAAAAAGAGATCTACAAAATTTTTTAAGACTCCAGCTGTATTTGATTTTCATGAGATTTTAAAGTTTGTGGAATTTTGAACAATTTATTCTTTCTCTGAATACTTCACCTGGATCAGACAAATCAACACACCTAAATCTTTTCTTCAAAAACTGCAATGAAAATAGGTTTATAACAGATAATACCTACAATGCAGAATATGAAGTTGGATAATATTAATTCAAAAACAGACTCCGTGAAAAAATGTCAACACGTAGGCAGACATTGAAACACATAGTTATTTTTAAAGTAGGATTAACATTAAATGTTAATAGCAGTAAGTTCAATTGACTTTGTTTGATAATAATAACCTTTTTTATCAAATATCCCTGAATAATAGGATCATAAGTGGTTACTAGGCTAATGGCTTTAAGCCTTTTTAATCCTAGCCTTTCATGCCAAAATTTTCCAAATTACAAATACCAAAGGACTAGAGCAGGTAAGGTATATGTCTGTGCCTTAAGGCAACTACAAGCTGCCTTCGTGCATAAGAGACACAGGTGACAAGCCCGAGGTGAACTTGAGATTTCTCATCCATTGTTTCAAATTGCATTTGAATAGGCTTAGGGAAAAGCTCTGAGTCACATGAATGTGGAGTCTTTTCCAGACATGTACCTGTCCCTCCAACATGTTTTATTTATGTCTCAGCTGAGGTTTAGATTCTTAGATCAGGTAGTTTCAGTGCTCTTTGTTTTGTGAATGTGTAGCAGGTCCATCAGGGCTGGATTGGAGAAGACCTTGTAAGTAAGCTACAGATAGACTCTCTATAGGAGATTCAGCACTGAGACAGGGCTTTCAGGTGATCTGCATAGGACATGTTATTTACACCCAGTTTTCTTTTAGTGAGAAACTGGTGAAGAAGCATTATACTCAATTATTGGTCTAATGATGGTGGAGTATAGTGGAACAATGATCTCCTTGGATCTGGATGCCAAGCTCTTACCTGTATGTTGGGTCACATAGAAGGATTTCTCACCACCATGGATACATGGCAATCAAAGTTCAGGTTGCTGTCAACCTTTGTTCCTGAGTTCCTTACAAATGGATCTACTCTTAGGAAGTGTGACCAATGGTGCAATTTCAGGGGTATTCACCTTCCCAAAGAGTATAATTATGCAATTTGTGTACTGCGTTTTAGGTCATGCTCTGTTATTTGTCTAGGCCTAACCCTCTTGGAGGACATCTACATCTCTTGAGATTAATAATTGCACCCAACTTGCAGTCATCAGCAAATCAGATCTGCCAAAGGCCATCTACATTGGCCTTGACATTAGAAAGGTATATTACAAACAGGAGAAATCCCAGTACCAAGCTCTGTGAGACATCACTAGTAACAGGCCTCTTAGAGAGGCGAATTCCTCCACTCTAACTTCATGTGTCCTATCTGTGAGCCATTTGGCTATCTATTGGGTGACATAGGAATTCATACCTAGATTTGTGAGTTTGACTATAGTATCTGAGTAGAGGTATTGTGTCAAACATCTTTGTCAGTTTGTCTTAGGCAGTATGCACCATTTTGCCCTCATCCGTGGCTCTAGTGATCTTCACAAAGAAGTCCGGAAGGTTTAATAAGCATGACCTACCCTTGACAAAACTGAACTGGGATGGGTCCAGTGTTTTGAAGATATCCTTTGTCTTTGTTTATCAGGTCTATGATAATTCTTTCCACCATGAAAAGAAAGACTTGCTATGATGTGAAAACCTTAACTCAGGAGGTTTCTGTATTGCTATAAAGTCTTTCCAATTCAGAAATTGTTCTGCCACAATGGTTTTCCCCTTGCAGTGGAGAGTGATATTCCTTGAGAAGCCACATGCTAAAACAGAGGCCTACGGAAGTGACTAATGTTAGTTAGCCATGTACTGTCCCTTGAAAATGGGGGCTATGAGTTCCCCGAAAATGGTAGCTGTGAGTTACTTTTTTGTTGGCATTCCCCCATTCCCTCCTACATGGGTAGTCATGATATAAGTAATTATAGTGAAGCTGTGTGTGTATGTGTGTGTGTGTGTGTGTGTGTGTGTGTGTGTGTGTGTGTGTGTGTGTGTGTGTGTGTGTGTGTGTGTGTGTGTGTGTGTGTGTGTGTGTGTGTGTTTATGAGTGCAGCTGAATGTGTCAAAAAAAAATTGAAGATGCAACAGTCCGATTACCACCACTCCTAAAAACACAACCTGGGTATAATCTAAACGTGTCTGTATATTTAGTAGAATATTTTCCTAGGAAAATTCAAATAGTATTCCAACCATTTAAATTGATGCTCTTGACAGCATTACTTCAGTGATGAACATATGCCTCTGTCCTGAGAATCCACATCCTTCTACTGAGAACCATGGCAAGGGCCTTCCATGCATAAGATTTGATGCTGTCTAGTCCCAGTAATAAAACAATATTATAGAGTCTAACATGCTTTTCCCTGTCTAGCCCATAATATCCTCTCTCACTGAGATACAGAACCTTGTCAATTCTACTTGCCATTTTTTCAACAGACAGTGAACTGAAGCTCAGAAACAAAACAAAACTACACCTTTGTTTATGCCAGCTTTGCAAATAGCATGTCCTGTCATAGAACTATAGTTTAATCTGTATACTATTGTGTATTAAAACAGGATGTACGTTGATATATACAGCTTCTCTGTTATTTTCCATTAACGTAGCCAGTCTATGTCACCTATTCTTACTGTGCTATAAAACCACCAGAATTTATAAGCCTCACCAGGTATACATGACATACTGTGTTACATTGGTGGTGCAACAGACTCATTTTGATATTAATTACTTATCCTTCTATTTCTAATAAAACATTTTCACAATGCATGTCAGCATTAATAGAGGCAACAGATGAAAGTAGGTGGCAGGTAGTAGACCAACTGATTACCAGACAGTCTAAGTTTTAGAGAATGTAATCTAGAAATCATAGATATAAAATCATATGTTGAGACAGCAAAGCATGCAAGGAATTACAGTAGTACATCATGTCACACCAAAGCTGTCACAACTTGACTAGGAAAAGAAAAGGTAGTTAGGCAGCATTCCAGAAAGGCTATGTGAGCAGTCAGATAAAATTACACTGGAAGGTTGTTCCCTAGTTTAGACACTCCTACTAATAACATGGCATTCTAAAACAGTTATTAGTGGGAATTACTTTTTTTCTTTATGGTTGTGCCACTTACGGAGAAGTTACATGTGGCAACATTCCTCTCAAGCAGAGGGACAATTGCAGATTATTTATCTGGGTGAAGCATCATCTTTATATATTGTGGCACTCAGACCAGTATAGATGGTTTAAGGAGAGCCACTGATGAATCTTATACAGCTGTCTCAGAACAACATTAACTATTCCAATTGGTCAAGCTAATTATTCTGCTCTGGTCCTATTGAACAATGCACTCATGTATACATTTATGCATATACCTTTTATAACACTGAAGTATCAACAATGCAGAAGGAAAAGGCTGTCACCATCATGGTAATTATACAGGATACAATAGTGACATGTTGACAGGGACTTTATAAGATCTCCTAGGTTGGGATACAAGAGTGTAGTACATTGGGTTATCAAAAAGTATTCTAGGGTAGGTCAGTTCTATCAGTACACAGGGTTGGATAATGTATGAATGCCAGGCTAAGCTCAGTAACATATAAGACCGGGTCTAAAGTATCTATAAAAAGGTTCACGACGCAGTCATGGCTTACAGCATCACATAGTGGAGGGTGTCTGTCACACAGCCATGTCTTACAGCATCACATAGTGGAGGGTGTCTGTCACTCATCTGGTCAGTATAAAACAGACGAACATTTGTGGGTTCAGTTCAAGCAGCTTTATTACATAAAAACACATGATAATAATAACTTAAACTTGAATAAACTTATAAACAGACTGACTACTGCACTCATACATGTTAACTCTCTGGCTGTTCAGTCAAAATGGCACTGCTACCTGCACATGCTCTCGGTTTATGTGCACATGCCCTCACTTTGAAATGCTTCTTGAAGTCACAACACACACTGTGATCTACAGTGATCTCTGATGATTTATTGTTGGTGTCCCTGGGTGGTCATGTTGAGAGCTACATAGTTCAGATTAGGAACTTTCATGTAGGTGTATTAGGGAAATATGGAGGATTTCATACCTGTATGATACATATATAAATGTACACACACACATATAATATATATATATATATATATATATATATATATATATATATATATATATATATATATATATATATATTATATATGGGTCTACTTCATAAGATTGAAATTTCATAACGTTGAAATTCATAACACTGAGACCATAATATCGAAAATTCCAAACACTGAAAATCCAAAACACTGAAAACTCAGAACATTGAAAGTGTGCTTCATAACATTTAAAACTACATCGCACAAGTAAATAAGATCCCCTCCACCTACAACAACACCTAACTAACAAACACACTTTCTACTATGTTTCTGCAGGGGGGCAAGCCTCAGTGTATTAGGAAATTAACATTTTTCCACTGTAGTGCGATCTTGGAGTTGGTATATTTAATTTACGGGAGTGTGTGTGTGGGGGGCAGATCCCCCCACCTGGGGGTGCAGGGGGACTTGCCCCCCCTACAGAAGCATAGTAGAAAGTGTGTTTGTTAGTTAGGGTTTTGTTGAAGGTGGAGAGGATGTTGTTTACATATGCATGTAGTTTTCAATGTTATGAAGCATACTTTCAGTGTTCTGAGTTTTCAGTGTTATGGGATTTAGCTGTTTTGCTCTCAATGTTATGAAATTCAACGTTATGAAATTTCAGTGTTATGAAATATTTTGTGTGTGTGTATATATATATATATATATATATATATATATATATATATATATATATATATATGTATATATGTTTCCAGGTGATTGTCATGCTAGATAAGTAATAAGATATATTTAAGTGTTACAGGCAAGCAGGTAGGCACTTCCACAGACATTGGACAGTTTTTATTACATGCCTCCATAGATTACGGACAAAGTAGGCAGACTGTGGCTAGGTTGTTTGATGCCCTGAGCAATCCACCATCAGGCGCTTCCTTTGAACCAGAGGTCAGAACCAAAATAAAATGTCAAAATGCTGTTATGTTCATACATAATTACTCTTTCCTTGTCTCATATGTTATTCAGAATGTGTAGCAAAGAGCTACACAAGCTCCTTGCTATAGTTGTTAACACAGATACACATACTGCAAGCAAATCATTTACGCAGTCATGATTTCATTTATGGCTACTTAATTGAAAACCAATACTGTATGCTTGTGCAGCCAGGCACCTGCCTTCAGATGTAATCATGCCACTCATTTACAATGGACGATGATTGGCACTCATTTACAGTTGAAGGTGACTGGCAGCTCTTTAGCACTGCTGATCATGCCCTCTAATAACTTGCACCCAATGTAGCTGCTCCCCTTCAATACTTTTTATTTGACAAGCATGTGAGAGAACACAGCTGCTGTAGAACTAGTGATGTTCTCATTATATGTACCTTATAGTTTGGTGAACTTCCTGTCTCCATTGTTAAACCAGCTAAGTAACAACAGAGAAATATGCCATAGAGTACATACAGATTGGCTTAAGGGTAGTGATGGTAAATGTTAATGCCTCTGTTTGTTGTTTGAGCAGAGGTGACTTAAATTCAATGGCACTGTCTGGTGATTGTGCGCTACAGACCTGACAGTCAGTTCTGTCAGGCCTGTAGGGTATGTGTCACGTTAATGACCTGTGGTGTCCACTTATGTGTCATGGATAAATTCAAAATTCCTGACAGTCATGATAGAGTTAAAGTGGACATATTAGCTGAGAGGACTGTGCTGACATCTACTAGGTATATGGCCAGGACACAGCCTTCATCACCACAAGAGGTCTCTTTTTCTGGCTTGCATTTGGATGGAGAACTAGGTCTGACAGATGTACATGCTGGAAAAATAGTCTCATTGTAATGGGATGTTACAAGGTCATATTGAAAAAAAGTTTCTTTATTTCTGCATAAAACTGAATGTCAACTATTTTGCAAGTTCTGAGAAAATATCACATTGTTGTGAAATGCGTATTACTACCCAACAATTTAAGATGAATTAAGCATTCAAAAGCCAAATGCTGCATTCACTTCCTTGGGATAAGAAATTAATTTGCTCTACTTACAAGTACCTCCCTGGCAGCTTCCCAAGACTAGGCTCAGACAACTCAGAGAAAAACTGCAAAAGCCAGTTAGGCAGGACAGACTGACAGATTTCCACTGATGTCCATTCATATGTAAATGTAGTTTCAGCACCTGCATTAATAGAGGATGTTGGGGACTGGCAAGAGAAAAAAAAATCCATGTGACCCTAGTATGACTAATAGATGGTTGCAGAGAGTTTTTCAGATTTGCCCTTCCCCTACCAAGATCAAACCCATTCCCAGAAATGTACACCAGTGGGTTATGCGGACACAAGCTGGTGAACTTGAAAGAATGAGCTATAGAAGGATTCAGGTAACCTAAACCTGACAGTTAACTAGGAAGAGCAAGCAATGAATAAAATAATTGCCTTGATCTATGTGATTGCCTAGAATTACAGACTTGCTTCAAGAACAGTTTCAGAGAAACTGATACAATTTATTTCTCAGTATGCCTAAAATAAATACAAATGCAGCAATCTTTTCATATTTATTTCCATTTATTTCCCACCTTGTAACAATTTGGCTCTCACTGATTAGGTTAATGACTTATTCTGACTTGTTTTGTTTTATCTTTTCCTCTCATGAACAATTGATAAGTGCCAGAAAAGCAAGCGGTTATCAAATGAGGTTATGTAAGCACTATTAAACATGTCTTATATTTCCTGGAAAATGAATGAAAACAAACAGAAAATTGTCAGTCTCCTTTTGACAGTTTCATGCATCTTCTGATAACTCAAAACTTCCCTGCCTATTATTTAAATGTCTGTTAGCACAAGTAATCAGAAGGTATAACTTCATGCAATTGTAACTCAAAAGACAGAATACGCATTTGGTAGAAACGTTTTTGTGGGTGTAAAAAAGAAATAACGCAGATATTAATAAATGTTCCTTTGAGTGAATCACATATGGTTGAATTTAGTTTTATAAAGTGAAGGTAAGCAGGAAAATTAATATTTGAATGAAAGGTGGTGGTTGTGAAGATGTGGGAGAATGTGTTATGGCAGTTGTTGTGAATATGGAAGTGTCAAGGATTAGGGTTAGAGTAAAGTTTAGGTCATGAGATAGAGTCAGTGTTGTGCATGTTTTGTGTTGTGTGTCTTTTTGTCTTGTGTAGTTGTACTGTTAGAGAAAGGGGTTTTATTAATGTAATGGTAGGGTTAAGGTTAAGGTCGGGGTAGAGTTAGGGTTACAATTAGGGTTAGCGCACATGCCTTCACTGCACCATCTTACTCATGTGTGCTAACCCTAACCATAACCCTAAGCCTACCCCTGCTCCTAACCCTAACCCCACACATTACATTGCTAAAAACCCTTTCCCAAACAGTACCACTACCAAGATGACAAGTGATCTTGGTTTTGTTGATCGGATTTAGCACTCTTGACCAAACTCAAATCTACCTACAACAAGGTAGCTAGATAGATTTGCTGCCCAACAAACCTACAAATCCCATCACTATCTCTCTCTAAAACAACTAAACTGACTTGAATCACCAGCTTCTTCTCACTCCAGATCATCCATTCTGTCCTATACCAGCCTTCCTACACCCAGCACTATCCCCTCTCATCTCCCATTATTCTCCCTCCAGACCTCTCCAAAGCTCTAACCAAGACCTACTACAAATCTACAAATCTAAGTCTAAATTTGGATGCATGTACAGCTATCACCCCACTATTGCCTGGAATAGTCTCCCACTAGAAATCAGGACCCTTACACATCCTAAACAATTTAAGACAGCCACCAAAGAGCACTTTAAAAGTCACTGGTCCTGCCACTGCACTCTCCCTCCTTAACATCCCCTACTTCTCATACCTTAATCTACTTTCTGCCTTTAATTCACTCTTCTCACTAGCTTTCTTTAATCTTCCTTGACTACTTTTTCTACTGTCTTCTAAAATCTATTAAGCAAATTGCTTCAGAGAAACATTCTATTGTAATTGTCTTGCCTTCATGCAACTACATCATGATAAAACTGGGTTTTATAACCACTTAGCCAAAAACTATACTCATCTTAATGACATATTTCTTTTTATACATCTTGAAATAGTTATTCTATACTCCTGATTATTGACACTGAATAACATTGTATTTCTACTTAATGCCTTGTAATAATCCTGTAACATTGCTGTTTAATGATAATTTATAATGAAAATTATATAATATGTTGGAGCTTTTCTCCCTGGGCCTCCGCTGAAAAAGGGCTGTTTAGCTCAGTTGGACAATCCTGGTCAACAAATGTAAAATAAATAAAATAAAATAAAATAAAAGTTACTGATATAGATGGCTTTTTTAGTAGGAGAGAAGTTTTCAGTGTTTTGTGATTCACTTTCATGAGTCATTCAGTGTTGTGAGATTCTCGTTTTTGTTCTACCAGTTGTGATTCTCTCCTTTGAGTTTTCTACCTTTTTTGATGTAATCTTTCATATACATTTCCAGCATGAGTAATTTGAAGGTATAACTTCACTATACATTGCTTAGCTCGCTACTGCATTGCCAGGATATACTTAATGAGGCTTTTGCTATGACTTGTAAGTAAAGCTGATACACATGTTAAATGTCATTTCAGTACTACTAAGTACCAGCCCCTACAAATGAACCCTAGTGACACTGAAAGGCATCTCTGAATGCCAATCTTTGTTTGAAGCAAATGAAAGGATCAGTGAATCTACACCAGCATCACTCTGTTTGATCAGTTAATAATGCCCAATATTTTTTCTTTATGATTAACAATGAATTATTAAATGAATGCATGACAGTACAAATCTCTTTTACAAACTGTTTGCTAAACATGCAATACTTTATAAGAAATTGTCTGAACAGTTTTGTAATATTGCTTTGATATATCTCTGTCCTTCTTCCTCAAAATAAATGCTACACAGTTTCCATATTAAATGTGTTATATGATAACCCACAGTGCTCATTAGAGCATGCTGTAAACTTCTCACACCCCACACTTCCTATAATAAGGTAACTGTGTTTATGCTACTCCTTGGATGTTCTGCAAAACCATGCACTGTACTTTCTACACTCCATGTCTCATGTAATATACTAACTGCACTTGTACTGCTCTCCTTACAAGCATTGTAAGACCATGATGTACAACTATCATACTAAGTGTCTCACGTAATAAGTCAGCTTTATTGCATGAGCTATGAAATAATAATGGGCACTTTTTCCACACTTAATGTCTCAAATAATAAACTAGCCATGGACGGCCAGTGCTATTGAACTGCAGGACTGCAGCCCCCCTCAGCTGTAAAGAAGAAGAAAAATAAAATAAAAAACAAATGCGAGTCCTGGACCTTCGTGAATCCATGCTTGCAGTGTTTCCCCTATATCTGGACTGTTGGTGAACCAGTCCGAAGCATGCGCACAGAATCCGGACTGCTGCTGAGACAGTCTGGATTAGGAAGACAACATTCAAAAGCATAGATCCCAGAAGTATATGCAGTTACAACTGCATAGATTGGAAAGGGATCGGACTGCAACGTCTGCAGGCTGGGTATCAGCTTGCCCTCGTGGAAAGGAGAAGGACTTCTCATGGGATTTTAAGTGCAGAATTGGAAGGAAACTGGGCTTTAAGTGCAGAACTGCAACAAATTGATGGAGCTGGGCTAGCATTATACCTGGTGGCTAGAGAGAACCCAGGAAATATATGGTGGCTAGACAAACTTTGTACCTTGGGATCAGGTAGGAAGAGCTTGAATTCCCTACCCACCACCACTTCTGACATGTTTGCCTCATATTTTTGTTCTTGTGAAATTTGTGGTTTTCTGGATTTTGAATTCACTAAATAATGACAGGCATTTGAATTTTAGACTTCATATTCTTCAGAAAGTGCATGGTAACACAAAACCTTTTATTCTGGCAAATGTCTGTTTATAAGATTGAAATGTGTTCCTATTTTTCGGGCTGTATTCCCCCATTATTGGCTTTGTCCAGATTTTTTGTGCTAAGAGGTTGAGAGCTATGGTGAGAACTGAATTCACTGAATATGTTTTGGAGCTGTATCCCCCCATTGTTGGCTTTGTCTAGGTGTTTTGTGCTAAGAGGTTGAGAGCTATGGTGAAAACTAAATTCACTAAATGATAGCCATTTAAGTTTCAATCTACCTGTCTTTCAAGGAACAGCTCTATGTTGCTCAGACTGTAGTGCACAGGGTCCTGGGCTCAAGACTTGGCAATGAGATGCATGGTGGTAGCACAGCATTTTATTCTAGCAACTTTCCAAGATTATACAAACAATGTTTAAAATGTGTCCCTAGTTTTTGGGCTTTTGTCCTCCCCCCCAATAAATTTTGGCTTTTTCCAGATTTCTTGTGCTTCAAAGCTGAGATATACAGTTGAGTGTCAAGTGAATTTTACAAGGAGCTGAGAACTTGAAGAGAAGTTTAATGCTGCTTATGCTGTGTCTGCTTGCATTATTAATAGCACAATAGGTACTGTAGTTCTTTTTGAAGCAGAAGGCTGTGGGTTCTACTCCCAAAGTATAGCAATGCATTACTGTACTGTGTTGTACTTTTAAAAGAGGTGGATGCTGCAGTCCTGAGAATGTCCTCTTGGCAGAGATACTTAGTAACGATGAATATCAGTTTGCCATCCATTCCCTATTGCAAAATTGCTAGCTTATCATTTTTAATGTAACATATGCAATTTATTCCTCGAGGGCAACAGGCACTTTATTTGTAGATGAAACAGTTAAATATAACTTATTTAGATGACTTAGTTCTGCAGAGATTGTGCATATTTATTGATACCTGTGGATTGTCAAAGTTTGAGTAGACGTTTTATGATGGAAATGTTCTGAACTGGGTAGTTTTTGTCATTATTGGTGCATGCATTTTGTTTCATTGTTTACAGGAAAATGTTGAAAACAATAAATTTAAAACACTAACAACTGTAATGTATTATACAAGAAATATAATTTAATACAGTCAGGAAGGTATATCAAAGAACACATGCATGTTTCCTGTGCAAGTGCCTATGATTTGAAAACAGCTTGAAGTTAATCTTTACCTGTCACTGGCCAGATGTATTTTCTTTGAATGTGGGTTTCAATGCTGTTTCAATGAATGTGAGTTTCAAGGGCAAAGAAGTTTTAATGCTAAGTCTATTTTTATTCAAGTATTGCAAAGTATTTTCTTGGTGATGCTTATGAACCCGTTTTTTTGTAACACCTTCCTTTTGTATAATATTTCTGATTTTGAATGTATAACAACTCTTGATTATATAAACCCATCTTTTTGTGGAGCTTTTCTCCCCGGGCCTCTACTGAAAATGGACATATATCCAGCTAGACTAGCCCGGTCAACAAATGTAAAATAAATAAATAAATAAATAAAATTGTGAGACTGCATTGCTTTGTTTAGCAGATGTCTATTAGTGTTTGTGCTGTAAAATGTAAAATAAAATTTTTAATGAAATCCAAATCAATGGAGAAGTAAAGCAGTATGCACATTACAGTGTTTATGATACATGGGGTGAAATAGCCAAGTAATCAGACATTGGAAGACCTGCAGGGGGGAGGCCCCTTTCAACCATGATTTTGTGAGGGGGGAAGGGCGGCAAACTCAGACAGCCCCAGCTGAACTATATCTCTTAACTGTACAGATTTTTGCAGAATAAATAGATTTTTGCTTCTTATTTTTGGTTTGTTCCTCATAAAATGTGTGGTTTTCTGGCAAATCATTTATGAATGAAGTCACTAAATAATGATAGACATTGAGTTTCAGACTTCATACTCTTCAGAAAAATACATGCTAAAGCAAGATCTGTTATTCTGTCAACTAAGTTTATGCAATTTTTAGTACTGTTTGTATGTTCCCTCAATATATTTGACCTTGTCCAGATTTCTTTTGTTAAGAGGTTAACAGGTATGTGCAAATACATCGCTTTATAGAATTAGGTATATCCAAACCTCTCAAATGTCCCCGATTTTGGCTCAAAATGTTGCTCTCCCCCTAATAATCCCTCATCAAAATGGCAAATTTGGAAGAAAACATGGAGAGTTTACAATTGATAAGTAATTGTAATGATCAGAGTTATAGATTACTTTTAATTTCAGAAATGCATGTAGATTCTCTTATTTTGTCAGCTGCTCAAGTTAACAGCACTAATATTAAAAAGTGGCCCTTTTTGACAGGTTCCCAGCTGTGCTGTGTGGCTATTTTATATTTTTACATCCCATTTTTGGTCCATTTTGTCATAAAATTGTGGTTTTCTGGCAAATTAGTGGCAAATAATTAAAGACTGAAGTTAGAAAATAATGAAATGACAAACATTTGCGTTTCAGATTGTATACCCTTCAGAAAACTCATACTAATGCAGGACCTACTATTCTATTACCTGTCTAAGTTTATAAGAGCAATATTTAAAAATTGTCCTTATCTTTGGGCCTTTGTCCCACTTCTGTTTATGTCTTTGCCCAGATTTCTTGCTCTCAGGCTGAGAGATATAACAAATGTGTCAGGGGGCCATTACCGTTAGCCAGAGACATTTCAAATTGCGACATACTTGTTGCACCTCACTCCCCCACTTAGTGACTCTGGATCTGTCCAAGCAAGGCAAGAAGCAGTTATGTAGTGTAAGTGTGCAGAGTATCCCCCCATCCAAGGTAGACAGAAGTACTACAGTGGCTTTTCATCTGTTCTTGATTTTGCAGAATGTTCTGGTTTTCTGTCATATTTTTATACTGTTGATTTATGCTTCTTCTTATTCAGAAAATACATGTTGTTGCAGTGCCTGTTGCTCTTGTCTTCTTATTCAGAAAATGCATATTGTTGCAGTGCCTGTTTCTCTGTGTTTAAGTAGCAATGCTTTAATGACCATCAGGTAAGCTTGTCTGAGACTGTAAGGTGCAAGTAAACTTTAATAAGCATACTGTTAAAGAATTACCAACATTGAAAGCCTTTTTGTTGCTGCCATGCAGAGAATATTTACATAACTAGATAGCATATAAGCATTACATATTGGAATGCATATGACAGTATTTGTAATAAAGGACATGATTAGACTATTTTCAGAAGCTCATTACATTTCTTGGAGACTTGCAGTCATCTTTGCAGGCTTTACCCGTAAACTAAACAGAATGCCAATCTATTATGTGTGGCCCATAACCTGTGCAGTAATCCTGTCTTGAGCTTGTTTCTTGTTTACTTTTCATTTTTTACTTTGATCATGTTTTCCCCATGAAACAAGTAGATAGTTGTCAGGCAGCAGTTTTTTTTGGATAAGAAACATTATAAGTGGGTGTGTCACAGAGATTGCTATTTTCAGCATGTTACTTGGTACTTTTATAAAGCTGAATATAAATTATAATTAGAACTGCAATGCAAGGAGAAGTGGTTTGAGTTGAGTGCTGCTTGTTTTTTATACTTGATTTTGACTGGCATTCCAGTAATGTATTTAAAAAGTAATTTATTTTTTTCATGCCTCACAACCTTTTCATTTCCATCTAGATATTAAGTAAGCTGTCATGTAGCCAATGCATTGAAATATATATTTTTTTTCTTCTACAATTCATTTTGTCCTGATTGGACTCTCATAATTATGATTTGGCACCCAGGGCAGCGTATTTAATTAAAGTCCCAGTTTTTGCAGTTTTTAGCATAGCCCCACCCCTTTCTAGTTGGTCACACCCCTTCCCATTGGCCCCCACCCATTCAGCTGTCTCCTGCAGCTCTCCTTTGATTTGAAGTCACCAGCTGCCACTGAACTAGCAGCATTCATATTACAAGCAGGATAACATCATGTCACTTACTCTGCATAGTTCGGGTCTAATGTAATAAACTAACTCTACATATGCTAATTATTGCAAGCACAAAAGAAAATACTCTTGGTCAAGGACACCACATATACAAATGCCATAGATCTAGCAAACCTGCTGGCTGAAAGATTCAGGGAAAACCTTACCCCTCTGTTCCCCCCATCAACATTCCCAGTACTTGCCCCCATCCCCTTATATCTAGGGATCAGGTCATCACTGCTCTCTGAAAGGCAAAAAAATACAGCCTCCATGGGACCAGATAACATCCCAAGCTGCATCCTAAGTGAACTCAAGAAGGAACTTGCAGCACCATTAGGCACCCTATTCAACCAAAGCCTGAGTACTGGCTTCATCCCAGCAGAGTAGAGGATAGCCACTGTCATCCCTTTACACAAAGGTGGAGCATCCCCCGATCTGGGAAATTATAGACCCATCAGCCTAACTAGCCTGATTGCAAGGTTATGGACTGGATTATCATGGACCTCATTAACAAGGACATTGGCAACCTCTAAACACTTGATCCACACAGTTTGACTTCATCAAGGGGAGGTCATGTCTGCTAAATTTGGTCAACTTCTTTGTGACAGTCAACAAAGCCATGGATGAGAAGAAGACTGTGCACACCACCTGTCTTGATCTGGCCAAAGCCTTTAACACTATTCCCCACTCAGGCATAATAGATAAACTCTCTCAACTAGGCATTAATCCATATGTTACCATATGGGTAGGAAACTGTCTCACTGATAGAACCCATGTAGTCAAAATAGGGGAAGCCACCTCAAGCAGTAGACCCATAACAAAGGCGTGCCCCAGGGTTTAGTCTTGGGGACTCTGTTATTTGGATATACTTTTCTGAGGTGCAGGACAAAACCAGTGGGCTATGGCTGACCAAGTTTGCAGATGACTGCAAGCTAGGTGCTGTCATCAATTCCCCTAGTGATGTGGACATCCTCCAAGAGCGTCTCACTCAGACAAATGACTGGTGCCAGAAACATGGCCTCAAGCTGAATACCAAAAAATGTATCATCATCCCCATTTGGGGATAGTGATGTCCCCACAAATTTTCACATTAATAACAACATCCTAAGCACTCAATCAGTCATGAGAAATTTGGGCACCCAGGTTGATAACAACTTGACTTTTGACCACCATGTTACTTCCATGGTACGGAAAGTCTTCTACATTGCCCTCCTCATAAGTAAAGGTATCTCATCCAGGGACAAGGAGGTTATAACATCCCTGTACTCTTCCCTTATAATGCCCATTATTGAGTATAATGCATCTTTCAGCATGTACCTCACAAAGCACATGCAGCAGCTGAAGAGAACACAAAGGTTTCTCACCAGGAGAATTCAGGGCCTCAAACATCTACCATACATAGATAGGTTAATAGCCCTATCCCTCTACTCAGTTTCATACAGACTCCTCAGAGGTGACATCTGTCTGGCATACAAGGCGATCATGGACCCCACCTTGATGGGGCTGCTGCATATCCACAAGTCAAGCTCCACTCAATTAACCTGTATGAGCAGCCTCAGCCTGATCTGTGACATCAACAAGACTGGTTTACAGGACAGATTTGTGTCCCAGAGACTCCCTCATGTATGGAATACATTCCATCTCCACATCAAGCAGAGTACTTCGTTACCCCTTTTTAAGCACAAGCTGCATAATGCATGGGAAACAGAAAATATACCCCTAGGATTCCACACATGTCCCTGCTGAACAGGAGCATTGGGTGCTGATTTGTCTAAACATGGGCTTAACTCTTGGCTAGACTTATAAGGGCCTCAGCTAATAGCCTAGTAACCTCCTATGATCCTTTGATCCATGAACCGCTATTGTAAAGTGTCCTTTTGCTGCACATGCTCCTTGATCACTCTACAATGAACTTTACCCAGTATATTTGTTACTATACTGCCCCCTACATTTTCAGGAGCTCTTGCATTCACTGTTTCATCTAATAGACCAACTGCATAAAAACCTGTACTACGCATGCCATTCCCCTGGGTGCAGCAGTATATCTCCCTCAATCCTTGTCTGACCCATTCTAAATGAGGTAGATTTCCTCAAACCTGTATATTTGAACATTTCTGTTCATAGGATTTTAGCAGAGTGTGGAAAATTGTGAATCATTTGTTCATGTAATATGCACACACTTTCATTTCTTCAGGAAACTCTGTTAGTAAGGCCCAAATAGAAATAGCATTACGTTTCCATAGATCAGATTGTTGGCTGAATGTTTCTTAAGTTTCCTTAACAGTATTAAGAATAAGTTAATGTTTTTCCGGACAAAAATGAATAACCGGGAATTTTCATTTAGGGTACCAACTGTAAATGGATTCTACAGACAGCAGGTGAAATCTGTAATAGATCTTGGGAAGTGGCCAGATAAATTCTTCAAATTCTATGAGCTGGTTTCGTATTATCAAAGCTGAGCACATCTTAGTTGTCCAGATTGTGCCAGGATGTTTTTTTTTTAATTAGTCCTTCTGCAAGCCTATAAATAGCCTTCACTTTTGGAAACTCTTCATTGATGGTTTTCCTTATAACAGCTCACAGTCAGCCTATATCTTAAATTATGCTTTCATAAGAGATAATAATGATGGAATATTCAAAAAATAATCCCCCAAGGTAGCATTGCAAAATAATAAACAAAACAATATAAAAAAACTTTCTTCAGTCTATACATTATTCCTAACATCAAATATTAAAACCAAGATCAACAAAGCCAAACAACTAATAATAAAAATTATTCACTAAAATGTCTACCTGAGATGATATTCTTGCTTAAAGACTGAACAAAAAGTGTTTTATATTTGCATAAGTTAAAACAGAATCAGTATTCAGGCATTCCACTGAAAATCATAAAATGGACCCAAATAGCTCCAATATCTTGCCAAATCAATTTGCTGCTGTTTTCTTCACATCAGTGTACCCCAAGCCCCCCCCCCCCCCAAAAAAAAATGCTCATAATCAAATAGAAGCAACCCTGGGTATAAATCAAAACTATCAATTTCATGGACCTGAAGAACATCCCTGGTGGTTTATTAATTACCATTAGATATAAACCAGCAGCCTGTTTACCTCACAGACACAAGGTACAGGGATGGATTTTCACCTTTGAGAGAAACTGAATAGGCTTAAAATGGCCCAAAAGGGCAGGTAGTCTAGTAATTACCTATAAACCCTGTAAAAGCTCCATGGTACCTATTAAAAAATGTTCCATGATGCCCTGCCTGAATTCCCCTAGTAATATAAATACCACCTAGGGTCTTTCCTAAAAAGAGGCCATTATCATAGAGGGACTAATCCAGGTAACAAAGGATAAAAAAATAAATTAGCTCAATGGTGCATTATTTTGTACTGGCTTGTCTGATAATAATACAGAACAGAAATCATAAAACACATGTATTTTTTTATTTGCAGGCATGGTAGTGAAATGTTATATCTGCTGAACTACATAAAACACCTGATTTAGCTCTCACAGTATGACACAGTGAGTTGTCATGCCAGATAGGCATCATCAAAGGACATGACCTGTTTTATATTACTGCATACAAATCCATAGGAAGAGAAAGGCATTTGAGGTGGGAGATCCAGACCCTTACTTGCAGGGGTACCATTTTCAGTGCATGCAGCTTAAAAAAGAACTACATGACAGTCCACAAGCTATCATTAAACACATTTACGATTGTGATTGTTTTAAATGACAGCTTGTGAATTGTCAAATGCTTCTTTTCTTTCAAAGGCAGCTAAAAACTATTTAGTATGCTGCAGACAACTGTAATCACATCAGCAGTTGTACTGTATACTAGAAAGGACAGAAACAAACATAAGGCCCTGCTGTAAATAGAGTTAAAGAACAAAAGGCTTCAGAGAAAACATTTATTAAAACAGATCTGTGTATAGCCAGAGGAAATCAGAAACACAAAATTGTATACCATTAACAGGTTAAGCTATACTATCTCAAAAAATATGCATAGAGATTCCTGGACTTCATTAAAACTAACTCTGTAGACAAACTGGTTCAGGTCCTAACATGTTGTTCAAAAACGTTGGACCTGGTTCTAAATGGCATTGCCACCCTATGCTCAACACGTACAGCTAGCACATTACTGGTCAAAGCTAGTCAGTGTTTGGTACCACTCACTATGAGATAAAAATCTGACTTACCACAAAACCCTTCCTTTCTTAGAAACTACTCTAAAGCAAAAGACATGCATTTGGAGCCTTTCTTCCATGGCCTCTGGTGAAAATTGGTTTCGTTCCAAGTTGGACTTTCCCAGTAAACAAATGTTAAATAAATAAACAAACCCAATCCAGCAAAATTATAATCTAATGAAATTTAAGCACCTTCCTCACCTCAATGACCCCATCTCACACTGTATTGTATGTGAATAATTTTCATGACCACATCAAAGCAGACAACGAGGCATTTGTCCTCATATAGTATAAATATAATGCCAAATTCAGGAATAAATCCTTATGGTAGATGTGACACCCAGACACTGGCCCGACAATCAAGGAGCCTCAATCCTCACTACTAACACCAGTGAGGAGCGTCCATATAGGGAAAGGATAATCAATACACACACAGTAAAGTACAATTTCCCTTAAGAGCACACAGAGATCACAGCAGTCTGGGGCTGGTTTCTTCCTTTCTCCCCAGGTCCCCAATAAGACACCCCACTAGCACAGCTATAGGGTCCAGATCTTAGCCTAGTGGGCAAATTAAAACCTCCAGCACCCTCTCTGTCCAACCAGTGCTTCGTGCCCCTGCCCAAGTAGATGACACACACACACTTTGAGATAAGAGTTTATACAACCACACAGACACTCCTGGGGAAGGCTGGCACAGGTTCTCCAGCTGTGCCCCTTTTATACAGACTATATGGTAGAAATCACTGCCACCACCCAGCTAATATTTATCAGCTACTCAAAGGACCTTATGAAAGGGTGTCCAATTATACTGCGCAATATTATTAAACAAATGGTGGTGCCTTCTGTGCGGAGTCTGCATGTCCTCCCTGTGGTCACGTGGGTTTCCTCCAGGTGCTCTGGTTTCCTCCCACATCCCAAAGACATGCTGTAGGTGGATTGGACACTCTAAATTGGCCCTAGGTTTGAGTATGTGCATGTGTGTGCCTTCTGTGGAAGGTTGGGCACCGGGCTGGCAACTTGACACTGTAAAACTCCACTGCCAATCATGAGGGGACAGGTGATCCACTGTGGTGACCCCTAACCAGGAAAAGCTGAAAGAAGAAGAATATTATTATATAAATGGTAAGTGCAACCAAACAGTCAAGACTTATTTGGAGTGCACTGTTGTTACATTCTTGCAGTTCCACATTTAACACCATTTTCCCATTTAAGAGAACAAGCCTGTGGCTTATATTAATATTTACAAATGACAGAATTATCTTCAAAATTCTATCTGGCTAGGCTGGCAGCCTTCACCTATCTTCACACATCTCCTTCCCCCGGAGAACTCAAGTTAGTTTTTCAAGTGACCCTTGAGAAATGTTGCTTGAGAGGGTTAGGTCTATCTGAATATACCATACCCCATTCCCTGTCTTGAGAGCCCATCTACTTTGGCATTGCTTATCCCACTGCAGTGCTGCACTGACATATCATATGCTTGCAACCCTGGGCTCCATCTTAGCAACTTGGCATTTTGCTGGCTGGCTCTGTTGAACCATCTTAGGGGGTTGTAATTTGTCACCATGCAGATAAGGCTGTAGTTTCTGCAGTACCCACACTATGACTAGACATTCCTTTTCTACAGCTGCATAGCATTCCTCCCTGGATTGAAGTATATGACTGAGATAAACCACTGGGTGCTCTTCTCCCTCTGAAGAAACCTGGCTAAGTACAGCCCCTACTCCATGGTTTGAAGCTTCCACCTGCACATCAAATTCTTTGCTGTAATCTGGACTGGCTAACAGGGTGTCCTCCCAAAGCTTCCTTAAGCTCCTGGAATGCCTGTTCACATGCTGCAGTCCACACTACCTTATTTGGCCTGTTCTTCCTCATCAGGTCTGTGAGAGGAGCAGCTATGGTACTATAACTGGGGATGAAATTTCTGTAGTACCCTGCTGTCCCTAAGAATGCTCTCACCTGCTTTTTGGTAACATGTGCAGGCCATGCCTAAATAGCTCCCACTTTGGCAGGTTCTGGCCTGATCTTGTCAATCCCCACTCTATGTCCCAGGTAGGAGACCTCTGCCATGCCCATCTGACATTTGCTGGGCTTAATAGTCAGACCTGCCCTCTGTAGTCTGCCCAGCACCTTCCTGACATGTTGAAGGTGCTCTTGCCAGGAATGGCTGTAGATGGCAATATCATCTAGGTAAGCAAGGGCAAACCCTCCAAATCCTGCTAGAATATGATTTACCAGCCTATGGAAAGTCACTGGGGCATTTTTCATCCCAAAGGACATCTTTGTGAACTCATACAAGCCAATAGAGTCACAAAGAATGACTTCTCTTTAGCAGTGGGAGTCAAGGACACCTGCCAGTAACCCTTGGTAAGATCAATGGTTGTAAGATACTTAGCCCCACCCAGCTGCCATAGGGCCTCATCTGTTCTAGGCACAGGGTAAGTATCTGACTCTGTGTGACTATTTAATTTCCTGTAATATACACAGAACCTGATGCTGCCATCCTTTTTTGGCACCAGCTCCACTGGGGAGGCCCAGGGACTGTTGAACTGTTGAATCACCCCCAGTTCCAACATCTCCTGTATCTCCTCCCTCAGAGTCTGTTTGACTCTCTCAGGCACCCTATAAGGGGCCTGCCTAATAGGCTTTTGGGGTCCTGTATCCACCTGGTGCTGCACCAGGTGGCTGCACCCTGGTTTGAAAGTGAACATGTCCCCAAACTCCTGTAACACTGCTTGGATTTCTCAAACTTGGGTAGGAGATAACTGCCGGGACATTGCTACCCCTTACACTGAGGTGTCAGTCCGAGCCTCATTCAGGAGATCAGTCACCAGATCTCCCTCAGACTCCTCCTGCAATTTACTGCAAATGCTCAGCACAAGGCCTATCATGGTAAGGTTTCATCATGTTAACATGGTACAGTTTGTACTCCTGCCTCCTGCCTAGCAGTTCCACTATGTAGTTAACATCACTTACCTTTCTAACCACCTTTTAGGGTCTCTCCCAAGCTGCTTGCAGCTTGTTGTGTATGACAAGAATGAGAACCATTACCTGCTGTCCCACAGCATACTCTCTAGCTCGAGCATTCCTGTCATACCACTCCTTTTTCTGTTGATGGGCTTCTGCCAGGTTCACCTAGGCCAAGCCCATGAGTTCCCTGAGCCTTGTCCAGAGGTTTAGGACATATGCCACAACAGACTCCTTGTGAGGTTCACATTCTCCTTCCCACTCACCTCGAATTAAATCTAGAGGTCCCCTCACCCTATGCCCATACAGCAACTCAAAAGGTGAAAAAACTGTGGATTCCTGAGGAACCTCTCTGTAAGCAAACAACAGATGGGGCAAATATTTGTCCCACTCCCTCTTAAACTGGTCTGCAAATGCCCATAGCATGTACTTGATCATAGAGTTTAACCTCTCAACCAAACCATTAGTCTGGGGATGGTATGGGGTGTTCTTCAGGTATTTCACCCCACAGTACTTCCACATACAAGCCAGCAGGTCTGACATGAAATTGGTACCTCTGTCAGTCAGTATTTCTTTTGGAAAACCAAACCTGCTAAAAATCTCTAACAAAGCATTTGCCACCTTTTCTGCCTCAATGGCGGACAGAGCCACTGCCTCAGGGTATCGTGTAGCATAATCCAATACCACTAGGATATACTTTTTCCCTGTGGAACTTGGAGTACTCAGAGGCCCCACAATATCCATAGCTACCCTCTGAAATGGCTCCTCAATCACAGGCAAAGGTATCAAAGGAGCTCTCACCTTGTCTCCTGCCTTGCCTACCTTTTGGCACTGCTCACAGGTCTTGCAGTACCCTGTTACATCTCTGGAAATTCCAGACCAATCAAAGTTCTGCATAATAAGTCTCTTTGTACATTTTATGCCCATATGACCTGCAAACGGAATATCATGGGCTATGGCTATAAGTGTCAAATGGTAGGCTCTAGGCACTACCAACTGCTTTACTCTCTCACCTTCTAGCCCTCCCTCAGGGGTCCACTCTCTATACAGTAACCCTTTGTCCCAGTATACAGATTCCTCCTTCCCTTGAGAATTAGGTGCCTCCCTAGCTACATGCCTCAGGCCTTGCAATGTAGGGTCTGAGAGCTGAGCCTGTCTCATCTCTCTCTTTGTAACCCTTCCCAGCTCCCCTCCCACAGGAAGTCTGGCATCCTCTGACAGTGGTGCCTTACTGTCAGCCTGGGTACTACTACTCACCTCTACCTTTGCAGCCACAAGGGAGCATCAGTACTCCCAAGCAGCTGTGGCTCCTCTTCAGTCTCACATCTACAGTGTAGCTTCCTTCCTTCCTGAAGTAACCACCTCACCAGTCCTGGCTGCAAGTATGCAGTCTTTCTGGGTCTCCCCCAGGCTACCAGACCAACATGCTTGTGTCGAAGTCTGACTACATGTAACTGCATTAACACATAGTACTGCCTCATCCAAATCATTCCCTATCAGGACATCTGCAGGATGGTACTTTAGTACCCTTGTTGCCCTAACACAACCTAGTATTGGCATTTTGTCTTTCCCACTTACTGGCTCTCTCAACTTTTTTTTCCCACCTTGCCTCCGTAGACATCTGTATGCCACATGACCCCACTGGTTGCATTCAAAACATTTAACCCTAGGTCCTGGATGTATACCTGAACTAGTGGCTTCCCCTGCTACTGGCAGATTCTCTTGGGGCAGTCTGTGCTGCCCACCATGGGTTCCTTTAGACCCATGAGCAGTACTGGAGGTCTCTTTCCTGTGCAGGGATGCCCTGCTTGCTAGGTATAGGTCTCCCTTCTTCCCAACTCATGTAGCACATTGTCTATCAGCTAACCAGATCCTCATTTATTTATTTCCATTTTGATTACTGGGGACGTCCACTGGGCCCAGAGAGCCCATTTTCAGTGGAGGCCAGGGGAGAAAAGCTCAATGAAACAGATTACAGTAAAGATAGCAGTTCAAAAAAAATAAAAGTACAAGTACAAATACATATAAAATAATACAAAGCGTGAGCAATATTGCCCATAGTAGAAAATATCGTGCAGATATATTTTAACAAATTCACACAGTTAAAATCCAAAGCTATTTAAAATATTTTCAGAGTGTGAAAGATTGCATGGGAATTAGCTATAGAAGGTTATAGCCAACTATAAGGTGCTTAGAAACTCAGGAAGATGCCCTCCCGGGGCTTTTGTTAGAGAGTTCTGGGTAGGGAGAATGCAGTTACATTTCCATTTGGAGGAGAGGTAGGTGTAAAGATGAGTTTTGAAATTGTTTGTGTTTGACAGTGTCCTTAGTGTGGAAGGGAGAGAGTTCCATTTCTTACCTAAGGAGAAGGAGAGGAGAAGTTATCCAGAAGGATGTTTAGGTTTGTGGACAGTAATTAAGTTTTGGTGTTCAGATCTGAGAGTTTTATTTGGGGTAAATGGGGGAAGGATGTTAGAGTGGTGCATTTGGTTGGACTAAATATTAGTCTATGTACTGTAGTGAGCTGGAGGAAGTCAAGGTAATTTGTGAATTCTAACCAGTTGAGGGATTGGAGGGTAACACAGTGATGAGTGGAATGTTTGGCTTTGGTGGCAAATTTAGAAATGTTGTTATAACAGCTTTCAAGTTTGGAAGTGATGGAAGCGGATAGGTTAATTAGTAGTGGGACGCCATACAGAAGGGACAGAAGGAGGTAAGAGGAGGCCAGAGTATGCCTGGTAGAAGTAGAGAGGAAGTGGTTGCTCCTGTATAGCATACCTAGTTTTTGGTGAGTTTTCTTTATATTTTGCTGAATATGGATGTCGAACTTGAGGTGTTCGTCTATAGTTACACTGAGTAGTTTGGCAAAGGGAACAACTTCGATTGGAGAGTTGCTTTGGCTAAGGACTTGGAAGGAATTTTTATCAAAAGAGAATTAATTTTAGGGTGTGAATAGTACTATTTTAGATTTGTTAGCATTGAGAGAAAGGTGATTTTGGCGCATCCAGATCTCAGTAGTTGAGAAGGCAGTTTGAGTTTTAGATAGGAGTTCAGGGAGGTTAGAGGCAGAGCAGACAAGTGTAGAGTCATCTGCATACTAGATGACTTTGACATTAGGAATAGGAGAGCGAAAGTTATTGATAAAGATATTAAACAGCATTGGTCCGAGGATGGACCCCTGTGGTTCTCTGGCAGGGGTGGGTAAGAAAGGTGAGGTGCCTTTTTTTTCCATTTCTCAACCTGAGATCTATCTGACAGATAGTTTGAGAACCAGGATAGAGTGTTTGGGGAGAAATTTAGGTTTGAGAGGTGACTTAGAAGGTGCTTATGGGAAACAGTATTGAATGCTTTAGAGAGACCTAGGAGCACTGTGGATACTAAGTTCCCAGAATCTTGGGCTTGACTGACAGTTTCTAAGAATGAGAGTAGAGCTGTTATGGTGCTATGTCCTGGTTAGAAGCCATGTTGTGTAGAGGTAAGAAGTTGATTTTTAGTCAGAAAAGGCATAAGTTGGAGGTGGATGCTTTTTTCTAGGATTTTGGAGATTGGAGAGAGAAGAGCTATAGGGTGGAAGTTTGAAATGTTAGTGTTTTTGCCTCCCTTGTGGAGAGGAAGAATAAAGGCAGAACACCAGAGTTTAGGGACATAGGATTTCTTTATGGATCTATTAATTAAGATACTAATTGGGAGAGCTATACCATTGACAGAAGACTTGAAAAAGGAAAAGGGGATGTTGTCAGGTGCATTAGAGCAGGGTTTAAGTTTGGATAGAAGTATTTTTATGTAGTTAGTGGAGACAGGTTTAAGCTCAAAAATAGGTGGGAAATTATTTGGGGACTTAGATGAGGTGGAATGTAGGAGAGATGGGTCATTGTTGGGAAAAGTTTTTGTTAGGTTGGATATTGAGTCTATAAAGAAAGAGTTGAATAGTTAGGCTAATTCGAGGTCAGATTTACTTGGGTCAGGACGGGGGTTATTTTTGGAGCCTGGGTTAAGGAGTGAGTTTATGGAGTTCCAAAAAAGCCTAGGGTTTTGAGGATGGTTGGACTGGAGCTTAGTGTAGTAGGATTTTCTTTTGTCTTTGAAGATTTGTTTTTTTGCAAAGTTACGGAGCTGTGTATATTGGAGAAGGGTTTCAGGAAGTTTATTCTTTTGGTAAAGCTTCCAGGATTTGTCTCTTTGATGTATAATTTGCTTTGTTTCTTTGGTTAGCCAAGGGGTAGTTATAGTGTTTATTTTTTTTTCCTTGGTGGAGCTCGGGAATTTAGAGCGTCTGGGAAAGTAGAATTAAAGTGGTCTATTGCTTTATCAAGTGGAAGAGTATTTAGAATGTTCCAATTCATTTGTTTGTGATAGTTAGAAAAGGTTTTGGGGTCAAATTTACTAAGGTTGCAGGTCTGAATATATTGACGTTGGTTGGATGGGAGGTGGTTGCACAGTAAATGAAAGCTGGGAGGTGGTCACTAATAGAGTCAGGGATGGTGCTCATGTCCTCAGGCAAAGTGTTAAGGGCATGTTCCCTCACCAAAAGGTCTGCCAGAACTTCAAAAGTAGTGACCTGACATTCACTCACCCACCTATGAAAATAAGTGCTCAGTTCAGCAACATTTTCACACACACTTTCATCTGCTTTGTGTCTATGCTCATGAAACTTTTTCCTATATGTTTCAGGTGTTAGATTAAAAAATCAACAAGCAGTTCTTAACAACAGTATAATCAAAACATCCCTGATCAAAAATTTTAGACAACACAGTTACAGCTTTACCATGGAGTAAGGGGGGGGGGGTCAGGAACCGTACTCAGAGCCTTTGGCCAACATCATACTATTTACATCCTCTCTCAAACATATGAATGAAACTATTACAATTATCCTCTTGTTTGAACTGTGGAATAAATTTACTGACCTTTTGTGCTTCTGGGGTCCAGTTACTCCCTTCCCCATTACCTCCATGACTCTGGCGAAGAGTCAGCTTCTCCTTCTCATGCTGACTCTGCCTTTCCTTTTCCTCAGCTTCCAGGCGTAGCAGTTTCTCATTCTCCTCAGCCTGCAGACATTTCAATCTCTCAGCTGTTTCTGTTTCCAAATGCCTGGCCTCCAACTCAAGTCTCTTTAGCTATAGATGGATTTTTACGTCCTCTGCAGTAAGGTTGAACTGTCCATTCTCTGAGGGTGGTACATCTCCACTGCCAGTCTGATCATTCTCCTGGTTGCCTTTTTCTGATGCAGCTGTGACCAAATCTGCAATCATGTCTGCCTTTGCTCAGGTTTCCATGCACCAGTCCCCTAGCCTGGCACATCTCAGCCAGTTGGCTCCTTGTCAGCTTTCCATACTCCCCTGCTGACATGCTGCCTGCTCTCCCTGACTAACTAAGCTAACAAAAGAAATAAAACAATTGTGATCTGAACTCTGAGTGTTCGCGGCATGGCTGATTTAGAGTACAAAACACCTTCAGTGATCACTGTACACAAGCTACAGGAATTCAATCTACCCACACCACTACAAGCCAATTAGTATTTGCCAACCAATGAATATGTGGTGTGGATATACCACCACTGCCAAACAATTAATATGTGATGCCCGGGCACTGGCCCAGCAATCAATGAGCCTCAATCCTCACCACTAACACCAGTGAGGGGTGTCCATATAGGAAAATTATAATAAATACACACACAGTAAAGTACAATTTCACTTAAGAGCACACAGAGATCACAGTCTGTCTGGGGCTGATTTCTCCCTTTCTCTCCAGGTTTCCAATAAGACTCCCCACTGGCACAGCTGTAGGGTCTAGATCTCAGCCTAGTGGGCAAGCTAAAACCTCCAGCACCCTCAATGTCCAACCAGTGCTTTGTGTCCCTGCCCAAATAGCTGACATCACACACTTTGAGATAAGAGTTTAGACAACCACACAGACACTCCTGGGGAAAGCTGGCACAGGTTCTCCAGCTGTGCCCCTTTTACCCAGACTATACGGTAGAAATAACTGCCATCACCCAGCAAATATTGATCAGCTACTCAGAGACCCTTATGAAAGGGTGTCCAATTATACTGTGCAATATTATAATCCAAATGGTAAGTGCAACTAAACAGTCAAGACTTATTTGGAGTGTACTCTTGTTACATTTTTGCAGTTCCACATTTATTACCATTTTTTTCCATTTAAGAGAACAAGCCTGTGGCTTATATTAATATTTAAAAATGACAGAATTATCTACAAAATTCTATTTGGCTAGTCTGGCAACCTTCACCTATCTTCACAGTAGAACCCTAGTATAAACAAATTATAAGATAAAACAACAAATCTCACAGCCATAAAATCAAACTTAATACCTTATAATCCAGAGACAAGATTAGAAAGATCAACAAAGAGCACTGAAACAAAATCAAATTCCCCAAGTATAAGTGCAAACTGATAATTGCTACCTCTGCAAGGACAACTACAAAGCTTTCTTTACATTTGTCAGAAAACTTAGAGGTAATGCCCAGCAATGCTCAGAGCTAATACATGATGATAACACTTATTCATTCCCTGAGATTATTGCCAAATTAATAGTGTACAAACTCAGCTCCCATACCTCACCATAACTTTCCCCCAGCTTATTAGCTCACCTACACCACTCCTACTGAAGATCTCCCAGCAAGTCCTGAATGCTCTCTCCAAGGCCAAAAACACTCTATGGATTGTTATAATGTGCCAGGCTGTCCTTTTATCAGCACCAGACACTGCCTGGTAGGCTTGATGGTAAGTCTATTCAACATAAGTCTCTTCACTGAATTTGTTCTAGAGGAATAGAGACCTGTGGTAGCCATCCTGCTGCACAAGGGGAGGATCCACTACTGATCCAAGAAACTAGAGACCTACAAGCCTCTCCAGCCTTATCTGCAAAGCAATGGAATGCATCATTATGGGACGTATGAACAATGACATAGTAAGTCTACAAGCCCTAGACCCAAGCCAATTTGCGTTTGTTAAAGACAGGGCCTGCCTCCGTAATCTAGTTGGTTTCCTTGAACATGTCACTGTTGCATTAGGCTTGTGCAGATTTGTTCACATTGCCTACCTGGACTGGGCCAAATTACTCGATACATGTGACTTCTCTGAAGTCAAGGCCAATGTCAATGGCCTATGGCTGACTAAATTTGAATGATTGCAAATTAGGACCTGTCATTGAATCCCTCACTAACACAAATGTTCTCCAAGAAGGGATAACATATACAAATAACTGTTGGCGGAGCCATGGACTAAAACTAAATGTCAAGAAATGCATAATAGGATCCTTTTGGAAGTCATCCACCCCTGGCAACTATCATATTGACAACTCACCTGTAAGATTTGACCCTGTAGTCAGGGACTTAGAGACACAAATATATAGTAATCTAGCCTTTGACCATCACATGGCTATAGTAGTGAGGAAATAATTTTATGTTGTGCAACTTATAAACAGAGGTATGGCATCTAGATCCAAGAAAATCATTGTTTCATTGTATTTGGAATTCATCAGACCTATCATTGAGTAAAATGCCCCCTTTGGTATATATTTACAAGACATATCCAACAGTCGGAACGTGATGTAAGTAACATGTCCTATGCAGACTGCTTCATGGCCCTATTCCTGTATTCCGTTTCCTACAGGCTGTTGAGGCGAGATCTACACCTGGCATACAAGGCATTATTAGACCCCACTCTGATGGACCTCCCTGGATATCCACAAAACAATCAGCACCAGGTTTACCCATTCTACAGACTTAAATCTTGCCTGTGATATAAATAGGATCTGCTGGAGAGACAGGTACCTATCCCTGAGACTACCCCTTCTCTGGAACAGGCTCCCCATCCTTGTGAAGCAGAGATCCTCCCTAACCCAATTCAAGTGTAACTTGGACAATTGGATGGGGAACAGGAAATTCATCCCTGGTTTGGCACCTATGTCTCTAATAGACACAGACCACTGTTGTATGTTGTAACTGGTTCATCCTTCAGTTCCCTGCATGTAAATGTTTCATCTCTCAAGTTCCTGCTTACACTTATCAAGGGTACCAGACCTTGTCAGAGATTTGGGATGCATGACTAGGTTTAAAAAGGCCCTTGTGATCATTAACATAATAAACATCTATGACCTATGAACCTGTGATACCACTCTACATTCTGCTATTATTGACAGGCCAATCCAACTACATGTAAACTCCAATATTACTCTTGGGATACTGAAATTGCTAACTGACAAAACCCAGTCTATTACTATGTGAGGAATGCTCTATTCAAAAACAGTAGTGACTAGTGGTGTTTCCCAGGGATCAGTCTTAAGACTACTTCTCTTTAAGTATTTGCTTCTCTGATGTTAATACTGACTTCAAATTTGGAGCTGTCATTAACTCCCCATCTGACCTCCAAGTTCTTCTGAAGGGGCTAACATACACCAAAAAGCAGTGTCTAGACTGTGGCCTAAAACTAAATGCCAATAAATACAGCATTGTGACCTGTGGCAAAACTTAGCACCCATGTACCTATCAAGTAAGTAGTAACTTTATAAAAGGTGATTCAGCCATTAGAAACTTGGGAAGTTTCTTTAACAAGCTATCCTTGGATCACAATGTATACACTGTTGTTAGGAGATTCTTTTACTTAACTAATCACCAGGGGAATTTCTTCTGTATCTAAGGAAGTTATCATCCCTCTCTACCCTCACCAGGGTCATAACAGAATATAAAGACCACTGTTGTATGTATATGTCTAAACATATGACCCAGCATGACAGACTGGAGTGTTTCTTCACTAAAATAAACAAGGGCATGTCCTTGAGCTACCCAGACCACCTTAAGGCACTCTCTTTCTTTTCTATTTCCTACAGACTCTTGACATATGATCTTTGTCTATCCAACACAGTCTCAAAGGATCCAGACTTACGTCATCCCCTGCAAATCTGCTAAACTAATAATGTGCTCAACACCCACTTGCCGTTTTAATTTCCACTAAAACATAAATAGGACCTGCTGGCAAGATAGGGATATATATCACAGAAAATCCCCTTTTATGGAATAGACTTCTTCTAGCTGTAATAGAAAGTCGTTCCCTGACCCTCTTTAAGTGTAGCCTGGACAAGTGTGTGTGTGTGTGTGTGTGTGTGTGTGTGTGTGTGTGTGTGTGTGTGTGTGTGTGTGTGTGTGTGTGTGTGTGTGTGTGTTTGTGTGTGTGTGTGCGTGTGAGATGGTGTGTCAGTGTATTTTGTGTGTGTGTGTGTGTGTGTGTGTGTGTGTGTGTGTGTGTGTGTGTGTGTGTGTGTGTGTGTGTGTGTGTGTCTGTATGCGCATGTCTGTGTGCCAAATAGGCTTGCTGCCTGAAGCAGCAATCTGCCTTGTTATAGCTCAGGCTGCAGTTGTAGCAGCATTACTTCTGAACACCAAAGTAGGCAAAGAGCATCATGGAATTATAAATGCCATATTGGGCTGATATGATCTGAAGCAGGAATCATTAAAGAAAGCATTCCTTCAACATTTAGGCCCATTTTTACTATTATACTTGAATTTCCAGTTTTAAATCTGCCAGTAGTACTGCATAAAAAATGAACACAAGTATCTAACAAACAATTTATTTATTTACATTTATTAACCGGTTATGCCACTGAGCATATGACTGTTACTTAAAGGAGATCTGAGGAGCATTTTGTACCAGCCCGGGGGAACTTTGGCCAAGACTCAAGTGGAAACTCTCTTTTTCTTCTTCTGATATATGTCATAGGATTAATAACACTATCTTGTGTACCATGAACTTGGGTGCGTGACCTCCATTTTGCACTCATTCAAAAGACAGCAGCTCACTTATACCTACAACCACTGTTTTTATATATTAAACAAAATTCTTATCATAATCCCCCCTCAATACATAACCTCAAGATATATCTTTCTGCTTTTGCAGACAATTTAAATATATATTTCACTACACCAAACTCTAATATGACCAAAATATTAAACACAATTGAACAATTTTCCTGTATGTCTAATTACAAACTAAACCTTAATAAAACTAATATCTTGCCTTTGAGGCCAAACAGGCTTATTTCATTGATACCACTTTTAGACACCATAAAAATAAAGGATGAAACTAAATACCTGGGAATCACTTTTTTTTTCAAAACAATAAGGAATTCTACCAACATAACATAACTCTTAAATGACAAAGCATTATACAAGACTGTACAAGGTGGAACAATCTCAAGCTTCCATTTCTGGCCCAAGTCTCAATAATTAAAATGAACATACTACCTAGGCTAATGTATATATTTATGACATCATAAATACCTATACATAATAAACTCTTTAAGGAAATTCATACCTCCCTAGCAAAATTTATATGGGATTCTAAAAAGACCAGAATCGTGTATCAGAAACTAAAACTCCCCAAGAACAAAGGGGGTCTGAATCTACCAGATTTTAAAACTTATTACTCTATTATCCATACTAACAGAATACTGAGACTAGCAGAGTATAACCCGTCAGCAAAAACTTAGTCACCACCATGGGTGATAATATACTACATATGCATAAAATCACTAGGCATCAATCCCAAAGTACTTCCCTTTTTGAACAAAAAAGATCTACAAGCGTACAAAATTATAGACCCTCTGAAACATTCTATAAACACAACACAAAAGCTATTTCATTCCTTAAACCTAAGGCAACCTATGATAACATTACAACCCCTCCATAAAAATCCTAATTTAAAAATAAACAAGATGCTAGATTTTGATTCCTTTCCCCGATTAAAAGAAAAAAAGAATACAAGATATCTACCCACTACTTAATTGTACTATCCAAGAAATGAGAAATAATCTTAATCAACCTAAGTCTCACATCATAATGCTTAGACAAATCAAAGAGATGTGCTCCATTTACCTCCAAAACCTTACCATACCCAATAGTGTCATGGAAAAATGCACTTTTCTCTGGGAGACTATCCTCATGACAAAGAAAACTATAACAAACTCATACAAAATGATAGGGGAAATCAAATTCCAGAAAGACCTCATTTTCTCTAACTATTGGAGGAAAATACAACCATCTTTGGATGACCACCAGATACAAAATGCAATTAACCTAACACTGAAAAGCATACCCCTTAAAAAACTGTTGTACACAGATCTTATTATAAATAACAATGCATATTTCACACCTGTATTACTACACAAATTCAGTGCAACAAAATCACCATACTGTCCACACTGCAAGGATCAGATAGCAGATTTAATGCATATATTTTGGAGTTGCAAATATGTCTATAAACTCTGGAATTCACTGAAATTCCAATTACAAAAAGTGGGATATCAATCATCAACACTTACATGGGAATTTACCATATTACAGATTTGCCCATCTAACTTCTCAGTAAAAGAAGCAAACTCACTTATAACCATAGTCTCATTAATGAAACTATATATAGGCCTCAAATGGATAGACTCTATGAACATCTCATGGGAGAGTTTTAAGAAAGTAGCTATTAAACATCTATTAGCTCACAAACTAGTAATGGATAAAAGAAACAAAAACAGCAAAACTCGAGCAACTTGGGAACAAACATTTAATATCATACTAGCATAAAACTTCATGCACACTATAGAGTAACATGTTATAAGGGAACCTAGCAATATACCCACAAACTCATAACAAAATATGGTATTGCAAACATTAATGTATGTGTTGTTTTTATATTGTTTCTACAAAACAATGGCTAGCTATTGTTCATTGGTCTTAACACCTTCTTGCTGTCCTGAATATCTAGCCAACACTGTCACTCACAAGTACTACTTAACATGCCTAACTCTTCCACTCATTTTTTTTCCTACTCCTTTTTTAAATATTGTTAAACTAAGATGAATTTATTTCTTACTAATGCCTTTTTCTAATTTTTGTATTAAATATTTCTATACGTTTTGTAGCATGTTTTTCACTCTTTTTTACTATGTTTTTTTTTTAACTGGAGCTTTTCTCCCTGGGCCTCCACTGAAAATGGACATGTATCCAGTTGGACTAGCCTGGTCAACAAATGTAAAATAAAAATAAAATAAAATTGTTTAAACTTGTTTGAGAAAGCATCTATGTATATAGTGTAAATAGGTTTATTATATGAACTTCATGTTTCTATATTGACTACAATGTATAACTTTCTCTTATGGTCATGGTGTAAATATGAAAATTTTTGTGCCTTTAATAAATGCAAAATGAAAATAAAAATTATTGAAAAAAAAAAAACAAAAGACAGCAGCTCAGAAATATAATACCATTGTATGCTTCATTGTAGTGCCAAAATGTGAATATAAATCTAAGTATCTGTATGAAGGATAGAACATACAACCTACTGATTTTGTTGGCATCTAAGAGAAGTACATTAGTTGTTGATCCATTTGGTAGATTTGAATATATGGAAGGCATCTGACTATTGATAATTGTTTCTATGCTTTTTTAGGTCAATAATGCTGGCATACGGCCTGTATTAAATTATGGCAGGGGAGGAATAAATCAGGTAAGAATGAGAAGTTCTGTCTAACAACAAGTGATTACAACATGAATAATAGTATGCTATGAGTTGCTGTTAGTCTTGCATATGTAAAAATGTGCCAGTTATGAGATTTCAAAGCCAAAAGGGAATATTACAGTTAGTCAGTCAATTTTCAAGCATACTCCTTGTAGAGAAAGGTAATTCTGGGTACAATATGGGTGCTAAGATCAGCACTCTTGGGAAACATGAAAGATTGAAACAATACCTGTTTTATGAACTATTCCCTGGTTAAGGAACAAGGTCTATTCCTGTCATGGTTTTAAACCCCCTAAATGTTGGAAAAGTATCCAGTTAGCAGAGAGAAACAGAAGGCACATTTAATAATCCATCAATTTCTTGCAATTATATTTTAGTTAAGTAAGCTGATTTACTTTTATAGCTGAATAATATAATGCAGATTCTGTTATACTGTAAAACTTATGAAACTGTTCTTTAGCATCCATGAATTTATAAAAGTCAACAACATTAAATTCTATGTTGATTGTATTGATGTCCTTCTATATCACTGTTACAATATTCTTTACTTTAGGGATCTCCTGCCCAGGGCAGCCTGATGTTTATGCAGTATACCAAAGCTTTATGATCTTGTACACGCCATATACCACACATGTGGTCACCACACAGGAAGTAGGGCATAAAAGTGATGTACGGATGCAGTTACCCAGAAATTCTTTGCCGCCAGTCTGAATGTCATTATTGTTCATTGGTCTTAACACCTTCTTGCTGTCCTGAATATCTAGACATCAGATAAGTGCCCCATTGTTTTTTTCCCCTTTGGTCTTGTATTTTATTTTGCTTACCTAGAGTTCATGTCATCCAAGAAGGGAAAATGGCACTATGTTAGGCAGACTTCCCATAAGGATCATCACGAGTGGTGTCTCTTTTGTTTGGATGTTTCCCATGACCATACATTTTGTAGTATCTGTAAGGTGCTTGTGCCTAAAACACTCAGAAGCTATTTGTCTTTCCTGGCCATTTATATTGAAAACCAATGGCTTAAACAATTAGCCCAGGGTAACATGCCGAAATTCATTAACCCCAAGATTCTCCTGCTAAGAAGCCTCATCCGGATTCTTTGGTTGTCCAGCCTCCACCAGACATCCCTCTAGAAATGGATAAATAGCTCTGTAGGTCATTCAATGTTTACATTGGACTCCTCTGTAGCAACCCTGTTGGAAGCCAGCATTAATCCATATTTTTGCATGTCTTTTGAGGGTTTGCAGGTCTCTGCTCTGGACATTGTGGGGAACTGCGGTTGATTATCTCTGAGGATTCTAGAGGGATTCCACAGATATTGGTCAGAGAGGAGGTCCAAGGTTCTCTTGTTGAATCTTGCCAAGGGTCAGAACCTCTGGTAATAGTTAAGGCTGACATCTCCTCCAAGAAAACACAGAAAAACAAAGTGTATTTCAGTTCATCCTAAGGATCCTCAAAGGGAATGGCAAGACTTTACTCAGGGCTTGTTTTCTGCCTTAGTGTCCCTGAAGCCTCCTCAAAGGGTTTCAGTGCCTGCTCCTCCTTGGACCTCTACCCTTTCTAAATGGCCTAGGGAACTGGATTCCTCAGATGAGGATTCAGAGTCTGACGAGGGGTCCTTGTCCTATTCTTCATAGATGCCTTCGACTTTGACTTATGGTTCTGATGAGGAAGAGTCTGTTATCCCTGAGTCTCCTTTTAAGGAATTGTCCTTTAGGGACACAATTGCTAGGATGAAGAAACACTTTAAGTGGGATTCTTCTCAAGTGTGTGATATTCAGAGAAGATATTATGAGTTGCTTCAGGCGGATACTACTGAACCATCTGCAGTTCCTCCTGTGCTGGCTGCCTTGTTAGACACTTTCTTTGCTGCTTCCAAGTCTCCTGGTTCTCAGCCTTTTGCTCCTAAGAAACCTGATGGGTTCTATAATGTTCCTGAGGATTGTCAATTTTTATTTAAGTGTCATTCTGCTGATCCTGCTGTTGTGTTAGTCTCTTCTGACAAAACTTCCTTGGTCTTGCCTTTGTCCAAACTTTTACCTTCTGATAAGGATAGTAGAGCAATCGATAGGATTGTTAAGAAGGTTTACACTGTTCTAATTTGGTCTTTAGGGCTATTAATTACCAGACCCACATTACCAGGTATGATCTGGCCTTGATTGCTCAGGCTTGTCAGATTATTTCTGACTTTTCTGATTCTGAAGACAAATCTCCTGCCTTATCTATTTTGTGTTCTACTTCTCAAGTGGCTCGCCACACTTAATTGTAGCTCTGATGCTGCTGATATCACCTCTATGGCATTTAGGTCTGCCATGAGGCTTTATTGCTGGCTTCATCTCTAGTCTTTGTCTAACGACAGTAAGGCCAAGTTGTTGGATGCTCTTTTGAATAATAAACACCTTTTTGGGACTGTTGCTGCTGACCTGTTTATGTCTCTTCAAGAGAAAGGCAAAGCCTTGCAGGACCTTAAACATATTTTTGTCTATCCTATACCTAAGTTCCAGAGGAATTATCTTTCTAGATCTGCTTTTGTCTGTAGGCAACCCTGCCAGGCCTCTGCTTTTCTTTGACAATTTGCCCCCCCCTTCTCTTAGGCCAGGTTCCTTTGTCCCTTTAGCTTTCCCTTTCGTATCACGTCAAACTCTTGGGTTCTTTCTACCATCCATTGGGATTAATTCATAGTATAAAAGTCTCTCCCTACTTTTCTACTTTTTCAAGGATTCCTCAACCCCCACTAGAGCAACTTCCTCATTTTGTTGAGGTCCTAGGGTCCCAGGTGAACAAAGGAACCATTCAACCTGTTCCCACTTCCCATGTGGGAAATGTTTTTTATTACAGGATGTTCCTGGCTCCTTGATAGGAGGGCACTTGCAGACCTATTCTAGATCTCACACTGCTCAACATCTTTCTCAAAGCCCCCTTCTTTTGTATGCTTACTTTTCAAACCCTGTTTCCCCTTTTACTACCCAAGGCTTTTCTGGTGTCTTGGGATCTGAATATGCTTACCTCCATATCCATTTTTACCCTCTTTTCAGGAAGTTTTTACATTTCTCTGTTTCTTCCTCTCATTACAGTTCTCTGCTTTTCCATTTGGCCTATCTACTGTCCCAAGGGTATTCACAAAATGCCTAGTATGCGTGATTGCTTTATGTAAGTTCCAAGGCATTCAGATTTTCCTTATCTAGATGTTCTGTTGTTTCAGGTACCTTCTTCCAGTCATCTGTTACAAGATCTGAAGTTCACCTTCTCTCTCTTCTCTAAAATCTGGAATTCACTATCATCTGCTGAAAGTCTGTCCTGACTCCCTGTCAAGATCACGTGCATCTTGGATGCAGGATTCAGACAGTGGCAATGTTAGCCTCTCTTTCACCTCCAAAAGTTTTGTCATTGACAGTCTCTTCTTCTGACTGCTATTCTAGCCAGGTAGTTTCTTCAGGCCCTGGGATTCAAGGCCTCTTCTATTCCAGTGCTCCCTCTTGCCAGACTGCATATGTAGAAGCCTTAATGGTATCACAAGTCAGTTTGGCTGTAGCATTGCTGTCCTGTGGATTTCAGTGTACCTCTCCTTCCTTGTCTAAAGAAGGAATTTGAGTGGTGGATTGAACAGTTTGCTCTAAACTAAGGCCTGCCCTTTCAACCTCCAGTCCCTGCTCAAGAACTGTTCACCAATGCTTCAGACATGTGGTCACCTGAAAGTTCAGGGTCTCTGACCCTCCATCAGAAGCCAGACCATATCAACACCAAAGAGATGGGAGCTCTAATTCTGGCCCTTCAAGCTTTTTACCCCGTGTTCTCTCCAGGCTCCTTGAAGGTGTACACTGACAACACTACAGTGATATGGTATGTCAACAAGCAGGGAGTCACAAAATCCTACCTCCTCTAAAGGATGTAAAAGCCAACAAAAATCAAGCAAATAAGTAATGTACACTCCAGTGGACCAAGCGCTTCAAATAATATGTAAAAAATCCAGAGTGAACTCCAGTGTTGAGGACACACAAAACTTTAATAAATAAAATACACACAAAGATAAAAAAAAAACAAGATGGTGAGTGCTTTCACAGTCTATTGGCTGCTTCTTCAGACCTACTACACAGTACATCTGAATTAAATATATACACATCTAACATCAATTAATTAATTAACATAGTAAAAACTTGTCCTTCCCTTAACGTTATAGCCAAATGTCAATTTATAGTATAGCTTGTAAAAAACACAATGATTAGGGTAAGAGTAGACTTGCCTTAAGCACAGGTTTTAGAGTAACACACTCATTTAAGCCAGGAGGCTTATCTGCATTCAAATGCACTATCCACTCTTGTTCCCTCTGTTTTGTGAAATTTTTAAAATCACCCCCTCTCTTATTACACTCTAAAACTTCTAACACACAAAACTTAAAATCATGACCAGCCAAGGTCACTAACATGTACTGCTAATGCACTTTTCATTCTTTTATGTCTTACATCATTAACATGTTCTAATACACTTTCTCTCAGTGTCCTATTGGTTTTCCCTACATAATAACTAAAACATTTCATGCAGTATATAAAATAAGCCAAGTATTTCATTGCACAGTCTGCATATAAAGATGTCTCTATCTGGAAACCTTTTAAAGGATGCATAAATAGATCCTCAGAGGAAGAATTATTGAAGGACATTACATTTCTGCAGTCCACAATCACCTGAAATTTTACAGCAGGGGTGATTGGAGACAGCTTTGTGAGACAGTATGAAAATGTGTCTAATTTTGAAAATAGACTCCAGTTGCAGAAATTAAAAAAAAAAAAACTTCAGAGAAATCTCTCTGATTTCAGCAAGGGTCATGTTTTTTCATGGCCAAAAGAAGCTGATTTTAACAATATAACACTTCAGTAGATGTAAATGCCCTTCTTAGAGAACCTGAGCCTCCAGGAAGTAGCTCAGAGGAAGATGAAACAACAAGCAAAGATGGCGTGGATGTTTCCAGTGCCATTAACAGAGGGATTACAGAACAGACAGTGTATTTTTCTCTGTCCGAGCTGCTCTCTTTGCCAAAGGACTTCATGAAAGGGACATCCAGGAGTTGGTCGAGATGTGGGCATCTCAGGCAGAGGATACAGTCAATGGATTTAAAACAGAACAAGGTAAGAACTCCCAGCAAAGGAATGACAAATTACTTATTAACTTATCTTCCATTCCATTGACTATTGAGCAATATAGACTGTTAAGGAAAGGACTGTCTTTTATACCTGTAAGGGAGTCTGATTTGGCAAATGTAATTATTGATCTGAGGTTGTTTGCCAGAAATATTTGTTTGAAACTACAGTTTCAGATACTGTGCACAGCCGAGATGTTTTTTTAAAAAAAACAAGTATGTTTATACCAGAGACAAACCCATTAGTAGAAACTTTTCTCTCAGTACATGAGAAAGAAATAGAGGAAGCACTGCAGAAAGAGCATAGTAAAACATTCTTTAACTTTTCTCCTAGTGAAATACGAGAACTGGTATCTATGGAAATCCGCCCTGCCGATAAGGGGGGAGGGATTGTGATTTTAGACAGAACTTTTTATCTAGATAGTATGTGTGCTATGTTAAGTGATATGGATGCATATCAAGTATTGTCAGATACACAGGTTAAAGCCATCATGGAAAGACTGTCTTTTTTGTGTTTGAATTGCTGATAACTGGGATGATTACATACAGTTTGTTGAGATATTTTAATGTAGATAAACCATTAATACCAGTGTTGTACGGACTACTGAAGGTGCATAAAGGCATTGTTAACACTCTGAGACCAATAGTATCCAGAAAGGGGTGGGCCACAGAACTCCTCTCAATTTTTATTGAGAAATGTTTGCATCCCATTGTAGATATGGAAGAAACAGTGTTGAAAGATATGAAATATTTTTAAGAGAGTTGCATCTGGTTATGAGCAATGTGAGGAGGAAGATTTGATGTTCATGAGCCTTGATCTAACATCCCTTTTTACAGTGATTCCCAGTCTATGAGGAGTGGAGAAAATCAGGTCACTACTAACTAGGCATAATTATGCGAAGGTAGAATTGATTTATGCACTTTTAGATTTAGTGTTAGAAAATGATTTTTTTTGTTTAACAATGTGTTTTATCTATAGAAGGTTGGTGTAGCTATGGGAACAGCATCTGCCAATAGCTACGCCAGCCTGATATTGGCACAATAACAATATGACTCTGTCAGGAGGAAAAATGGTTTTGTAGAACACGTAGTATGGTACAAATGTTTTGTGGATGATGTATTTATTTTATGGAAGGGATCAATTGGTTTGATATATGAATTTATTGATTATATACATTCAACCTCAACATATTTGAAGTTTAAGTACACAGCTTCTAGTGAGTGTGTAGAGTTTTTAGATGTCAAATTGAATAGAGAAGCTCTAGGGGAGTTGAAGACATCCATTTAAAAAAGAAATATAAGAAAATACTATCTTACATAAAACAAGTATGCACTCTTGTCACATACTCAGAAATGTAGTGAAGAGTCAGGTATTAAGGGTGATGAGACTGCATAATGGTGATGCCATGTTACAGGATGCCTTGTTAGAACTGAAAAGGGATTTTTTACAGAGAGGCTATACGGAAAGAGAATTAGATGAGTGTATTAATGAACTCGGATCAACTAGACACACAAAAGGGAAACCCTATTTTTCAGAAGATGTTAGGTATGGAAGGGAGGAGAATGATGTTAGAGAAGAGGGTAAACTCAGATTGGTATTGACTTACAGTAGTAATGTTGACACAGTCTGCAATATAGTTAAGATAAACTGGGCCATTTTGCAAGCAGATGACAAGATAAGTGCAGTTGTGGGACAAACACCAAGTTTTAGTTTTTAGAATAATGTATCTTTAAAAAGACATCTATGTTATAAAAACATGAGGGAAGGCTACAAACCATCATCACAATGGCAGGAGACATTCCCTTGTAGGTGTTGCAAGGCCTGTAAGTATGTTCATAGTGGAGGCCTATTTATACATCCTTTAAAAGGTTTCCAGATAGAGACATTTTTATATGAGAGTGTGCAATGAAACACTTTGTTTATTTTACATACTGTGTGAAATGTTTTAGTTATTATGTAGAGAAGACCAATAGGACACTGAGAAAAAGGGTATTAGAACATGTTAATGATGTAAGACATAAAAGAATGAAAACTGCATTAGCAGCACACATTAATGACCTTGGAGCTGGTCATGATTTTACATTTTTTGTGTTAGAAGTTTTACAGTGTAATAAGAAGGGGGGGGTGATTTTAAAAATTTCACAGAACAGAGGAAACAAGGTGAATGCAGATATGCCTCCTGGCTTAAATGAGTGTGTTACTTTAAAACCTATGCTTAAGACACGTCCACTTTTACATTAATCATTGTGTTTTTATAAGCTATACTATAGATAGACATTTGGCTATAACTTTAAGGGAAGGGCAGGTTTTTACTATATAATTGATTAATTGATGTTAGGTGTGTATATAATTAATTCAGATGCACTGTGCTAGTAGGTCTGAAGAAGCAGCCAGTAGACTGTAAAAGCGCTCACCGTCTTGTTTTTTAATTTTTGTGTGTATTTTATTTATTAAAGTTTTGTGTGCCCTCAGTACTGGAGTTATCTTCTGCAGGATGGCTCTTCAGGCTTGGGAAGTGGCTTGTCAATTATCAGTTAACTCTTCAGGCAGTATACATTCCTTCAGAGCACAATCTAGTGAGATATTCTCTGAACAGACCCAAAACACAGGGTCACGAGTGGATGCTCCACAGAGACATGTTTCTGGACATTGTCCATCTGTGGAGTATTTCTTTTGCTTCCCCTCTGAACAGGCAGCTTCCTCTCTTCTGTTCCAGAATGCCATGCCATCTGGTGTGGGAGATGGACACCCTTTCTTTTCCTTGGAAGGGTTGTTGTTTTATGCTTTACCTCCTCTTCTTCTGCTTCCAAGACTTCTGCAGATAATTCAGCTGGACTCCCCAAAAATCTTGCTATTGACTCCCCTTTGGTAAAGATAGCACTGGGTCCCCCCTTAATGCATCTGGCCAGGGACAATCACCACAAGTTACCTCACTGGTTGGACATCCTCACATAGGACAAAGGGTCTCTCATCCATCCTCACTTTTGTTTACTCTTCAACTGACACTGTGGTTAATAGGGTTTTGGTCCTTTCAGACACCTCTTTTCTGAGGACATGCTCTGAGTTTTACAGTAGGCAAGGAAACCCTCAACCAGAAGATCTTATATATCCAAATGGAAGAGGTTTTCTGTCTGGTGCCATGCTTGTAACCAGGACTCTTTTTCAGTGGGGGTCCCTTTGGTCCTTTCTTATGTGTGTGAGTTGCTCTAGTCTGGCTTGGCCTACTCTTCTGTGAAAGCTCATTTGTCAGCCATTTCTGCTTGTCTGCCCTTGAATCCTCCCTTGGCTGCTTGTTTTGAGGTCAAACAATTTCCTAAATGTGCCCTGCATCTTATGCCTCCAAGGAATCCTATTTCTCCCCCATAAGACCTTAATTTTGAGTTGGAAAAATTGACTCTTGCTTCTTTTGATCCTGTAGATTCTGTTTCTTTGCAACAGTGTATCTGGAAGACTGTTTTGTTGCTGGTTCTTACTTCTACAAAGAGGGTTTCTGAGCTCCAGGCCTTTATGGCCATCCCCCCTTTTTTGATTTTGCAGGGGGACAGGGTGTCTCTTCATACTAATTCTTCTTTTATGCTCAAGGTAGTCAATGAGTTGTCCTTGAATCAATCAGTACAGCTCCCTTCCTTTCCCTTCTCTTCAGTTGACTGATGAGAGGGTCTTGCACACCTTGGATTTGCACAGACAACTCAGGTTCTATTTGGACAAGACTAAGCCTATTTATAAGTCTAACCAGTTGTATGTTTCCTTTCATCCCAGGACATTGAGTTTGCCTGTTTCTAAGTAAACCATCTCCTCCAAGTTATCTAAGGCCATGTATTTCTGTTATTCTTTTTATGGAAAATCTTTGCCTAATTCTGTTTTAGGTCATTGCACTAGGGCTGATGCCTCTTCTGTTGCCTTTTTCAAGGGTTGGACACCAATTCCATCCTTGAAGTTGCTACTTGGTCTTCAGCGCATACATTTACTAAGCATTATAAGTTGGATATGGCTTCTAGAGCCAGGGCAGGTTTGCTAGAACCATTTTGTATGGGTTTGTTGAGGGCTTTTCTCAGCCTTTAACCTCCCATTCTTTTTCTTGTGATTTTTTACTTTGTCTAAAGTAATGAATACTGCAACAGTGATATGGAAGGACATAGTACAGTTGTATAAAATCTTGCCATAACAGTTGATGTCCTTCTCTTCACTGTTGCAGTATTTGCTCCCTCCAACCCTCTCCTGTTTGTTCTGTTTTTTTATTTTGTATTCCCTTCTGGCTGAGGCCCCCCTTTAATTCTGCATCTTCTCCTTCTGGATGTGTATGGCTGCCTCATCTAATGGAGAGTGTTCTCTATGGGACAATTCAGTTCTGGGTAGCTGCATCTGTTTGTCATTTGTATGTCCTTTGTCCTGTGCGGGGAGCACATAAGACTTTGGTCTACTGGACAAGCACTGAGCTTCTCTGAGCTGGAGATCACTAAAGTAAAGAATACTGCAACAGTCAAAAGAAGGACTTCTATGGTTATGGTAAGATTTTACACAACTGTACTTCCTGTTACAATCATTTCATAAGCACCTTGTTTTTGCTAGAGTTTTTTTTTAATTTGGGACACTAAAATCAAAATCAATACAGTCATATTTTAATGAACATGCTTTAAAAGTTTTAGGCTTTTCTTATTGCCTTTTAGCAGGCAGTAACTATATAATATGTACGTACTTTTTCTTATTTTGTCCTATATTGATTGTTTTCCTGCCAAAACAGCTGCAGACCTGGTGAGTCCTAGTTTAGAGTTTTGGTCTCTCTACATTCTGCATATAAACTCTACCAAAGGATAGTCTCATACCAAAGGAATGGGTTACAGCAAACTTAAAGAAACCTTTGTAAACAAAGCTGTGAGTACCCACTAATTATTGTAATTCATTTATGAGTGCAAACAGAGTTTGATGTTAGATTTGCTGTCTCATAGTACTTGATTATCCACTTCAGTTCTTGGTTTGGGTGCATGTATGAAATCTCAAGTTCTCCCATAATCATGCTGCTGGATATTGTTGGGTATTCTTGTCTTTGGATCCTTCTAAATCCCAAAGACATGCTGTAGGTAAATTGGCAATCTTGCAAACTGTAGATATGTGAGCTCAAGGCATTAGAACCCTAGCCAAGATTAGTGACTCTGGCTTTTAATCATCAGAATAAGCTCCCATTTCCCTCTGCAGCCCTGAACTGTATTGACTGGGTGTTCAGAAAATGAACAAATCAACAATTAGATATTTTGCTTTAGCAGATAAGTGAGTATATTTTATTTTTCAATCCAGCTAAACATTTTGGCAGCAGGGACATAAGTTATGTGTGTGATGTTTGATGTATTCTGCCTGCTGGCATGTAATCCTGGATGCTGCAGGAAGAGAGATTTGCTTATTTGAAATTATTTTTACCTCATGTCCACCATATCCTGAGGGTGAATAATGGTTTAATAATTTATCATATTCCTTTATCCTGCTGTATTTTGCATACCTTTGCCCTTTGCTTTCTGGAAGTTGTATTCCAAGTCCTTGCTGAGGTTACTTAAGTTGTACAATGGCCTGAATATTAAGATTCATCTAGATATACAATGATGTACAAAAGGGGCAGTAACAGACCTACATAACTTTCCGTTAAAAAGGTTTGATTTGACTATCATCATGGTTTAGATATTCCTGTGTACCACATTTTGCTTATGAAATGTCAGCCTCCATTTAGTTATGATAGGAGTCTCACTGTTTATGCTGCCACCCGCAAATAATGTGCTATTAAAACAGTAATTCTAGCAAACAAAATATATTACTTCTAGAGTACTTTATAAAGCTGATAAAATTGATTAGATTTTTATTGCTGTCTTTAGTCCATTTACATTGAGCAAAAAATAACATTATTATTTTTGGCTAAGCCATAAGAGCACACGCAGTAAAAAACTGTTACAGCATTTTGCATTTGTTTCGGAATTTAAATAATAAATGTCAATGTTTTGCTTCTTGAGAGAGGAAAGCATTATGTTTCATAATAAATCTGTGTCACCCCCCCCCCAAAAAAAATAAGATTCCAAACAATTTCTCAGCCTTTAGTCTTACAAAACTTAAAATATTGTTACAAACATACAAATACATTTTATAGACTTCGTTCACATATTGATTCATAGATTGCTATGAGGTGATACACTGGTTAAGTTTGTTTTTAAGCCTAGCCACTGCTATCTGACTAGTACACCCAACTAGTTATTTCACCTGACACTAATGGATCAGGGACCAGGCCTGGAGTAAACTTGTGCTTTTCCTTCTATTCATCTAAGTTAAATTTAAAGATAGCAATGGGCATGCTTTGCTTAACTACAGGTGAAAGCTTGGTCCAGGGTCATAGAGTTCTTTGGGAGAGAAAATGTCACATCATCAAGTATTGTTTATGTTGCAGTACAAATTTGAGTCCATTGGTCTTATGTTAGTATTACTACCTGTTTGCAGATACATAGTAGATCACACAGGACTGGTTCTTTCAGAGTTTTGACTAACTGGCATAGATTACCCCAAAGGATTCTGTAGGAGATAGAAAAGTACAGGTTTGTACCTACCATAAATGTAGATGTCCGATAGGTATGCATCTGCAGTCATCACATATGGGTTGTCCTGCCTCAGGCAGCCCTTCGGTCAGCCGGATTCCAAAGTCTGGGTCCGGCATCGGCTGATGTCGCCCTTTCCTCGACGTCAGAGCGCCTGGGGTATAAAAGCATCAGCCGACGCCATCTTCCTCAGTGTTTCTTGCCCCAGATGCCAGGTGCCCTCAAAGGAAGGCTAAATTTGGAGAAATGCAATAAATTCCAAACATGCACAGAAATATATATGTATATATATATATATATATATATATATATATATATATATATATATATATATATATATATATATATATATATATATATATATAAAACAAATACACCATAATAGATAACCCCAGCTAGCTATGAGAGGAAAAGTACCCAATAAATACCAAAGAGGGAAGGAGGAGGGTAAATCTGACTGCAGATGCATACCTATCGGACATCTACATTTATGGTAGGTACAAAACTGTACTATGTCCTTCAAGGATGCATCTGCAGTCATCACATATGGGTAGAATACCATAGCCAATCTGGGGGTGGAGGATCTATGTAAAGGATGGTGTAGCTAAAATGCCCTGCAGGACTGCCGTAGCAAAGCCTGCTCTGGATCTGGAATATAAAGGTAAATTGTAATGCTTGGAAAATGTATGCACGGAGCTCCATGTAGCAGCTTCTAAAATGTCCTTGGTAGCCACCCCTCTTAAGAAGGCTGTGGAGGTGGCTGTGGCTCTGGTGGAATGAGGTCTAATGTTAGCTGGCACAGTTTTTCCATGAAAGGAATAACAAAAACAAATGCAATTCCCTATCCGTTTTGAAATGGTCTGTTTGGAAATTGCTTTTCCTTGTGCACCAGCAGCATATGCTACCAACAGCTGGTAAATTTTTCCGTAGCTTTTAGTTCTGTCCAAGTAGTAGCGCAACTGTCTGTGTATGTCCAGGGTGTGCAGAAGTTTCTCCCCTTTGTTTTGTGGATTTGGAAAGAAGGTAGGCAGGTGAATAGCTTGGTTTAATGAGACCCTGGATACCACCTTTGGCATAAATGAAGGATTGGTTCTCAATGAGACTCTGTCCTGATGAAAAATAAGAAATGGCTGTACTGCCATGAGGGCCTGTAACTCAAATACTCTTCTTGCTGAGGTTATGGCCAGAAGGAAGGCGGTCTTCCAAGACAGGAACTGTAGTTCTGCAGATGCTGCTGGTTCAAAGGGAGGCAGAGTTCATTTTTCCAACACAAAGTTAAGGTCCCAAGTAGGCACTGGAGGTTTCCTTGGAGGACTGATGTTTTTAATTCCTCTTAGAAACTGTCTTAGGAGAGGATGAGAAAAGACAGGTGGATCAGTATTGTACTCTGCTGAAATTGCTGAAGCATGAATTTTAATGGAAGAGTAAGACAGGCCATTGTGGAGCATTTCTGCCAAGTATTCCAGGATATGTGCCATGTTCATCACTGTTGCATCTAGGCCCTTTGTGGTGCTCCAAGTGTGAAATCTTTTCCATTTTGCTGAATATGCCTTTCTTGTGGAAGGCCGGCGAGCTTCCATGATGATATCCTTCACTCTCTTGGATAGCCTATCCTGAGGAGGAGTCAAGGTATTTTCCAGGCTGTTAGTTGCAAGGTTTTCAGGTTGGAATGCAGAGTTTTGTAATTGTGCTGTGTCAGGAGAAGTGGCCATTGAGGAAGAGGCCATTGTTTCGTGCGTGACATGCTCTTTAACAGTGGGTACCAGTGCTGTCTTGGCCAGTCCGGAGCTATCAGAATCACTTTTGGCTGCTCTGTCCTGATCTTCAGTAAGACCATGGTCATTAATGGAAGAGGTGGAAATGCATACACTGTTAGAGTTCTCCAGATGAAAGATAGGGTGTCCACTTTCCATGCTTGTGGGTGGTATGTCCTTGAGCAGAATTTCTTCAGCTGATGATTGTGGGGGGAGGCAAAAAGATCTATGTCTGGCCTTCCCCATGATTGTGTTATCTGTAGGAAGATGTCTGGGTGCAGCATCCATTCATGTGCATCCATGATATTTCTGCTTAAGCTGTCCGCCAGTATATTGTCTTTTCCTGGCACAAACTGGGATTGCAGCTCTATATTGAGTTTCAAGGAAAGTTCCAATAGATTCATTGCCAGTCTGCAAAGAGGGTAGGAATGGGTGCCTCCTTGCTTGTTTATGTACCACATAACTGTGGTGTTGTCTGTCCTTATTAGCAGGTGGCCTTGGTGCAGAAAGAGTTTGAAGGCCTCGATTGCATGTATCACTGCCAGCATTTCCTTTTGGTTTATGTGCATGCGTAGCTCCTTTTGTGACCATAGTCCTTAAATACATCTGCCCTCCATGTGTGCTCCGCAACCGTGGTCTGAAGCGTCCGTTGTAATGGTTTGGCTGGCTACTGGCTTGCTGAAGGGCAGACCCCTGTTTGACTGGCTTGCTTGAGCCCACCACAGAAATTCCTTTTGGAGGCATGGAATGAGTGGGATCAAAGTTTCTAAGCTGTGACTGTGCTGAGTCCATAAACTCCTTAGGTACCATTGTAGTTTCCTCATATGCAGCCTTGCTTGTGGAATCAGAAGAATGCAAGATGCCATGTAACCCAGGGCCTGCAGGATTTTCCTTGCAGTCAGCTGAGTTTGTCTTGTCAGATTCTTGACATAATCTGGTAGTTGTCTTTGTTTTTCTTCTGTGAGAAAAGCCATTTGGGTGGTTGTGTCTAGATCCGCACCCAGAAAAGTTATTCTTTGGGATGGAACAAGTCTTGATTTGTGAATGTTGACTGTATATCCCAATGCCTGCAGTAGGTGGATGGCATAATTCAAGTCCTTTACCAAAGTTTGTTGGCTGTCCGCTTGTATAAGGCAGTCGTCCAGATATGGGTATATTTGAATCCCCTGAAGTCTGCAGTGTGCAATTACTGATGCCAGGCATTTCGTGAATACTCTGGGTGCAGTAGATAAGCCAAAGGGCAATGCTGAGAATTGATAATGCTCTGAACCTGCAAGAAATCTGAGGTGTCTTCTGCAACTTTGTCTGATAGGGACATGCAGGTATGCCTCCTTGAGGTCTAGAGTCACCAGCCAAGACCCCTTGCCCAGCATGGGAAGGAGTTGCTGTAGAGTCAGCATTTTGAATTTTGGCACAATGAGATAAGTATTCAGTGCGGACAAGTCGAGAATAGGCCTCCATTGATTTTCTTTTCTTGGAACAAGGAATAGTCTGGAATAAAATCCTTGGCCTTGTTCTGAAAGAGGAACCTTTTCTATAGCTTTTATTTGCATTAAGTTGGAGATTTGATTCAAAGCCTCTGCCCTTTGATTTGGTGGCAGGTCTGGCATGCCTTTTCTTTTTGGCAATGTGTGAAAATGGAACCTGTATCCTCTGTCTATTATTTGCAGTGTCCATTTGTCTCTTGTAATACTGTGCCAATTTTCTGAGAATAAAAGCTTTCCCCAAAGGTGCTTCTAATTGAGCCCTGGTTGGCGGAGTCAAAGCAAAGTCATTGAGTCTGTCCTTGTGCAGCAGTTGTAGGTCCTGCACTAACTCTCTGGTTGGGAGGCTGCCATTGACGTCCTCTGTAGGAGCCTCTAGCTTGCCCTCTACCTCTGGCATGCCTGTTCTTGCCTTTCTGAAATCTTTCTGTGTCCGGAAAGGACCAATTCTTGGTAGGCCAATTTCTGCTGAATCTTAGTGGTTGGACTTGTAGAAAATCTTTGACTGTTTGGACAGATTTTGCCTTTTCCTCAAATTTCTTTAAGACCTCCTGAGCAGTGGAGCCAAATAACTTTTGCTTTTCCAGTGGAGCATCCAGAAGCTTAGCTTTAACATGGTCTGGCAGAGATTGTTCCTTCAGCCAAGCATGCCTACGTATGACTGCACCTGTCATAGCTGAACTACATGAAGCTTCCAATGCATCATAACCACACTGTAAGAAATGGTTGCTAACCTGCTGGGAGTTATGTACCAGATCCTGAAGTGATTTGCGATCTAGGGGTTCAGGTGAAGACAGTTTCTTATGCAATTCATCTAACAAATACTCTTGGTACTGTATCATATGAAACTGACAATTTAATGCCCTCATAGAAAGAGTAGCAGAAGTATACACTTTTTTACCCCATCTCTCTAAAGCCCTGGACTCCCTTTCAGAGGGGAGTGGATTTTTAGTAGTGGCAGCTGCAACCCCTTTAGGGCCCTGGGAAATAGTTTCTTGATCAGCAGAGTGGGCCTTGTAAAGAAAAAGATGTGAGTCCGGGACCCTGTAGTACCTATCGGGTTTTACAGGGGCCGGAGGAAGAGTGTCAGGGGTTATGCTAGACTCAGAGTACACATCATCAATGACATTCAAAACAGGAGGAATAGCCAAAGGTCTATGCTGAGGTAAATGCAGAAAAGTTCTTAATCTTTTCCTGGAATCAGAGAATTCCTGGCCCTGCCATTTGAAATGCTCTCTCATAGTGTGAAGGGTCTCCCCGAAGGATAGTTCTTCAGGAGGGGAGGCTGAGGGGATTGATTCCTCTGCATCAGAATCCTCTTAGGCCGAAAAAGCCTCCTCCTGGTAGTCCGAGAGAGCAGAGCCATCAGAGGCCTCCTCTGAGGAGTGGGGATCAGAGGGCTCAACCCTGGGCCTTTTGTCTAGAGGAGGTTGAAAGCCCCTGTCCGGATGGGGTTGACAGCCCCTAATTAAGGAAATAAGGTCCTCTGCTAAAGTTAGACTCTGTGAACTTGTAGAGGGTCCCTGAGGAATAACCCTGGGAGGCATAGCTTTTGTAAGTTTAGCAGCTTTAGCCCTGGTGAATGCCTTTATGGACATGGATGCAGGAGGCCTAGCTGCACCACGTGCTGGTGTAGTTTTGTCTAGAGGAATGGTGTCGGAAGTTTCCAAGACACCAGTTTCTGAAGGAAATTCAATAACCGACTCAGCAGGGGCCTCCAGGGCCGAGGTTCTCGGTTGAGCGGTTTCGGGGGTCGGAAGTACCAAGGACTCAGCTTCAGCCGAGACCGAGACACTCGCGGTAGGCCTGGCCGTGGTTTCAGCTGAAACCGTGGCCCACGTGTGTCGGTCCTTGTCCTTCCGTTTCTTTGTTAAATGTGAAGTCGGAGTCTCCGACGGCATATTGTATGAAAAACTAGCCCCAAAAAATTCCTCTGCAAACTCCGCCCGATGTCTAAGAGTGCGTCGGTTGAAGGAAGCACAGGCTGAACAGGCCGAGACATCATGGTCTGGGCCTAGGCAGGGGATGTAGTAAGAGTGGAAATCCTTATGAGGTATTTGTTTCCCACAATTAAGCAATTATTAACTTTATCTGACATCGGCTGAGGCAAGAAAGAGTCCCCAACGGGGTACTTAGCTTTTGAAGTCTTTGGTAGCTGAATTACAGGAGCTGGCCGACCGGCACTTGCGAACTGCTTCTGCTTCAGGCACCATGTGGCAAGAAAGACTGGGGAAGATGGCGTCGGCTGATGCTTTTATACCCCAGGCGCTCTGACATCGGGGAAAGGGTGACATCAGCCGACGCCGGACCCAGACTTTGGAATCCAGCCGACCGAAGGGCTGCCTGAGGCAGGACAACACATATTTGATGACTGCAGATGCATCCTTGAAGGACATCAGGACTTTTACATGGTCTGGGTAACTTAAAGAGCTCATATCTGAGATTTTTAGTGGAAACTGCTGGAATTTTTCATGTTGATTTAGGTGTTTGGGTAGGTATATACCATGAGATGCATTGTATTCTGGTATTGGCCTGATAAGGATGAGTGAAGGAATATAATGGCCTCTTTTAAATGAGAGAAGATACCTTTAGTAATTAGTTGTGCATGGTAGAAGGTATAATGGCCATGCAGGTTAACTTCTTTACCTAAAGCTGCATTACACAAATGTTTCGTATACATTTTAAATAGGAAAAATGCCACTGTCACCTTCCTTAATAAAATCAAAAATGGAACATACTCTTATTTAAAATAAAATATGTCCTTTATGGACACCATAAACAGAACTATGGATTTAGGGAAATGTGTTTCCTCTAGATTCCTTAATACAATCAAAAATGGAACATACTCTTATTTAAAATAAAATATGTCCTTCAGGGACACCATAAACAGAACTAGGGATTTAGGGAAATGTGTTTCCTCTAGATTTTTTGACCAGTCTAATGCTTTTGATGCAGTTTCTCACCCTAAATTTCTACAACAACTGTCTAGCACCATCTACACATAATTGGCTGTACAACTACTTATTTAATAGAGTACAATCTGTAAAATGACAGGGATCCCTCTTGGGGTCTCACAAGGCTCCATTGATGGACATCTCCTTTTTAATATCTTTGTAAATAATGTCCACACTGCTACCTGTCTAGCCTCACCCATCCAATATGCAGATGACTCCTCACTTATATGCTCTTCTTATAACTTGACACATCTCCAACAAATCACCCAAGAATATTCCCTTCTGTAGAGACCTTGCTTTCAAATGTCCAACTTCTTAACACCCAAAAACAATGAGTTTCCTCTTCTCCCTTGAAATTCAATGTCAAGGCAATCAGATCTTTAAAATTCTATCTCTAAACAGTACAGAAATAGGAGTAGTCTCCCACACAAAGCTGCTAGGAATGACAATAGACAGCCTCAGTTGTGAACTTCATATTCAAACTAACAAAAAGAACTCACCAAAACTTGTGATGCTCTGTTGACACAAATACTTCCTAAATACACCCCCCAAATCCAGCCTTGATGCCAGAATCCTTCTACCCATGCTCCATTATGGAGTTCCTGTCTCTGCTAACCTGCACACCACACTAAAATGCAAACTCAAAACATAATAAAGTTGCACAATTTGCATCTAGCATAACACACTACATACATCACTGCACTGCACTTTACACATTAAACCAGCTTGAACTTCCCAAGCACCTCACTAACCTACACTTAACTACAGCACATAACATGATATATAAACCCTCCACTTGTCCTACCCTTAATGACATTCTCTTTAGTTACCACCTGAACAGACCTCTCCACTCAGATGAAAAAGAACTCATCCCAATCCATAAACCCAAAACATCTCCTGAGCTCTGCCTGAACTCCTGTACTGTAATCAATACTGGAATTCCTTTCCACTGTCCATAAGATCCAATGCAAAACCTCTAACATTCAAAGTCACTCTAACAGAATTCCTAAGCAAGATTTGGCTTTGCTCATGCTCATCTCCTGACATAGCTATTAACTATCTCACCTACTTGTCCATCCTTTACTCATATTTCCTCTCACCTAACTGTTCATCTTCTATTCATATTCTTCTAACACCCTGATTTATGAGCTGCATTTTCTAAATTCCCCATCCTGCACATATCAGTGCTGCGATTATAATTAAATTTGGCTACATATGGTCAAATAAGATATTGTTGCATCTAAGTTTAAATGTTGCTATAGACCTGAAAGTGATTCTGAACTCTGAAACATGTGTTGTACTTCAGTTATGTATTTTTGCAATTTCTTATTTCTATGGGCTAGATTCATTAACAGCTACATGATGTGTAGCTATCATGTCGCCAACATGCTAGCTGTATACTTGGTATTCATTAAATTGCTCTATATGATGTGTAGAAATGCCAAACAAAGGGAAATGGCAGAATATGTTAATGACAGTATAAAGAGCCAAAGTGCATACTAATTAACCAACCCAATATGGCGGAGGTATTCGGGAGGCTATAAAGCAATTGTGTATACTCAGTGTAGGCTTTTGCCCTATAAAGCAAAAGTCTTTGGAATACAATATGATTACACTTATAAAAAAAGCATGTTAGGGGATGTTGCTATTACTGCTGTATGTGCAAGAGGCTCTAAATCAGGGTGCTACTGCTGCTGCTGCTAGACCTTAAGCAGAAGAAGATGGAGGATGTTTAGAACTGTTTGACTTATCACAAACTGCATGACACATAGATTGCTGAGAGAAATGGGCTGGACAAGAAAACACTGGAGGAAACATGCAACCTGTGCCACCTCGACCTCAGGCCTCAGGGAAATTGTGGAGAACCCATTCCAGATGAAACAAAGGTGCGTGTAACATTATGTATACTAGTTACTGATTCTTTCCAGAGATCCACAGGAAATGTATTGGGGTGTCACAGGCCTCAGCCTCTACAATATTTCATCAGTTTTTAAATGCAATACTACTACAAGCCAGGCATAACATCTGTTTCCCATGCACATCAGAAGACAAAGCAAGAACAATGCAGGAATTATATGCGGTAGCACACTTCCATGAAGTGTTGAGGGCCATAGATTGCACAAACATAGAAATAAAAACCCTACCCTGTGAACAGGAAAGAAGGTACATCAACAGAAAATGTTTCCACTCTATAAACTGTCAGGTTGTCTGTAATGCTCAAGGGATCATCAGCAATGTCTGTGCAGGTAATCCACTTAGTTTCCATACTCACACTTATGGCACACCTGTGAGATGTACACCAGGTGTGCTAGGGTGACATTCTTCAAGGACGTCTAGTATGGGATGTAGGTTATGCATTTGAGCCATGACTTATGACACGCAAGAGAAACTCACACAGCTCCACTGAGCAAGGATACAATGAGTTTCACACTCAAACTAAGAGTATCAGCTTCAACAAAGACATCAAAGAGCATAATCACAGTTTCAAGGATCACAGGCAGGGCCATCAGCCACAGATACAGATAAGGAGTCTGAGGGAGAAATAGTTGCAGATGCTGCTGGCAGATAGAGGCATGAACAATATTCTCTGGCTCTGGCTAAGAGAAAAAGGATAGCACATGCCATGACTACCTAGATTAAAGCCTAGGATTCCCTGCACATACAGGTAGGAAAACAGAGGCATGTCAAACTCCACTACCTTTACTTAACCATGTAATGGCTGTGCTCTGATTTCATCAGAGAGGCACAACCCAAAAGGACACAACTGATACTTGGAGTAATGATAAGGTAATTGTGAAACCTGCAAAGGGAAAAATGTATATAACTGATTACTCTCATATAGAAATATGTACATGCCATTCAGCAGAGCATTTGTTGGATGTTTACATTTATGTTATAAACATCTCCTGTGTTAGATTTTTGCAACATACAGTTGCGTATTAGAACCAGTAGTGTGTGTGACATCCATGCACTGGCCTAGTAATGAAGGAGCCTCAATCCTCACCACTAGCAGCAGTGAGGGGCATGCACATTGGGAAGGATAACAAGTACACATAGTGTAGTACAATTTCCCTTAAGAGCACACAGAGATCACAATCAGTCTAGGGCTGGTTTCTACCTTTTCCCTCCACATCCCCAATAAGTCTCCCCACTGGCACAGCTATAGGGTCCAGGTCCCAGCAGAGTGGTGAAGCCAAAACCACCAATACCCTATCTGTCCAACCAGTGATTCGTGTCCCTGCTCAAGTAGCTGACACACATGCACTTTGATATTTGAATTATATACAACCACACAGACACTGCTGGGGAAGGGTGGCACAGGTTGCCCCTTTCTGCCTAGGCTATAAGGTAGTAATCCACTGCCACCAACTACTCTTATCAGCTACTATACAGACCTTTACCAAAGAGTGACCAATTTCACTGTGTAATATTACTGTTATCTAAATAGTAAGTGTAACCCAGGGCTAAGGCTATTGGAGTGGCTTTTACAGAATCATCAAACACATGCAAGTACACTAGAGCTTAAATTATCTCTACACAAAACAGCCACAGTTGAAAGGTTTAAAAATATTTAATAATAAATAATAACACAAGACAATACTTACTACTTCAACACAATGACATTACAGAGTTCAGCAATCACAGGAAAAACTTTAAAACAATATTATAGGATAGTCTGACAAATGTAGAAAACAGTTAGTCTAATCTGGCTAAATTTCTATTTAACTCTAAGAGAAATCACTGTTCTAAATAAATATCTTACTTACAGACAGAGTAAGCAAGTGCTGGTGAGTGGATGTTCTTCAGAAAAAAACCCAAATGCCCTCTCTTTCTTTTTGGGAAAGTCTTAAATTGATAACACAGTCCTGCTGAGTCATTTCAGATTACATCATTCTTAACAGTTCTGATTTAGTTTCCCATGCTAACAGAAACTCAACATTTACATTTCTTAGTAAGCTGCACCTGGCCAGGAAGCCACAGCAATAAACAACATTATACATGTAAAACTCTTAAATCAAGACAATAGAAAGAAATTCCAGACCCAGACATCCTGTCTCTGAGCTTGAGATCAGTCATACAATGCTTGCCTTATCAGCTTTCTTCCAGCAGACTGCACTGAGGTTACATGTTTGAAGCTCATTACATATAACAGTTTAATCCTAACATATAGTTCTCTTTATATTTGTAGCACAAGCCTGTGGATTACATTAACATTTACAATGACACAGAATTATTTACAAAATTCTATCTAGCTAGGCTGGCAGCCTTCACACTGTGCATCAAACATTTCAACTGACAACTGTATATAAAGCATGGAACAGGTCAATTATACCCTCATTTGCAGAAATATACCAAGAAAAAAGACTGAAGTACCTAGTGGTTCCACTGCTTTACTTAAAATTGCTAACTGTAATACAGTGAGGTTCAACAATTATATCAGCAATCATTTACAAATAATTAGAAACAACAAATCAAAAACTTTTTGCCTGCAACACATACTGAAAAAATGCAAACTTGTGAGTAAGCAAGGATTAGAAATCTACTGTGAGTGTCAGACATATATGTACCCTTATGTCACAAAGATGTGTGCAAAGAGCAGGTCACAGTCATCATCATTTTCACAGGGTTGGGAGACATAGATGATATCAAATAAGTGAGTGTGTGCGAGTGAGAAACACATGTAACTATCAAAATATACAGTGTTCAGGGCCAGTAACAACAGATGTACAGCACTTAACAGTACTGTTTAGATAGCTTGCATGTGTGAGAGGTGGTATGAGCAGGTGATTTTTTTTCTTCAATGTGTTTGTGTCTGCACAAGAAAAATCATGTACTGTGCTAGAGCTACATCCTGAATTTTGGACAGGTGTGAGACATGCATGGTAGAGCAGTCAGTTCAACATCGACCACGAGAAGAACATCTGCCAGGAGTTACACTGCTACTTCCATGGCCCTGGCTAGAAGATGGGGTGCTACTCAAGCATGGGTGATGCCTGCAGGCCAAGCTCTCCTCATGACTACATCCAGGACCATTACCCCTTGGTCTACCATATCTTGGTGTGGGAATCACAATCAATCACTGATGGAGCAGTGGAAGTAGTGTCACTTTGTGAAGAGGATCTTACATGGTCACATCTGCTAACACCACGTGGATGCCCTATATCCTTCCCCAGCAGATGTTCCATCACAGGCACTGCCCAATCTAGTGTGTCATTCATGTTGTCTATGAAGTCATAACATGGTTCAGGCAGTCAATGATGTCAGAATAAATGACATTTAGTACTCACACCATCTCTTCTGAGGCCCTAGGAAAACACCACTACAGCTCTATTCATGTGTGTGGTGGCACGTAATGACACACCAGCATCAGTAGGAGGATTGACATCAAGGCTACTTTCAAGTAACCTCTACCAACTCTACTGTGTGGTACTTCACCCTCTCAGTAGCTAAAGGGAGAAGCAAACAGTTCTGCAACTGAAGTAACCATGCTACCATCTTCAGCTGTCTCCCCCTAAACCTTTCCTATAACAGAGGTCTCCTCTTGCCATGGGTACATGTAACCATCCTGACTATGTCCTAAATATGGGCAGGGGATATGCGAGCCATATCGTCAGTGTCAGATTGACCCTCTGCACTCCCAGACTGTGCCTCTTCATTGCCACCATCATCATCAGAGGCTACCAATATTCTGACATCAGGTGGTACCAGTTCTATTGTGCCGCTGTTAGAATCACCTATAATAACAAGCAAGAAACAGAGAAATATAAAGCAAAATTAATCGCATATGTTTTTATACAAAAGTTATTGTAAACTCTAATAGAAGCTAAAGCAACACAAAACTGGAATCTACCTTGTGTACAGTAACAGCAATAACCAAATATATGTTTACCATGTGCAGGTGGGCCTGCAGCCTGCAATCCAAATGTTCCTGTATGTGAGAAAGGGAAAGAAATAAGACTAAGTATCACAAATCAAACAAGAAAAATAAAACAAACCTCTTTGCATGAGCTGATCAAGAATGACACCAGCAATCTGTAAATGGTTCATCTCCCAGGCCCTAGTTTCTAAATGGTTAATCTCCCAAGCCTCTGTTTACATTTATCAAGGGTATGAGAGCTTTTCAGAGAGTTGGGATGCATGGCTAAGCTTAAAAGGCCCTTGTGGTCATTCTAGCCACCTGTTTCTGCACAACTGCAGCTAACCTATGGCATGCAGAGGTTATCATATCACTTGCCAAGTATTGCACTGGGGAGTAACTCTCCCATGGCATCTGACAGCATTGATGTCATTGACTACTGCTGCAATGTCCTCTCTTGGGAAGATTGTTCACCTCTACCTCTTCCTAAGAGAAAAACTCCCTGGCAAAGTAAGGCCTGGATAAAAAACTCATTTTCTGCATCAGTATATGGTGGTTGAGGGGTACAGCTTTCTTCTTGGATGTCATACCCCAATATGAGAAAAAACAGAAAACAGACACATAATTAATATATATTATACATAGGTTCATAGGTTCATAGGTTTATACTAGGCTATCTGCCGTAAGGCATTTATAAGCCTAGCCCAAAGTTTTGTGGCTTACGCCACCCCTTATGTTAAAAAATACTGTGCCCATTAGTTTGTTGTGCCTCTGTCCAGCAGTGACACAGAGATGATTCCTGGGGTAAACCTATGATCTCCCATCCACCAGTCAAGATTTCTCTTGAACAGAGCCAGCGAGGTGCTCTGCCTCACATGGACCGGGATTTTATTCCACAGCATAGGGAGTCTCTGGGTGACAAATCTATCCCTCCAGCATGTCCTGTTTATATCCGTGCTAAGGTTTAAGTCACTTGCTCTAGTGGATCTGGTAGATTTGGATTTTTTGAGGTGGAGCATGTCCATTAATTCTGGGTTGGACATGGCCTTGTACGTCAGGCACAGGTCACCTCTGAGCAGGCGGTATGCGACTGAATAGAGCTGGAGTTTCTTCAGTCTGGCAGCATATGACAGATTTTGGAGTCCCTTTATCCTTTTGGTGAGGAACTTTTGGGGTCTCTCCAATTGCTGCAGGTGTCGGGTGAGATACATCCCGAATGGGGCATTGTACTCGATCATTGGTCTGATAAGTGAAGAGTACAGGGGAACAATGACCTCACTTGATCTGGATGTGAATCCCTTCATGATCAGGTGGGCAATGTAGAAGGTCTTTCTAACCACTTTAGCAATGTGAGTGTCAAAAGAAAGGCCACTGTCAACCTGGGTCCCCAGGTCCCTGATAACCTCTTCTGTGCTTAATGGATTGCCACCTATATGGTAGCTTGGGGTTACCTTGTTTTTCCCGAAGGGTATGACTATACATTTTTTGGCATTTAACTTCAGGCCATGGCTCTGGCACCAGTTATCAGTTTCCGTGAGACCCCCCTGAAGGATATCTGTGTCCGATGTACTTTCCACTATGGCGCCCAGTTTGCAGTCATCTGCAAACTTTGTCAGCCATAGTCCTCCTATGTTTGCCTGTACTTCTGAGAAGTAGATGCCGAACAACAGGGGGCCAAGGACTGAGGCCTGTGGGACACCACTTGTGACCGGCTTGGAGTCTGGCATAGCACCAGCAACTCTAAACCTGTGGGTTCTGTCCTTTAGCCAGTTTGCAACCCATCTTGTGACATATGGGTTTACATTTAAGCTAGTAAGTTTCTCTATAATACCCAAGTGGGGTATTGTGTCGAAAGCTTTTGCAAGGTCAAGGTAGGCTGTATGGACTGCCTTTCCCTCATCAATGGCCTTGGTGATCTGCCCTTGACAATGCCAAACTGGGTCGGGTCCAATGTCTGCAAGTCCCCTATGTCTTTGTTTATGAGTTCCATTATGATCCTCTCCATAGCTTTGCAGACCAGGCTTGTTAAGCTTATGGGGCAGTAATTACCAGGGTCCGTAGAGGTACCGCCTTTGTGGAGTGGGACCACAGTTGCCGTACGCCACTCCTTGGGCACGTATCCTGTGGTAAGGCTAAGATTAAACAGCTGCCTTATATGCGGGTTTAGTTCCTCGTTGAGTTCGTGTAGCACACAGCCGGGGACACCATCCGGTCCCATTGATGCTGTGTTTTTAGCTTTAGAGAGAGCAGCTTTCACCTGCGCATTTGAGATGTCTGGGAGGCTACACTCCACTGGGATAGTTATCTCTCCTTTTGGGGGGGAGAGGGGGGTGAAGTTTGCACTGAACCTGTCTGCCAGTATGTTGGCAATGTCTGTGGGTTCAGTGATTTTTGCGTCATTTTGGACTAGTTCTGCGCATATCTGGGAGTTTCCACCCAGGTTTCTAACATAGCTGAAGAAGGCCTTATGATTGTCTTTTGAATCTATTGCAATTTTTCTCTCATAGTTGACCTTGGATGATTTTATGAGTGCTCGTATTTTTTTACTAATAATGATCAAGGGTGTCTTTTCTTTTATGGATTTTGCTCTATCATGTAACAGCTTTCTCCTCTTATTGTAAAGTTTGTTTATGGCTGGGGTCCACCAGACTGGACGTTTGCCCTTGGTGGAAAGAGTCTTGATTTTATTAGGGATTGCCTGATCCATGCAGTCCTGGAGGTGTTCGTAGAAGGCATTTGTAAGGGCTTCCGCAGCTTGGGTTGTGGTTTCCACTGGCTCGGGGGCCTTGAAGGATACCACACCAGTCTTTAGTAGTGTGAAGTTTGCTTTAGAGAAGTTCTTCACTGTGGTCTTTTTTGTTTGGGGTGGGGGCGGGATGTGGATTTCCAGTGAGATAAGTTTGTGATCTGATCTCACCAATGAGGGATATACTTCCAGTGTGGAGCATTTTGTCCCCATATTTGTGATGATGAGATCTAGTATATTTTCTCCTCTTGTGGGAACGGTGACTAGTTGTTCCATGGCATTTGATGTTTGCAGACAATAGGTATGAATGTATGCATCATGCATGCATGCACACAATTTAAAAGGTAGTGTTCCCTATGACTACACACAAGTTAGGGTAGCCACTCCCCCAAAAATATTTTAAATAAAATATCAGCAACAACATATAACAGTTTTGTAATGCAGAGGACAATGGTTTGTGTAACTGCTGCATCAATGCATCATGCAAATAATAATTTCAAAGTTAATGCTCCCTATAACCACACACAGATTAGGACAACCCCCTCAAAAAAAAAAAAAAAAAATATATATATATATATATATATATATATATATATATTAATACAATAGTGATATAACAGTTCTGTATTGCAGAGAATAGGTTGTGCAACTGTGTAATTTATTGCAGCCTTAACAATACAATTCAGAATGTATCAGTAGGAATTTAAGACAAATATTATAAGTGCCATCTCCACTACTGTGGAGGGCAGTCAGGTGGAAATCACAAACTTAGCACATGTATTTGTGCTAGCACATGTAAAAATACCAGACCTTGCTACAAAGTTGTAATAATTATATGCAATGATTGTGCAGAAAGAAAAATTGAATATAACCTACAGAATATAGGTCAGGTAACATGTAGCATACTTTTTGCAATGCAGACAAAATGGATGTACCTGGGCTATGTTAAAAGTAAAGGGATAAAGAAAATAAAACAATATGATAAATAAGTAGCTTGGAAAGGGCATTACAATTTACCCTTTAATGTTACAGTAAAAGCATTATGTTAGAAAAAGCAATGCACTTTGACAATAAAATAGTGTAGAAAGTTGATCATTCTCCAAAAGTTGTATTTATTTAGCAGCACTGAGCTCTCTCTATCTAAGCAATCTTCCCACTAAAATACAAGCACATTAGCAACATGATTGCCTTTATATAGTGCAGAGTCAGCCCTGTGAGCACCATGAGTATGCAAATGAGGTGTTAAATCATTAGCACTCATGAATATCACAACTGGGTCTATATTATGTAGTCAAAGGAACTAAAAGTCGACTTCCCTTTCATCCACACATATGTGTCAAACCTGCACTTAAGTGAACGGCCATATCATCGATTTTTTTCCAAGGGAAAAAAATTGGTTGGCTGTTTTTTTTTAATCTGCCTTTTTCTCCACAGTAGTGCAACCTCAGAGTTAGTATAGTTAGTTAGGGGGGGTGGGAGGCACAGCCCCCCACATTGGGGGGTGTGATGTGCAAAGCCCCCACTTCATAGTGTTGTTATATTGTGTCATGAATAGTTGGCTTACCAATTTTATTCCCTTGGAAAAAAATCGATGATGTGGCCATTCGCTCAACTGCAGGTTCAACGTGTATATGTCTATAAAAGGGTAGTCAACTTTTAATTCCTTCAACTACATAATATAGACCACCAAAATCTACACTAAGTGTAAGAAAGGAAAACATGGTGTAAGGAGCTGCACAGTTAAATGCACTCACCTCTGCACAACAAGAATGTGCATTGAAAATAAAGCATCATAAAGAAATGAGAGGAATACATCTGCAGTGCTTGCAGTCTTTGTTTATTATTGTTTTATTAAAGGGCTACACTAAGTGTGGCAATATCCCAATCATCCAGGCATTTACTGTCAAGTGAGAAAGGAGAACTTTTATAACTTGTTTCTGTTGCATTTTCAATATGAATTGATACAATGTCACATTTTAACACTTTTTCTCCATGTTAATATATGTCTTTGTCTGTGGCATATATGTGAAATACCATTCAATGCTTGTTTTTCATACCCTCGTTTGTTGGTTCAAATCCATACAGGCCCCTGTTGCAGGATAAAAAAGTTAATTAAACATCAGAAGTATACATTTAAAGTACTTGTTTCCAAATGTTTTTCCTTTATCATGTCTGTGCCTTTGGCATTGTGCTCTGTTCACTGGCAGGGTTCAGTAGCAATGAATGGCAGTTCACTGCCAAAGGTAAAAGCTGACAAACTGTACTTGGACTGGCATCAATAGCAAAGTTAAAAGTGGCATTTTTGTGCCTTCTTCAGCAGTATGGACAGTACTGAGTAAAGAAATTCCAGCTGTCATGCACACATGTCTCTGTGGCATAATGTAAATGTATTCAGCTAAGAGAAACAGTACAGGTGATGCATGGTTCAAAACTGGTTCTCAAATAATTTTACTGATGGAGGTAGTAATAAATCTTGACACTCATTTTAGTATATGAATGTGTTGATGAGGGAGACCCAAGTATGGTCAGTATTGACTAAAAGTGACAGGTAAATGAGTCATGTGAACTGATGTCATATTAATTGTGTGTACTGTGTGAAACATTAAAGCATTTCTGTAGCTCCTTGTGCCCTTCACCTTTCCCATAGCATCAGCTAAAATCCTGATATTGTCAGACGTGCATGATAGCACTTTTATGGCAAGTAGATGTGAGAAGGCTGAATGCAACAGTGCAATGCAATAGTATATCTGCTCACTGCTAGATATACACTGTGATTCATGTAGTGTCCCTTCATGGTGTTATTCCCCCCAACATTTGTGGATGCTTATAATAAATAATACCTTCTGCATTTGTCCATCCTTGGAACTAGAAAATGTACTTTCATGGCTTAAGGAAAAAAAAAGTGAAAAATTGAATTTAGGTTGCTTTATTAAGCACTGACCAGCATGACTGCATTGCATGGCCACTGGCACTCAGTAGAAAAAAAAAAACACCTGTCAGGTAAATTTCTCTGTGGAGTGAGATTTAAGTTCAGTGTGATAACAGGAAAAAGACACTGGTGCTTGATTTGAATCAATGTAAATGATAATTTTACAGAGCTTGTCTGAATACATGTTTGCTCACATTTTGTGATATCATTGATTTGTTTAAAAATCAACTATTGTCAGTATTGCTTTCAGTAAGTGAACTATTTTGTGTGCAATTTCACATTATTTCTCATTAACTACATGTCTGATAATTTGTTTCACAAAGTACATTTTTGACTTTGCAGTGGGATGTCAGATGGATGAATGTGTCACTCGAATGCACTTCTTGCTCTGGCCATTGCTACATATATAAAAAGATTGCATTTAATTTACTGTCAGGTTCTGACTTTATCATACATTTTTTTCTAATGCCTTTTCCATTTGTTCTCTGTTTGGCAAGGTGCAAACATGGTCACTACCTAAGGAATAAAGTGAGAACATTAATTAAGCCTGCTTATAGAATGAAAGTATGCATGGTGCAGCACCATGGATAACAAGTAAATTGAGTGAAATAAGGTCCATGATGCCTTGTTCATGTTCAGAGATTACATTGCAATTATTCACAAATATATATTTTCCAATTTTAATTTGCATATGTTCTCCACTTGACAGCTAACAAACATAGTTTACTACTAAAGGAAAGAAAGTAAAAATTTAGTTTAAGCTGCCTTATATAGTGCAAACATGCCTTGCAGCATTGCTCAGCTGGCAGTACTCTCGATAATAGTAAAGAAAATACACTTGCTATGTAACTTTCTTTGTGGAACAAGGTGTAAATGAAGTGAATTGATAGAAATAAGGTGCATGATATATTGTTCCAATCCTGTTTAGTGATTACATTTCAGTTATTCTCAATATGTATTTTTTTAATCTGCATATGCTCTTCCCTTGGAAACATGTAAATATGGTTCACTACCTAAGGAAAAAAGTGAAACATTTACTTTTGGATGCCTGATGTAGTAAAAACATGCCTGTCAGTGGTATGAGTTCCTCAGCACTCTGGACAGTACTGAGTGGAGAAATTTCACCTGTCACATACCTATCACTGTGATACAAGGTGTAAGTGCATTTAGTTTAGATAAAGAATACAGCTGATTAAGGGTTCAAATCCTGTTAAAGGAAACTAAAAAAGGGTGTAAGAATCCCATTTATCACAACATTTTAATTAGGACTGTAAAAGGAAAGAAAATAATAATGCTAAACATGTTTATTGTAAGCAATGCCTCAGTAATGCTTACATAAGTCAATTTTTCTAATTAGCATATATCATTAATGCTTCACATATAACCTCAAGCAAAATGTATCCAATTTTGTAAACATAACAATGATATTTAATTTAAAATTCACTTGCATATGAATGATGGGGGAAATACTTTTCTTATAATCATCATAACTCATCACATATCCTATGTGTTTAAGAAAGTTATATCTTGTGATGTATTTATATAACATACTCCAACTTGTATTACTCAGCTCATTCAACTGCATTCATCTGAAATATCTTTGCAAACAGAAACATTGCCTTTTACATAGAAATGCATTCCAAAACTAATTAAAATCACACACATGCTGCTCTCTAAAGTGTATCTTTATCCATTCTGAAATTACTGCATCTCCAATTACCCTATTAAAGCGGTAGTTCTAATGTGGCAATGTCAGTTAATAAGCTAAGTTTCAATTTTACATGCTTTATCCCATGTGTTCAATTCACAGCCAGTACAACAATATTTTAACATTCTGTAAGCCCCAGTATCACAGTATGTCTCAATTCATCCTCTTTCTCCTTCCAGATTGCAAAGATTAAAATCTATACCTTTAAGAATTCCATTGTTGAACATTGGAACCTGTATGAATAGGTTAAGCATCACACATGGCAAAGCTCAATGCTATGTTTCACACCTTTACTAATGTGTAATGTAAGTAGTGCCAATGTGTCTGCCAAGAAATCTATCTGCTTTCAATTGTGTAAATGCATTTGGCAAGGCTGTATGTCTTTGTCCATAACTAGTTAAATGTGAGATCCAAATTGGGCACCAATTCAGACATATTTTGTTAGCTTGATTTTTGCAGACATGGCTAGAGAGGAAGACAACAGTGCTAAATTTAGAGCAGAAAAATGAGGTGTTGAGAAGCCTACAATATTTGTGGCACTCCTCATGAAGTGCTACAGCTGTAGGCTGCTGTATGGGGATCATACTGGATCTCAGTATAAGGATGAGGCTTAGAATAGCTTAGCCAAGATTATCTCCAGTGTAACTGGCATTCCACACATGAAAGAACAGTGTTGTCACCACTACAGTGACCTTAAAAGTACAAGGAGGACATCCTAAGCTGATGGGAGGCTGAATTTAGGACTGTGAACTCAGTTGTGTAAGTGTACTGACCCATAACCTGTATAGGATATGGTATTAATGATCTAGCCAGCCAACACATCTGCTCATTATGTTTTCATATGTATTTCTTTTCTTTTTGTACTGTACAGCTGCAAACCATGAAGTGCTCCAGGAGAGATTAACTTGCCTCAGACAGGCACAGTGGAGGTATGACTCAGGTCTTAATTTAAGCCAGAAAATTATTTTTACTAGTATCTTGTGCAGGCACATCTCAACTTTGATTTCAAGCATGCATATCTTCCCAAATAACTGTTGCTGTTCTATTAAGTAATGAGAGCACCAGCTTAATTTTGTGTGAGTTCAATAACTAAAGGTAGCAATTAGTTTTTATTGCAGGTTATTATTTCTACAAGATTAACAGAAATAGTATGTCAGGAGAATTCCGATATGGGAATTGCAATTATTATATTTCAATGCAAATATCCCATCCATAATTATGAAACAAAGGCTGTTCATTCTTACATCATAGTAGTGAGATTTGCTTTTTAAGACACATTAATACCATCTGACCATATATGCATGTGACCAATGTGTGCAAAAATAAATTATCATAATTGCTCATGTAGTGCTAATTAACATTTATTGCACAAATAAATTAATATGACGTGCCATCACATTCTCTTTTTTGTCTCTTCCCTCATCTTATCTCTATCTCTCTCTTTTTTGTAGGCTTTTATATTTAATTAAAATTCTGCTGTTTTCTGCAGCTTGACCTGACATACCTCCACAGGTGGCATCACATACACCCAGCACTTCAGAGTCACAACCTGTCAGTGTTGCTTCCATAACCCCTACCCTACCTCCTCCACCTCTGTCAGATTGCTCTGCCATGGCTGCTGGTGCAGTGGTACCTTCAGGGAGCAGTACCAGTAGATTTGTCATTTTTGTCACCCACAAACAGCTGATAATGTGGGTGGAGTAAGCCATGGAGATGGCCCTCTGTGCATGTATTATTAGGGTTGAAAAGGTCCTGCGTCAGATTGCAAACATGATACCATGTCTGGTACTGACTCAGGGAACTGTTACAAGGGACAGTGATGACAGTTCTGAGGGTGAAGACTAGATTTTCACTGTTCTCAAGCTGGACATGGGTGCACTTCCAATATCCCCTTACCTATTCCCAATCATGGCATCCCCCAACGTTTTGTCTCCTTCACCATTCCTGCCTGCTTGCCTTGTATGTCTGCACATGTTTCCTAACCTATTCTGCTTACATGACCATCTCATTCCAAAGCACTTCCCACAAAATTCCTCGTGCTCTCTCTCCCCTAAAATGGGCACCTGTCCCACAAAAAAGTATGCCCTGCACTTGGCTCTCCACTTTGCCTATGTGCCATCTTGACACACTTGATTTGGTGCAATTGCCATACATCATTATTTTGTTGTTTTTACCCATCACTGGTGTAGGGATCTCCAAAGTCATGAATCATGTTTGCAATTGTGCAATTATGTGGTGAATGAGTTGATAGCTATGGTGCTCTTCCAACTTCACTCCTGCAAGTTCCTGTAATCTTTCACCTGCATCCTATCCTCTGATTGAACAACATATCTTCACCTCTGTCTTATCCACCCCTTTTTCACATATTTATTCCGGTCAAAAAATAGATTCACCCACAACACACATGCCCTGACATGACCCATGGAAAAGCCTTAATTTTATGTCATCAGCATTTGTACAAAAGTTGATATAGTGCAACAATGTTGAGTGGTGGTGAATGTCATTTCACTTCTTATTGCAAAAGCTGACAAGTTCAGTTTAATCAGTGGTCTGGTTACTTTGGCACAGATATGCTTAAATCTACTGCACTATGGTAATAGAGTAAAAATGTCTAAAGGCAGTACTGTGAAACAGTTAATCTAACAGTTCTTAGGCTGCTGGGCATAATAAAGTAAGAGTTCCTATGTGGCATGTTGAGATAATTAACCTGTTTGTAAACAAATGTTTTTGCATAGACTCATGGGTTTGATTACAGCTGTATGTTAGTTTATCAGTTTTTGACATTTTGTATTCCTTTCATATATTTAACTGCAAACATCTGTATTTCTCTCCATATGCAACATTTCATTAACATACCATTTGAATAGTACAGCAAGACATCATTTGAAAAAAAAAATCATTGCAACCCCAGCAAATAGATTTCTTAAGCCAAGCTTATCCTGCTTATGTGTTCATGTTTGTTAAACTCTCCTAGTCCTTATTTCTTCTTATAGAAAGCACTTTATTGTACAAAGCATGACAGATTAAAGATGATTTAATAAATAAGATTCAAGAAAACTGGAAGATAAACGTTTTATAAGAACACGGCAAAGCTTTCAGGTCAAAAACCCTTCTTCAGTGCATACATTTAGTTTTAAAATCACATCGAATATATAGTATGGGTCTAAGTCACATGACTTGCAGCCAGAAGTCATGTGATTATTACATTCAATGTTATACCAAAATCTTGCAAGGAATAGAACAGCTTCCACGAGTACGCGTACACCTATAAAAAGAAAAAGCGACAGCCCTTTAGGACACAGCAAGCATGTCCGTCAATAAAAAGAGGTACTTTGAATTTATCCAGTTTTATATTAACGGAAGCACATTATTTATTGCTTCAAAAGGGCCTAAACTTTATACCGACGACCACGGATGATGTGGTTAATGTAATAACGGACCTTAAACTATTTATTAGAGCAATAACCTTGAAAATGTTGTTTGGTGATAAGAGTGTTGCTGACTTAGGGTGTAAGAAGAGAAGTACCTTCATACCTAGTAATATACCAGTACTGTTGGCATTTCAAAATCTATGTGAACAGGAGATTAGAGAGGTATATGATGGAGTCCATAAATGTAAAGATACAGTAATGAATAAGAGCTTTAATTTAACTAAAGAAGAGTATGAAGCCATGCAAACATTGATTAAACATGGCGACCTAATAATTAAACCAGCAGATAAGGGCAATGTAACAGTATTAATGAATAAGGAGAATTATCTACATCTAATGAATGACTTACTACAGGATGTAACAGCTTTTAAAACAATTAATCAAGAAGATGTAAGAAAAAGTATTAGTACTATTAATATGGCTATCTATGATTTGCAATTACAGGAAGACATAGATTTAGATTTATTTAATTTTCTGACAGTACCTTGTCCTATTATACCTATACTATATGGAGTCCCAGATACATAAATCCATAATGGATCCACCTATGAGACCTATAGTCTCAGGTGCAGGTTGGGTCACTGAACCCGTATCCATTTACCTACAACAACAACTCTATCCTTATATGAAAGGTTGTAGCACAGTACTAAGGGACACAACTGATTTTTTGTTGAAGTTAAGACAGTGGCAGCAAATTGTTGAAATACAACAAATAACTTATGAAGATGTAATATTGGTAACATTAGATATTACCTCCTCTTTACAGTAATACCAAATGACTATGGTATTGATTCCATACGGGAATTTCTAGTAGAACATACACCATAAGATAGAAACACTTTGTGCCCTACTAGAATTGGTCCTAACTAATAATATATTTATGTTTAATCAACAGTTGTATTTACAAGTATCAGGTGTAGCTATGGGTACTTCCATAGCGAACACCTATGCGAATCTAGTATTATATGTATGGGAACAAAAATTTATGTTGAATAAGGACAATAACTTTATAAGTAATTTATTGTTTTATCAAAGATTTGTTGACGACTGTTTTTATTATGGAAAGGCACGGAACAACAATTGGGTTCCTTTCTGGAATATTTAAATACAACCACGAATTTTTTAAAATTCAAGATGCAGTATGCAAGAGACAAAATAGTATTCTTAGATGTTATGTTAGAAAAAACCCTAAACTCGTTTGAAACAAGTATATATCATAAAGAAGTGCATCCTGGACGTTACCTGAACTATACTAGCATGCATGCCCCCCACATATTTAAGAGCATAATAGGATCTCAACTTAGTAGAGTTAGCAGGTTAAATACTAACGAAAACGTTTAAAATACAACTTGATAATACCATACAGGAATTGTTAGCAGTGCTTATAATAATAGACTGATTTTAGAACAGAAAAGGAAAATTGTATCACAAAGATCCACTACATTAAAACCTATATATGCAGGAGGCAACATAAACAATGGAATGAGAGAACGTGACAATAAGGTGAGGTTCATTACTTCCTTTAATTCTAATACACATAGAATACAAAGAATAATAGAGAAAAATTGGCTTATACTTATGGCATGTGATCAAATTAAAAAAATAGTAGACATGAAACCATATTTTGGTTTTAGAAATATGAGAACAATCAAACAGAGATTATGTTATAAAGAATTTAATACATATATATCTAGGAATATAACTACATTGGGGACGTCTAAATGTTATAACTGCACATGCTGTGGAGATATCTATGAAGGAACCAGCCATATGTTTAAACATCCCTTAACAAGGAGATGTTATTATTTTAACATTAAAGCCACCTGTAATACTACTGCGGTACATGGCTCGTGCTCCATGTGTTCTGCATTTTATATAGGCAAAACTATAAGGAAATTAAAGAATCGAATAATTGAACACAAGTCTGAAATAAATAGAGCAATAAATACAAACTCATTATATAAACACATAGCAGAACATGGAGCACAACACAGATTTAAATTTAGGGTTATACACATAGTGGAGAAAACAGAGAGGGGTGGAGACATGAATAATAAATTAGAATTAAAGGAATATGAATGGATAACTAGATTGCAAGCAGACAAAATCCCAGGTATTAATGATATTATTACACTGAAACCTGTGTTAAAATTTTTACAGCAGAGTAAATTAAAATGATTGTAATTTTTATAAAATGTTTTTAAAAATTTTGGTATAACATTGAATGTAATAATCACATGACTTTTGGCTGCAAGTCATGTGACTTAGACCCATACTATATATTCGATGTGATTTTAAAACTAAATGTATGCACTGAAGAAGGGTTTTTGACCTGAAAGCTTTGCCGTGTTCTTATAAAACGTTTATCTTCCAGTTTTCTTGTGTTTTTTGACTGTTACTTCATTCTACATTCTGCAAGTGTTAATAAATAAGATTACCATGTCATATAGATGCTCCTACATTTCCCACAAAACATATTGTTGCTATTTCTCTCCACACCTGTATCTATCTCTCTCTGTTCACACTTCTGCTCCAGTAAGTTGTCACTGTGCTTCAATTTTACTATTTACATATTGTGAAGTAGTAATTCCTTTATGGAGTGATGAGACAATGCTCACATGTATATATAAATTTCTGACTAATTTTAAGGGTTCTAAGCCAGCCTTAGCTAAGTGTTACTCACTGTTTTTGTTACACTATTGTATTTGCACCTTTGACTAGATATTGTTATGAGCCACCATTATAATAACTCAAAAAATACAGCAAAGGACAAAACAATGGTGAAAAAACTATTTTAATATATTAAAACCAAATAGTACTAAGCACTTTTGTCCTATAAACTTATCTGTGACTTCTTAGTAAATATTTGTGTTAAAAAACATCTCTCATTTATACTTCTATTAACCCATCACATTTAACAATTCATAAATATTCACATTACAAAAAACAATATAATAGATTTTTCACATGAAAAAATATTCCCTTAAAAGATTTTCTTATTTAAAAAAAAATAAATAAATAAATAAAATAGAAACCTGCTTATATTTCAGATTACTTCAGTTTCAAGACACTCTATAAAGCTATTTTTTTTTCAAACCAGGTTTGTTATTGGTATCTAGTCTAAACTGCCAACTCAGTTCCTTACAGTATATTCAATCAAATTTTCAAGATCCCCCTCTCAAATCTTGAATCACGTTATCTATAATAAATAAAAAAACTATTAAAGGGCTGGATTCATGAAGGCTTGCATGGAGTCAAACAGTAGAGTAAGACTCCATGCAGCCAACATGTCTGCCAAGTGATCCAGGAACAGCCTGTAGGGGCATGCAACAGAGCTCCCAAAACGAGTCCTACACGGACATGGCTTGGATATGCAAATTACCTCAATTGCAGACGAAAGCTATGCAAATAAGGTAAATTTGCGATCCAGGAAACCCGAACCTGTCCGAGTAAGAGTAGTGTTATTTGCAGAAATGTACTCAGTTGACAACTGAGTATGGTTCTGCAAATAGCAAAACGGAGCCGTGACAGCTCCAAAAAAAGGATGCATCCAGTTGAGGAAGCATGCCAATGGCCAAAAATACAGCCATTGGCAATGTTCACTGATGCAAAATAACAATAAAATATATATATTTTTCATTCTGATCCCCGGGGTTTAAGCGTAGCGCAGCGCCGCGCAAATGCGCGGCACTGTAAAAACCAGAAAATCAATAATTAAGATCCACAAATGTGGATTTTATTGCTATTCTGAATTTACAATGCAAGGGAATGGCAGGCTGAAGACAACATGGTCACCGAGTAGAGGTTGCTAAGGGGGGAAGCTCAGTCAAAGAGATGTAACCAAGCATTAGTAGGCAATCCTATGCAAATGAGGGTTAGGATAGTGAATCGCAAGTTTACATAGCAAATGAGCACAGTCAGTGGAGTGTAGGAGTAGGATAAGGGGAGTAACAGAGTAGAAGATAGGTGATATCATGAGGGGGGGTGTGTATAAAAGAAGTGAAGCTCAGTAGAGCAGAGTGGCATGTGTCAGCTGTCATTTACACATCACTGAAAGAGGTGTGTCAACAGGTAGGCTAGGTAAAGGCAAGAAATTAAAGGTGTATGTCATGGATAACACTAAAGTTTCTTGCTGAGCATGTATGTGCGCGGGTGCACACCTGTAAACCCGAGTAAGACTGTGTGTGCGCGTGTAAGCGTGTATACGCGTGTTTAAGTCAAAGTAAGCATAAATAAGGCTGTTTAAAGTTGTGTAAGCACGTTTGCGCTGCTGTGCACCAGTTTTACCAAGAATAAGCAAGTTTTAGTCAGTGTAAGCATGTGTGCACAAGTGTGAGCTGGTGTGCATGTGTTTGCACTTGTGTGCATGGCGCTGCCCCCCTGAGGAAACAGAAAGAGAAAAAGAAGCACAATAAATAGTAGGAAGTTAACCAGGGAGTACTAGCAGAGCTAGCAGGTGAAAACAATCAGAATCAGGCAGTTACACAGGCAGTACACTAGCCCAGCCCAGCACTTAAAACTCTGCAAACAACATCCCACTATGTTTCTCTCAAGAGACACTGCAACACTGCAGTAAGCTAATAGAAGTGAAAACTGAAAAAGATTTACTGAGATAAAGAAATGTTAGGGGCTGCCATTGCTGTTATAAGGTGACATATGCAACATGCTGAGGGTGGTGGCAATGCAAATGCTGCTGGACAACCCACAGTGAGGAGACAGAGAATAGTGCACAGGCCCAGGGTAACCTACAGGGACTCCATGAGCTGGAGATAGTGGAGTGCTATAGAGTGGACAGAGACCTCCTACAGCAAATTGTTGAGCTGTGCAGGCCACGCCTCACACACAGAACCAACAGAGGGGAACCCATTCCAGTGGAAACTAAGGTATGTGTTGGCCTAAGAATATTAGCAACAGGTACCTTCCAGAGACCATCTGGTGATATGATGGTGATATCACAGGCATCAGCATCCAGGGTACTGCACCAGTTCCTGGATGCCATGTCAGCACATGTCGGTGAGCATATATATTTCCCCAATTCCCATGAGGTATTGGCCAGCAGTATGCATCTCTTCCAGCAAATAGTGGAATACCCTGAGGTAGTGGGTGCAATTGACTGCACGCACATACACATCAAAGCACCAGCCGGTGAGCGGGGTAGGGTCTACTTCAACCGCAAGAGCTTCCCCTCCATCAACTGCCAGGTCGTGTGTGATGATCAAGGCATAATACTGAATGTGTGTGCTGGCTGCCCTGGAAGCTACCATGATTCCCATATCTGGCATCTGCCGCAGCTGTACCAGACATTTGCCAATGGGGACATCCCTCATGATCACCTAGTGGGGGATGCTGGCTATGCACTGAAGCCGTGGCTGATGACACTCATCAGAAACGCACACACACCTGAACAGGAACGCCATAATGAGGCACACGCACAAACAAGAAATGTAATCGAGCATGCGTTTGACCTGCTCAAGTCATGGTTCCGGTGCCTGGACACATCTGGTGGAGCCTTACAGTACTCACCAACTACATGTACCCAAATTGTCATGGTATGTGCCATGCTACATAATATGATCCTGCAAAAACAGCTGCAGCAGGAGCAGCATAGGCCTGGGCCAAACAGCCCCCCACCATTGCCAAGGCCATCACAGGCAGAGCGTGACTCGGAGGAGGAACAACCTGAGCCTAACAGTAGGCAGAAGGAGGCGTGCCCAGTATGCTTTGGCCTTGGCAAAGAGGCAATACATAGCACATACACTGGCTCTGTAGGAACCCTGGAAATGATACCTTTCTCTGACTCGCACAAATAGTAAAAGGGATGCCTAACTTGACACTACCTGTTTCCAAACATGTATAGGGAGTGCAGTATGTGCATCCGACACAGTCAGCCCTGCAGCACCACCTGAGGCATGATTGCCATGTATTAAGCAATATAAATCAGTGCTAAACAGCTTTCACCACCATTTAGCATATGTAAAGCAATTGCACACACTAACACTAGCACAACTGTGGTCAATGCTGAGCAATATTGGGCAATGTTCTGTAATGTTGGTTAACGTTGAGCAATGTTGGCAAGCCTGGTCTACGTTGGGTATAGCTGAACAAAGGCCAACATGCTCATATTTGCTCTACTGGCCCTTAAGCAGTCTGGTCTGCTCAGTATGAAAATATAAAGCAGTGATAGGCCTCGAACCCGGAATATTGTGCATTACAGTCATAGTACTGAACCACTAAACCATGACAGTATTGCACTGGTCAGCCTGTATGAAGAAATGTTGATAAGTCTATGCAACATATCTCATGGAAACCCTGCAGGCACAGCATAATCCCTGTCGAGTTATGACACAAAGGTGAGCCCTGCAGTAAGAATAGAACCTGATTTTCAACACACATATAGTATAATTGTTAATATTGGTCATGTTCACACACATCAACAAATGTAGTGGACTTCAGACAGCAACATACTGAAAGGTCACACTGGGCATGCTCACACACTTGAATAAATGAGACAAATGTCAGGCAACAAAACACTGAAAGGACAGACTGGGCATGCTCACACACTTAGGCCATGTCTGAGTATAGCAGTGGGCCACACATATCCAGCAGTTGCATGTGTTAACACAGGAACCTCTCAGTATTCACCAATCTGCCATATGCACACAGTTATATGACAACAGACACATATATAATATATTGGAATGCTGTCATAATAAAATATGTTCTGCAGATACTTAAGTTGTTCGTAGAAAGTGTGAAAGCAAAGAACAGAAAAAACCTGCAATCAGTATCATCAATAAACAATGTGCATCCTGAACATTACCATAGGTGCATAGGTTGATACTAGCCTATTTGCCCTAGGGCATGTATAAGCCTAGCCAGAGTGTGTTTGGCTTTTGCAGCCCTGTTAGATTAGTAGACTGTGCCTGTGAATAGTAGGTCACACAAGATAGGCCTTTTACGTTTGCTTTATTGTGCCTCTGTCCAGCAGGGACCCAGAAGAGATTCCAGGGGTAAACATACGATCACCCATCCACTCGTCAATATGTCTCCTGTAGGGGGTCAGTGGGGGTCTCAGCCTATGCGGGACTGGGATCCCATTCCAGAGTGAAGGGAGCATCTGGGATAATAATGTGTCCCTCCAGCATGTCCTATAAATATCTGTGCTGAGGTGAAAGTCCATGGAGCATGTAGTTCTAAGGGATCCGGATATCCTGAGGTGGAGCATGTCCATTAATCCTGTGTTGGACATGGCTGTAAACAACAGGCACAGATCGCATCCGAGTAGGTGGTAAGCGACTGAGTAGAGCTGGAGTTACTTTAGCTGAACTACACAGGGCATCTGTGTGAGTCCCTAGATCCACTTGGTGAGGTACTTTTGTGGCCAATACAGTTGCTGCAGGTGTCAGGTAAGGTACATCCCAAATGGGGCATTGTATCCAATCATGGACCTCATGAGTATAGGGGCACAATGACTTTACTTGATCTAAATGTGAAACCTGTTGGGATAGGGAGGGCTATATAGATTGTCTGTCTAACCACTATGGCAATGCGATTGTCAAAGGCAAGATTACAAACTACTCATGTCCCCATATCCCTAACAACTTCTACCATACTTAATGTATTAACACCTTTGTGGTAATGTGTGGGCACTATGTGATTCCCAAAGGGGATGACTATGCATTTAATGGCATTCAGCTGTAGGCCATGGCTCTGGCACCAGTTATCCATCTCTGTGAGACCCTTTTGGAGGATGCTTGTACCAGCTGGAGAGTCAAATATGGCACCCAGTTTGCAGTCATCTGCAAACATGGTCAGCCATATTCCTCCTTTGTTAGCTTGTACATCAGAGGAATATATACTGAACAAGACAGGGCCCAGGGCTGAGCCTTGTGGGATGCCCCGTGTAACTGGTGTAGAGTCAGACATGGCACCTGCAATACATACCATGTGGGTGCTATCCCTGATCCACTTAGCAATCCATCTTGTGACATATGTGTCGATATCTCAGCTGGTGAGCTTATGTATGATGCCCGAGTGGGGTTTTGTTGTGAAGGTTTATGCGAGGTCCAGGTAGGCTGTGTGGACTACCTTCCCTACGTCTATGGACCTGGTAACTGTTTAAAGAAGCTGACCATGTTCAAGAGGCAAGATCTGCCCACAACAAAGCTGAATTGTGTAGGATCCAGTGCCTGTAGGTTCCTGATGTCTGTGTGTATGAGTACCATGATGATATGCTCCATACCTTTGCAGACCAGGCTAGATAGGCTTATAGGGCGATAGTGTCTGGGGTCTGTTGTGGCACTACCTTTGTGGAGCGGGACCACTGTTGCTGTACTCCAATCTTAGGGTACATATCCTGTAGTAAGTCTGATATTGAACAGTGACTTCATGTGAGGGTTACGTTTGTCATGAAGCTTGTGTAAGATGCAGGCCGGGACACTGTCCAGTCCCATTGATGCTGTGTTGTCTGCTTTGGAGAGGGCAGCACTCACCTGATCATCTGTGATGTCAGGGAGGCTACACTCTGTTGGGATGGACATTTGCTCATTAGGGGGGATGAGAGGTGAGATTTGCACTGAACCTGTTTGCCAGGATGACGGCAATGTATGTGGGTTCAGTGTATTTATTGCCATTTCGCAGTAACACACAGCATATCTGGGAGTTGGCACCCAGGTTCATGACATAACTAAAGAAGGCCTTGTGATTGTTCTCAGTGTGTGGTGCAATTTACCTTTCAAAGTGGGTCTTAGATGAATTCATGAGTGAACGTAGCTTTTTGTTAGTACTGATCAGAGATGCCTTCCCTTATTGGGATTGTGCTCTATCATGTAGTAGCCCCCTCCTTTTGTTGTATAGCTTATCTATGGCCGTGGTCCACCAGACAGGTCCCCTGCCTTTGGAGGAGTGAGTCTTGTTCTTATTTGGGATAGCACGATCCATGCATTCCAGTAGGTGTCAATAGAATGTGTTTGTAAAGGATTCAGCGGTCTGAGCCGTACTTACCTCTGTTCCAGGGTCTTTGAAGGATACCACCTTGGTTTAGAGAAGTGTGATGTTTGCTGTTGGTAAGTACTTCTCCGAGAGAACCTAGGATGGGGATGGGGATGGGATATGGATATCCAGTGAGATAAATGTATGGTCTGACCTTACCAATGAGGGGCATACCTCTGGTGTGGAACATGGAGTCCCCATGTTGGTGATGATCAGGTCCAATATGTTTTCTCCTCATGTGGGTGTGGTGACCAGTTGTGACATAGCATTTGTGTTTAGAAATTCTAGCAACCATTTGGCGAGGGTGTTGTGGCTTGAGTAGTATTCCCAGTCAATGTTTCTGTAGTTGAAGTCACCCCATATAATGGTGTTTGTAGAGACTGTCATATCCTCCAGTGTTCCCAGGAAAGCTGAGTGGGGTTCCTGAGTTTGGGATGGTGGTCTGTAGCAGGCTACAAACTGAAAGGCAGTTTTGCTCACTGTTAGTTGCACATGTATGGTCTCTGATGCTTCCTGCAGTGCTACTAACCTGGAGGTGTGTGTATCTGTGATGTATACGGATACTCCCCCTAAAGTTGTTGGTCGGTTCGAGTCTTGTGGCCGAAAAGCATGGTATGACGTATAACCTGGTAGTACTGGTGTGCATTTGGGAGCCTGAACCAGGTGTCTGTTACTGCACAGATATCGACATTCACCATACTGAGTAGAGTCTTGAGTGCATGCATTCTGGGGTCTAGACATCTGGTGTCGAGCAGCATTACCCATACTTTCTTTTACCTTGTATTGTCCATGGAGGTGGATTTGTCATTTGAGCCTTGCCCAAAAAAGGCACTGTGGGGGTGGCGACAGCCTTAGCCAGTATTTGAAAATCCAGGGGGTGACAGGTGCAAGCTGTCCATAGCGAAGCTACGTGGCATGTTGAGCATGTCATCCCAGGCTGACAGACACTGGATCCCCTTTGAATGACACCAATATGTTAGCCAACTGTTACAATTGATCAACTTGTCTGTATACTGTGCCATCATTCTTGGTGAGGGTAACATGCTACACAAGGTCAGGGTCATACTGGCCTGGGTTACATGATCACCAAGCTCCTCTATGTCCCTTGTCATGTAGTCCAGGGAGGAATATCTGAGGTAAGTCATACCAGCATGGACAATGATGGAGCCATATTTGTACTTGCTTTGGAGTGATCTGAGTGCATGTTTAATATGGCAGAACCTGCCACCCAACAGACAGCGTAAAGTGTCCTTCTCCTTGTTCAGCCTAGTAAGTGTAACGTCAGTGTGTCTGACAATAGAGTCATCTATTACAAGTGTATTAGGTGTGTTTTTACTCCTAAGGGCAGTGACTGTGTGGCACACTGACTTTGTGAACCATGTGATATGTGGGTAATGTCGTGGGGTAGCAGTTGTCTGGGTGTCTGCTTAGGAGGTCGCCGCTGCTTAGGCAGATAATATGTAGAGCCTCCGAGTATGTAATTGTTTGGTAATATAGTTTGTTTGCTGTCGCTATAGGTCTATGTGTGACGGAGTTGTGGTGTGTGTGGCTACCTTCACCACCTGATAGACTGTGCCGGTCATGGGTTGAGAGAGCTCAGCCTCCCGTTTGTCTATATAGTTGCATCTCCCACATATATCTGAGTTTGTTGGGAGGAGGTGAGGGTTGTCTGTGTACATAAGGCAGTTGTAACATTGCCTCAAAAGTCCCATATTCACCAGCTGGACTGGAGAGTACATGCAAAACCAATCATTGGACATGCCAGGATATTATGATGGCATACTCTCTGTTGACTGATCAAAAGGGATCAGTAGGGCGTTAAGTGTGTAAAAGAGTATAACAGGGGTTTAGTGCTCAGGTATGTTGGTGTTTTTGAAAGATTATCTGCGAAGGAGTCCAGACAGAACCATGACACTTCCTCCAGCTATGTCATACACAGCACTGTACACACATATATGTCCTGAGTCAGGGCTAACTATACCTAATTGACAATGCCGACATCCTGTCAAACAGGCTCATACATACATGCCCACCTCTCACTGACAAATGTCCCTATCATCATACCAGGAGATATCACATGTAGAATGGGTAAACAGTTCCTTCCAAAGCTGAAAACATGGCATCAGTTGGATGACATTGTTTCCCGATATGTGTCATAAGTGAACTACAGAACAAACAGACCCTGCACCTGAACTGTCTGTTGAGCCACACCCTCTCTACCGGATCTGAAACTGTTGAATGTGTTACAACAACATATGGCACACCCCACAAGTGTTGGTGCACAACAGACCATGGGAACTATAGTCCTATAAGCCTATGATGTCTGATCTGCAAGGCTATTGAGTCCATCATGACTGAAATCATAAACAGAGCTATTGGAAGCCGACAAACACACAGCCCTACCAATTGTGGTATGATCATGGGCAGATCATGGTTCCCAAACCTGCTAGACTGTTTGCAAGGCAGCCACCCAGGACACACATCATTGAAGGGAGCTACACACGTCCCACATAAACTCTGAGTAGCCCTTTATCAACATCAGACACATGTTGTATCCACAAATTCAACAACCTATGCATAAATATGTATTGTCATATGAAGAAATGGAAATTTGTCCACAGACAGATCACACAAGCTAAGAATTGTGATGTCCTGTTCAAGCTGTTAACACCTGCTGACCCACATGGTTCATTCCTGGGATTGCATAAAACAAAGTGCACACACATTACCATGTCCAGTCTGATGATGTCAGCATCCTACACATATAGCAGGAGAAAATAAACCACCCAGCAAAATATATAGCGTGCTGTGTTAATGCGTATCTCTGCAATATCATAACCTGGTTAGGTAGAGGTTTGAATCCTGTAATTGCTCTGTGTGTGTGATTCCTTGTGAGAGGAGTGCCCTTCCTGGAGCCTAGGAAAACACATGAATAGAGGTTGATTCTTCTTTGGCAAGTCTGATGATGTCAGCATCCTACAAATATGACAGGAGAAACAAAAACACCCAGTAAAGCATATAGCATGTCGTGTTAATGCGTATCTCTATAAAATCATAACATAGTAAGGTAGGGGTTTGAATCCTGTAATTGCTGTGTGTGATTTCATTTAAGAGGAGTGCCCTTTTTGGAGTCTGTGAAAACACATTCAAAGAGGTAATCTCCTCTTTGGCATGTCTGATGATGTCAGTATCCCAGAAATACAGCAGTGGAAATGAAAAAAACCAGTAAAGCATATAGTGCGTCGTGTTAATGTGGATCTCTTAAGTATCATAACATATTTAGATATGGGGTTTGAATCCTGCAATCGGTGTGTGTGTGATTTCATTTGAAAGGAGTGCCCTTTTTGGAGTCTGTGAAAACACATTCAAAGAGGTACTCTCCTCTTTGGCATGTCTGATGATGTCAGTATCCCAGAAATACAGCAGTGGAAATGAAAAAGCCCAGTAAGGCATATAGTGAGTTGTGATAATGCAGATTTTTCAAGTATCATGATATAGTTAGATAGGGGTTTGAATCTTGCAATCAGTGTTTGTGTGATTTCCTTTAAGAGAAGTGCCCTTTTTAGAGTCTGTGAAAACACATTCAAAGAGGTAATCTCCTCATTGGCATGTCTGATGATGTCAGTATCCCAGAAATATAGCAGTTGAAATGGAAACTTCTAGTAAAGCACTTAGCGCATCGTGTTAATGCGGCTCTCTCTAGTATCATAACACAGTTAGGTAAGAGTTTGAATTCTATAATTGCTGAGTGTGTGTGTGACACTGTTGGGTAATGTGTTGTGGATTTTGCTTTTACAATTGTATGACATATCAGTAAAACAACAGTATGTGCATTGCACACTTCCAGTATCTGTGTGGCAGATACATATATGTACACGTGACCTCAATTGTTATCTGTGTGGCAAATACATATATGTACATGTGTCCTCAATTAGTTCATAGGTGTGAAGCCTGCTTTCTACACAAATACATCTGTTACCATTGATAGTCTGTGCTGCTGCTTCTCAGAGCTTAGGTCACATATGTATGTATGTGTCAAGGTCAGCCACTGTAGTGATCTGTGGCCTAGGTCATCTGTGTCACACACACTCATGACAGTTTCTGTAGAATAGTGTGAGTGAGGGTTCATGCCTGGGGTATATGTCAGACATGTTCAAACACAACACAGTCTGTCAATAATGGCCATTCATTACAGGTGTACAACACCTCCATGGATATGCATACAGACCCCTTCATGCTTATGTGATTCATTGAGGGACATCAACATACCTTTGGAAATGTGAATACCAAAGGACAGATGGCATAACATGTGGCTGTATGTACACATTGGTACCCCTGCTAAATGTTGCGGGCTACTAACAATGTGGTACTGTCAGGATAATATGTATTATAAATGTGGATGACTATGCTATAGTTGGCTTATAGATTTACAGCATGTGTTGGTCAACAGGTATCTGTCTGTATGATACCCTTGTGGAGGATAAGTGTCTCATCTGGAGAATGCATTGTAGGCCACTGTATACATTACCAGATCTGGACGGAGATATCCGTAGTGTGCTTGCTTGTACCTGGGATGTCTACATGCCAAACAGGAGTGGTCCCAGGAATGTGTGGCGGCCAATACCAATGGTTACTGGTATAGTATAGTACCAGAAGGACTCAAATGCTATTGTGTATCCTACATCTGTGTGTCAGTTGTCAAGACATCAGCTAATGATTGGGTAAAGTCAGGCTGTTGAGGTTATGTATACTACCAGTATGCAAAACAATGACCGATATAAACAGTATCACCCACAGCATAGTGTCAAACCATGTCATGCACACATGTGTACCCAAGTTGTAACATATGTGTAGTAAAATGCATACTGGCCACCAATAGGAAATATGAAGTGTTAACACTGTGTAATACAGGGCATGTCACCCTTCCCATGTGTCCACTATGCACATACATGCAGATGGTGCACCTCCACCATGTTCACAAATGTACACCTGCAAATCTGTACTGCACACATCACACACATACCATCCACTCACCAACACATGCTGCCAGTACCGCACACATCAGCCAAGTGGCACATGGGCGGACAATACAGTATTGGAATTAACACTGGTGTAAACAATACTACATTGATAATCATAGCTGTAATGCATCATGCCTGCTCAGATATACTTACAAGGATATCAGTACACCTTGCTGTTGACAACATGCTAACATTGCTACACTGCTATTAGGTCACCATGTGCATCAGCACCATGTAAGCCTGTTCCTGCATCATTGTCACAGATGACAGGAGGTGGCACAGTTTCATCATGTGCACAGGGTGTGTTATTGGTTTTCCAGAGCCTGACAATGACCCATCCAATCGACATGTATGTGGGTGTGTGTGTGTGTGAGGGACAACACTACAGTATGGGTTAATGTTGGTGTAATGTGTGTGTTTATGTGTTAGCCCTAGGTGTTTGGTTTATGTGTGTGTGTCTGCATGCATACAGTTCCACCTTGTGGCTGCCACATATGGGTGATTGTGGGACAACCATGGACTGTACCTGCCAGGCTGTACAAATCACTGTCTCCGGCCACGGACACAGTACCTGTGCCTGCCAGGGGTGCCACAGACAGTATCGGGTACCAAGCTAGACTGGGTACTATCGTCAGAGGCAGAGGGATGTCGACTGGACCCATGTCCCTGCTGGGACTGGCCAGAGCCACGTGCACATGGTCATCTGCGCCGGTCTATTGACAGCCTAGCCCCAACATTGCTGGGGCTGGTACTGCCACTATGGAAGCGGCTGGGACTTATGTGTCATCTGCGATGAGTGCCAGCTAATGATGTTGCTGGCATACGTCCACGTAGATGTCTCAGCCATCCTGCACTGTCCTGGCACATGGACATTACATTGCAGAGGACATCTAGTGTCTCCCCCCAATGTCTATCAATGACCTCGGTGTAATTACGAATGGCACCGGCAAGGTCACAAATACTGTCATTGATAGCGGTGTTGTGAGCCCTCTGCGCCCTTAGTCCCTGCCTGGTGTACCGTTCCATATGTGCCTGTGCCTGCATTTCAGTCTGGAACATGGCAGAGGTTGTGAGACCTGTGGGGGCATGTCTGCCAGGGGCATTACAACCAGCAGTGCTCCAATGAGCACCCCAGGACATATGCCTATGTGGTACCATTCCAGGTGTCTGGGCATGGCTGCTGTGTGGGGTTGCATGTGCCATAGATACCACACTATCCTGGTCAGTGCCTGCTGTATGCTGTTCTTCCGCTAAGGCCATTGGTGTTGAGGGATGTATCTGCAGTATGAATGTGCGCATAGATGGGGTGGACAGCTGTGTACTGTCGATTGGCAGACCAATGACAGACCCTGACAAATATGTCTGTGCCACTACACATGTGTCATGCCCACTATTTGTGGCAGTGACATCAGGTTCCCTGCTGCACTCATCCAATACCTCAGCACCTGTAAGAGGAAGACAGAAAACACACTTCACAATCTGTACAGGATGTTAGCGCACATGCACACATGAACACATGCACACATGCACACATGCACACATGCACACATGAACACATGCACACATGAACACATGCACACATGCACACATGCGCACATTCACACATGAACACATGCACACATGCACACGTACACTACTCAGTCAAGTTGACACACACACACACACACACACACACACACACACACACACACACACACACACACACACACACACACACACACACACACACACACACACCAACAGCAATACGGAACATATCCATTAGTGGTTGATGGTGCAGTACAGTATCACAAGCCAAAGAGTCCTGTCACACATGTCAGCATGCAGGATGTGTGTTGCTCAACAGCATACAGTGCAAGTGTGGAGAGTCCTTGTTGATAACAGTATACATGTCTTTGATGCATGTGTGTTGTTCAATGATTGGCCTCACCTTGGAACACATTGTGTACATGGACACAGCATTGCTGTGCAAGTTTGGAACACTTTCCAATGTCCTGTGCACTATCACTCATAGGTATACATGCCATGGCCGGATGCACACAACTGTCAGGTGTATAGCAATGAATGCTATGTGTAGTACTGTAGTTACTGTAACTGGATGTAGTGTAGTACCATGAGCCATTATCAGGCAACATCATGTGGTCACTCAAGGCCACTAATGTATGTCGCACTGGCAACTATCTTGCTGTACCTGACCTGCACCACTTTGGCTACATTAACCATTTCACAGCCAGTGGTTACATGGGTATGTAAGGTGTTCAATAGGGAGCATTGCCTCACATGAATGTGTTGTGTGTTGAAGCATGTCACACCGCCCCATGATAGTCCTCTACCCCCAGGTATAGTATGTGTGCTGTGTTGTAGACATTTGGGATACTGGAGTATGACCTTACAGCAGGTGTCTACATACACCATGTGTATCAAATTAACACTAACTGCATATGACAAAATGGTGCATGTTGTGTGCATGTGTATTGACTCTGCCTATACAATGTCCACTACAGTGTACCACAATTGGTTGGGATGCTCTGTGTATCGCATGTGTTTGAGGTGGATACTCATGTTACTGGGATGTGCATAGCCCCACAGAGAACATGCAGAGCATGCATTATGTGTAGGTGTTTTACATGTGTATATGGCCTACAGGTCTCCTATGACATGCACATGTTAAATGCTATATTAAATGTAGAACACTCACCAACATGGGTGTGCTGTCTTGCTATCACACCAGAGGGACCTACAAGGATATGAGACAGTTTGTCAGTGTCAACAACTATGGCATTGCTGCTGTATGTTTGCAATTCCACAGTAGTACAAGAGGTAACAGTCACAGGCATACACATTATGTTCCAAATTATCAGTATTGCATGACACCAGGCTCCACATCTTCTGAATACACAGTACACATCTGGTAAATGCATGTTCTAACAATTGATCTAACAATAGTCTACAGATATGCCATGTTACCTGCATGCTCTGTATCTACATGCTGGGTGACTCCGGCCTCCATGATGACACATGTCTGTTGTACTGCTTGGCCAGGAGCCACCACGCTGAGGAGCAGCTCTTCCACACTGGTGAGGGGGGATGTGTTGATGCACCGCTACCTGTGGCAAGCTGTTGTTTGTGGACATCACAGACATGCTGCCAGACATGTCTGATTAAATCACTGCAGTGATGGCATACCTGCTCATGTCTGGTTATGCATGCCTACATCATTCACCCGATGGACAACATCCTGCCACAGTGCAGTGCGTCCATGCTGGTCCTGGCTAGATCTGGAGAACAGCAGGTTGTAATGCTGTACCAGGGCATCAAAGATGACCTCCTCCTCCTCAGGGGAATAGGCAGGCTTCCTGTTGTGAGACATATTCCTGTAAGACACTAAAACAGTCAATGTGAGCAAGTCATGTGGCACACATGCTAAAGTACAGACATCAATGAAATGCCATATATAGCAACCTATTGTCTGTCAGTAGATACACACCTTTAATACCACATAGGACTGCTCAGCCCACAACTGCCTGACAGTGCCTGGCACATACTATATTCCAAAACATGTTCTGCACAGCAACAAAGTGGAACCAGTATGTAAGACTATACAACAGTACATGGCACACTCTATGTGACACAATGCACCACCTAGCCACAGGGGGTGTGTATGAAGCTAATGCATGCAGACATTTGTCATCCATTGAAATGAATGTTAAGTACAGTTTAAGTACTATCAGTACACCACACTACTTGTTGATAGCAAACCTCTCAGTAACAAATGTGCACATTCATCACTATAGGTGGCATACTGCTGTAATACACTACACATGTTGCTAGATATGCACATATATCCTGTGACACACATACCACCAAGGCTATGTTACAGGCATACCCACACACACACATCAGACATACCTACAGGACACATATGTATGGCAACCCAGATCAGTTTTACCTGTGTAACATACAGTACTGTATGTCAGCACCTACAAAACCTTATGCCTGATGTTTATAATGTGTGAGGACTACATGTAACAAACAAAACAGTGTGTCCAAGCAATGTCGATATAAACCATACTGTGCTGTTTAGGCCTACAACTTCAGGTAGTACTACTGTTCATACAGGATTTGTATTCACTAGTGTTAGCAATCAATAAGCATACATGTACTGCTTAAGCCTACAATGGCACACTCCAGTCAACACCATGGGACTATGTCACACCGTATGCCTTACTGCTTTTCCTGCCTAGCAATAGCATACGTATCCTTTGCTGGGGTTTGACCTACAGCACTACATACCATGATATACATGGTTTCCCACTAGGCTATCACACAAGTACACAACTTTGACACATTCACCTACACATTCACCATCACACCAGTCAACCTCACATAGCAAGTAATGCAACAAGTACCTGCGTGTGTGTATCGGGTCCTAGGTAGCTAATAGGCTATTATCCGTAGGACCTATGGAAGCCTAGCCATATGGTACCCTGCCCTTCCACACCCATGTAATGTAGGTTCATGTGCCCCTGTCATGCAGAGCCACAGTGGTGATTCCCGGGTTGTGTTTCCTATCTCACACCCACTCATCATGATTATTCATGACAACTGCTAATGAGGAACTTCATTTGCTATTGATAGGTGGTTACTTCCAGAGTATGGTATGTGTCTGAGATGATAATGTACCACTCCAGCATGTTCTGCTTTTTCACATTACAGGGTTTAGATCAGTGCAGTGTGTAGCTTGTATGGAGTTTAATCTGTATATATGGGGCATGTCCAACATCTGTGGGTTTGGCATAGCTTTGTATGTTAGAAAGAGGTTGCCTCTGGGTAGGCGGTATGTGACACAGTGTATCTGTGGTTTTGTAAGACCATCTGCATAGGGCATCTGTTTGAGTCTGGTAATACTCTTTGTGAGGTATGTGTCTGGCATCTACTCTTGCTGTGGATGTCTTCTGAGGTACATACCGACAGGGCCAATGTACTCTATGATGGGTGTTATGACTGATGAGTACAGTGGAACACTGACCTCTTATTCCATGGATGGCACACCTTTTCTGATGACATGTGGACTGTACTCAGTTTACATGACTAGTGTGGCACTGTGATTATCAATAGGGACACTACTGTCCACCTTTGTCCCGTAGTCTCTCGTCACACTTTCGGTGTTGAGTAGACTACCACCTATGTGATAGTTCATGGGTACAGGGTTTTTAACAAGAGGGATGGCAATACGTTTACAACATTGTGCTTGGGCGTACATATGAACATCCATTGGTGTACATATAGATATACATATAGGCACATATACAGTCCACCTTTCATGGTGGGAATACCAATTATGCAAAGGTTGAGAGGGATGCAATTATGTAATTATATTGAACAGTTTTGTGCAGAATGCATAGAAGGTAGTCTCAGCCCATGCACCTTTAGCAGGACCCGCTATCTGGAAGACTAAAACCTGAGGACTCATACCCACGGCGTTTAAACGCCACATGTCATATGCCAGCACTGTATGCTGTCTTGTTTGCCACACACTACCACCTACATATGAAACTGCAGATAACAACCTGCAACAACATATGATTGTCCGCCCTTCACAAACAGTTGCAGTATGTCCCTTGCTCTATGCACATGTTCAGATGCTAATTTATCAGACACATACATATCTCTCCATATGTGTGTGCCATACACATACAGGGTCCACAGTGATGTAAGTCCGTATACCTCACGGATGACCTGTTGGGCCTTGCTACAACATGGACAGTTGTCACATGTGTGCATACAGTAATAGTACAGGGAGTATATATAGCTGCAAATGCTAACATTACTATACTAGCCTGGTACAGCAGTTGCCAATGCTAAGCTACATATTATGTTACTATCATGCATGTCATACTCTGTCACATCCAAGTTTATATAGGTGTTTGCACTACTCCCCCAAACTGCCATTATACGCAGTACTGTACAGACCATAGATAACATGTTCAGATGTTCGACATAATGCTGAGATACATATGTCACAGTTATTTCCCACTGCACACAGCTACACCCTAATTTGTCCATGGCAGTAGTTATGCATGGCATCACTGCATACATACCTACTGCTGCCACTTATGCATGTTTCTGAGTATGTACAGTACTATTCATAAACATCTACTACTTGCCAGTAACTACAAATCTGTTACATACCTGTTACTCACTCTCAGGTCCATCTGTGCATGCTTTTCAAGGTTTTGTTTTATTTATTAAGTAAAGTTTTTTTACCTATTTGTTATTATTGGTTATTAATTAAGTTTTTTTTTCTTAATTAATATTTTTTGGTGTTACACGAGTAAATATAATATTTACTTAAATAAGATTTCTTTATTAAGTAATAAAGTTTGTCAGTAGTTGCTGACACGTGCAGTGTAATGATTGCATGTGGGGATAGCAAGTACAATCTGCTTTTATAGGTATCTGGCCATGTGCATGTGATGCCCTCTGCACCAACTGGTGCCCTGCATTTGGTAAATGCATACAGCCTGCTGTGTGGTAATTGCAGTACTCACTGTCATAGCAACCCAATGCTATACATTGCTAAAGTATGTAGGCATAGCCCTTTCAGATTTCCAGAGTGGGGCCCATGCTTGTTTGCTGTGGACACTGTTGTGTAAGTCAGAAGGTTGGTATACTTCTTATATCTGAAGCTAGAGGTGTAGACAGTGATGTACATGTTGTACTCAGTCCTGACTGTTGCCACTTGCAGTACAGAGCTATCAGTGTAGAGTTGAACTCACCCCTACAAATGCTTACACAACATTTATGTGACTATGTAGTTTCTTTTCTACGCATATAATTAACTGCCATACAAACATAGGCATTGAGAAGTATTCTTTTGGCACATGAACTGTTTGTGAACTGTTATACTGTGCATATTGATGTACTCACTTCTGCAGGGTTTGTGGTTTTATTGTTGACATTAGCACAGGGTTCACAGGACAACTGGACAATTCCAGTACTGTGTATGCCTACCTACATCCTTGGTAGACCCTAAACACACAAGTGTATTTAAAGTGTGTGTGTGGGGGGGTTGCTGACATAAAGAGAGCATTATGTATTATTGTGTGAATGTTATCTTACTGGACTTAAAGGATTGGTGTGTACCTGTTGGTTTATCAAGGCAGGTGGTCTGTCTGCATAGTTCCCAACTGTGAACCTATCCAGATGGTAGTCAAATGTTACACTGTTATTCTTTTTCTGTGCAACCCACAGGTGTTTTCATCACTAGTACAATGGCATTGTTACAGTCAGTTGCTACCAGTACATGGCTACATCCTTTGGTATTTCTGTGTTGTACTCCTACATAAGGGTATGCTTGTGGAAGTCCTACCACAGCTATTTGCAGTGTGTGTAACAGCAGGATAGCTGCTATGCCTGTGTGTTTGTGCCTCTGCCAGGCCTATGAAACACTCAGATACATATTTGCATGGAGTCAGGGATAGGTAGTTAAATGTGAAGTACACCTTACACATAATAGAGACAGTATGTGAAGCAGTGCATATGGATACATACTCCTTTTATGAAGTACAAGTGGTGTCTACTGTTATTATTGTCAGTATTCATTGTGTAATACCCCACCTTTCTGATTGAAGTCAGTACTTTTCAGAGGGATTCAGAGGGACACAGCTTAAATATGTTTCACAATCAGGGACATCCCTGTTAAGGAGTCACAGTTGGGTAGTATGGCCTCTGCCCTAATCAGATTGCCACTGTTTGTCCTGCTATGATACTGTGTGGGGGTTGTAAAATGCCTCTGTAACTTTATTTGCTGCTAGAATGTCTGTTTCTCATATCATAATCATGTAATGCATTTCACAACAATTGCCGATAAAGATCCACAAAACAAGCTTTGTGTTATGGCCTTCCTATTTGTCCTTTACATTCAGTCATTGAAATGCATGATATATTTATTTGAGCACCAGGTTATTGTATATTTGCTGTGGCTTAGTGGTAATTCATGCAGTCTATTGTGTTAATGGGCTGGGGTTCAAGACTGGCAGAGGTATTTTATTTTGCTACTGAGCAGAACAAGGGCCCTGACATAGAGTGACTAAGGCACTTTTAAGCAGTTGTAAGTGGGTTTGCGTGGGTTTGCATGATGCTTAGCGATGCTTAGCTAAGTGCACACATGTGCACACTTGCTTAAACCCGCTGACTACTGCTTAAAAGTGCTTACTCCCGCTAACTCCCATGGTAATTTCTTTGAACGAAAAGAAAATGGGGAGATAGGAAAGTGGTGAAAAAGGGGGCACAAAGAGGGAAAGTCAGAAGGAAAACAAGCTCGGGATGTGCAGGACGGGTGTAGAGAAGGTCCATAGCTGCCCATTTCTTTACCAGCAACAACTGTGCATATGCAATAAATTTGGAGTGATATTTGAAACCTTGCACCCCTGTGAGAGGGGTGAGGACAACAAAGTATGTTGTACTACCAATTATAATTATCAGTTTACATGTCCAGCGGACATGTGTGCGAAATGGGCAGCTATGTATGGGGTGTAATTTTTTTGTGGATACAGATTGCCCCTTTTCTTTTCAGGTGAGAGTGGAAAGTGAGGTTGAGGCAGTAGGTATATTTGGGGAGGTAGGTTGGGGAGGTAAACAGACAAGACAGACAAGACGCATACAGGGGCGGTGTATGACACATGGGGTGGGTGAACACAATTGACGGGGACGGATGTTTGGAAATCTCGAGCCCATGAGCTCACAAATGGTAACAGTGGAACTGAGATCCCCACCCATGGGCAGTCACCACTGCACCTTCACAGCCCCAAGGGTGGCTGTGCTGGGGGCTGCATAGGGCAGGCAGGCTCACCCGTGAGACATGCCACTCTCACCTCGAGCTGGCGTAGGGGATCAGCGACTGAACACTGGATCTCCCTAAGCAGCACAACCCGGACCCTTCGAAGTTGACAGGTGGCCCTTCTCCATCCATGCTTGCATGGGGGGATTAGCCCCATCTCCTGCAGCACTTCAATCCGAAGGTGGCACAGGACAAATGGAGGAGGGGAGCCCAGGCTGGGCACCGGAACTGCTGGTGCCAGGTGCACTCGCCAGCTGAGGAGGACAGGTGGGTCTGCTAGGACTGGCCTTCCCATACATTCTGTGATTAGGTGTGTTTAATTACAACATAAACAACAGCATTCCAAATTAGTTATAACAGCATGCAGTAATATTCCCATTAACTGAACACACCAAGGTTCCAACAGTTGAACGGCAAGCATAACACATGCATAAATTGAATGACAGTGGACATTCCAACAGCATGCAGGGATGACTGGTGGCAACAGGCCACCATGATTGTGGTGTTTGAACAGGGCACATGCATCAAAGTGAATGCAGATATTTATAAAACAATAGGACATATGTCCCAAAAAATGTTTTGAGATTACACATACCCATTGAGTTGTAGAATTGCATTGTTTATGCACATACAGTAGGATGTAGAAAGAAACCTCAATTAACATCTTATAAGTACTTTTAGTCTACACTACATTCCTACTGACTGCAGGTGTATATCCCCTACATGTATTATTACACTTGGCAACATGCATTAGGTTGTGTAATGGGTTTGGCTAGTTCATTATATACCTGACCTATAGCTGACATATGAACTGTCCAGGATGCAGATGTTACTGTTACATATTTATTGTTGTATTTATATTTCTTTATCTACATATCTGGATGTGTACACATGACATTTTCAGTTCAATTTGTACAGAACCCTGCATTTCTTGTAGCACACTCACATTTCTAGGAAACAAATTAGCAAGCTACTCGTGTGCCAGATTTACTTATGCATGCCAGCCAGTAACTGACTGTTGAGGACTGTATATATGCTTCACAGCTACTAGCACTTTCATCACCCACTTTAGATGGGACTGCCCAACTGTGTGTTGCCAGCATTTATTAAAACAGTACTATTTGTATAATGCAAGGGTACAACAACATTTCAAAGTAAGTGACACAGACACACTCCAGGTTTTATACCTTTATTAATTACATTACACACTTTTCCACAGGCTCGCTCCTTTATTTGATATTACAGTGCATATGGAAGATATATTCAAGACATATTATACCTTTATTAATAGGTTAGAACACTCTTTTTCAGGCTTGCTCACTTATTTTATATGACAGTACCGGCAAAGATATTATTCCAGACATATTTTACCTTTCTTAATGGGTTACTATGCTCTTTTTCTGGCTCTCTGACTTATTTCATATAACAGTACATGCAGAGGACTTATTCAGGGCATTTTATGGCTGTATTATTGGACTACAACACTTTCTTTCAGGCTATCTCCCCTATTTTATATAATAACACATGCAGAATAATCACTAACCTGCCTGGTGGTGCAGCCTTAGCAGCCTATCTGCATAGGCTTCCTGATTCACAGTACGGTCACCTGCAGCTGTGAAGTAAATGAAGGGATATTGAGACATACCTATCCATTATACAGAACCAATTATCATTTCTTACGTACTGCATTCCATGGCTACCTACTCAGTTGTGGGGCATCTTGCATCCTACTGGCCTCCTGTATCCATTGGTTCAGTAGGTCCTGCTTCTGTCTCTTCAAGTCTGCATGGTGGTGGCGGACCTGCTCACCAGTCTGAGGAATGCCTGTGACACTGGTGAGGTCTTGAGCTAACCGGTTCCAAGCCTCTGCCTTGTACTCCGTCCCTTAGAACTGGACCTGCAGGAGTCTTGACTCATGACGGTGGACATGGAGCCAAACCATGTATTTTGACTCCTCTATGCCCCAACGTTGTGCTCAGAAGTGTGTACTCTCCCCAGCACCAGCCATTCTAACTGCAGATGTGAGTTACAATCAGTTATGGTGAGTATTCCTGCCTATGGGGCTTAAATATGCCGCATTTCCCCGCACTTTTTTGTGATTAACCATTTTTGAAAATTTTTGGCTGACTGCAGACCTGCTTAGTAATGGTTAATCTACTATTTATAAGTATATGTATGTTAACAGTGGCTGTCTGTCCTAAGCTGTCATGGCTTAGTGGTTCAGTACTTTTATTATGGTGCACAGAGTCCTGGGTTCGAACCTTGTCATTGCATTTTATTTTACTACTGTCCAGACAGGCTAGGGGGTGTGGCTGTGTTTAAGCAACTTTGCTCTACGTTGCCCTACGGTGTGCTGGTTGGCGCGGCGCGCACCTCTGTGCAAACCTACTGTACTAGGTAAAGCGTTATTTAGCTATGGGCAACTCTGTTGCACTGGGTAAAGCGCTGCATAACTGTGTGCAATTATATATCAGGATCCTTTATAAATATATATTTTGTTCACTGATACATCGGCCATTTCACTGCTTTTTAGTAAAATTTTAATCATATATGTTGGGTATTATTTCATATAACGAATTTAAAACATAAATAGGAAGGGGAGTGGTGGGACTCGAACCGTGAATGCCTCCTCTTTGTGCGAATGCTCTACCATTATGCTATTGCTATTTGGCATAATTTGCATAAACATTCCTTCTCATGCTCTTCCATGTCAGGATTGCTAACTGCAGCTAAGCAATGGGCACACCCAGGCACACATGCGCAAATACGGGCAGCTATTTTGGGAATTAGAAAACAATAAAATTAATGTTTTACTTTTTTAACTGTGCTGGGGATTTACAATGTCAGGGAGTGTGGTGTTGGGTACATAGACATTTGAGCGGACTCGCTCTTGTGTGTTTACATTTTGCATTTCGGACACTTGCAGGGGCGTGGACATTTAGACTGCTCGGCAGTCGGGCACACCCCCTGCTTTCCTGCACGGTCCATGTTAGACTTGCAGTTGGGTCAGCATGCCCTCATGAATATTCATGGCATTTTATTGTTTTCAACTACCCGAATATAGACTGGGAACATTACTCAAGCCCCAACTTTTTAGCCCAAAGGTTCCTGGAGTTCATAAATTCAAATGCCATGGAACAACTAGTCACCGTTCCCACAAGAGGAGAAAATATACTAGATCTCATCATCACAAACATGGAGACAAAATGCTCCACACCGGAAGTATATCCCTCATTGGTGAGATCAGATCATAAACTAATCTCACTGGAAATCCACATCCCGCCCCCACCCCAAACAAAAAGACCACAGTGAAGAACTTCTCTAAAGCAAACTTCACACTACTCAAGACTGGTGTGGTATCCTTCAAGGCTCCCGAGCCAGTGGAAACCACTACCCAAGCTGCGGAAGCCCTTACAAATGGCTTCTACAAACACCTCCAGGACTGCATGGATCAGGCAATCCCTAATAAAATCAAGACTCCTTCCACCAAGGGCAAACGTCCAGTCTGGTGGACCCCAGCCATAAACAAACTTTACAATAAGAGGAGAAAGCTGTTACATGATAGAGCAAAATCCATAAAAGAGAAGACACCCTTGATCATTATTAGTAAAACAATACGAGCACTCATAAAATCATCCAAGGCCAACTGTGAGAGAAAAATTGCCGTAGATTCAAAAGACAATCATAAGGCCTTCTTCAGCTATGTTAGAAACCTGGGTGGAATCTCCCAGATATGCTCAGAATTAGTCCAAAATGATACAAAAATCACTGAACCCACAGACATTGCCAACATACTGGCAGACAGGTTCAGTGCAAACTTCACCCCCCTCTTCCCCCCAAAAGGAGAGATAACTATCCCAGTGGAGTGTAGCCTCCCAGACATCTCAAATGCGCAGGTAAAAGCTGCTCTCTCTAAAGCTAAAAACACAGCATCAATGGGACTGGATGGTGTCCCCGGCTGTGTGCTACACGAACTCAATGAGGAACTAAACCCGCACATAAGGCAGCTGTTTAATCTTAGCCTTACCACAGGATACGTGCCCAAGGAGTGGCGTACGGCAACTGTGGTCCCACTCCACAAAGGCGGTGCCTCTTCGGACCCTGGTAATTACCGCCCCATAAGCTTAACAAGCCTGGTCTGCAAAGCTATGGAGAGGATCATAATGGAACTCATAAACAAAGACATAGGGTTCTTGCAGACATTGGACCCGACCCAGTTTGGCTTTGTCAAGGGCAGATCATGCCTTTTGAACTTGGTCGACTTCTTCGAAACAGTCACCAAGGCCATTGATGAGGGAAAGGCAGTCCATACAGCCTACCTTGACCTTGCAAAAGCTTTCGACACAATACCCCACTCAGGTATTATAGAGAAACTTACCAGCTTAAATGTAAACCCATATGTCACAAGATGGGTTGCAAACTGGCTAAAGGACAGAACCCACAGGGTTAGAGTTGCTGGCACCATGTCAGACTCCAAGCCGGTCACAAGTGGTGTCCCACAGGGCTCAGTCCTTGGCCCGCTGTTGTACGGCATCTACTTCTCAGAAGTACAGGCAAACATAGGAGGACTATGGCTGACAAAGTTTGCAGATGACTACAAACTGGGTGCCATAGTGGAAAGTACATCGGACACAGATATCCTTCAGAGGGGTCTCACGGAAACTGATAGCTGGTGCCAGAGCCATGGCCTGAAGTTAAATGCCAAAAAATGTATAGTCATACCCTTCGGGAAAAACAAGGTAACCCCAAGCTACCATATAGGTGGCAATCCACTAAACACAGAAGAGGTTATCAGGGACCTGGGGACCCAGGTTGACAGTGGCCTTTCTTTTGACACTCACATTGCTAAAGTGGTTAGAAAGACCTTCTACATTGCCCACCTGATCATGAAGGGATTCACATCCAGATCAAGTGAGGTCATTGTTCCCCTGTACTCTTCACTTATCAGACCAATGATCGAGTACAATGCCCCATTCGGAATGTATCTCACCCAACACCTGCAGCAATTGGAGAGACCCCAAAACTTCCTCACCAAAAGGATAAAGGGATTCCAAAATCTGTCATATGCTGCCAGACTGAAGAAACTCCAGCTCTATTCAGTCGCATACCGTCTGCTCAGAGGTGACCTGTGCCTGACATACAAGGCCATGTCCAACCCGGAATTAATGGACATGCTCCACCCCAAAAAATCCAAATCTACCAGATCCACTAGAGCAAGCAACTTAAACCTTAGCACGGATATAAATAAGACATGCTGGAGGGATAGATTTGTCACTCAGAGACTCCCTATGCTGTGGAATAAAATCCAGGTCCATGTGAGGCAGAGCACCTCGCTGGCTCTGTTCAAGAGAAATCTTGACCGGTGGATGGGAGATCATAGATTTACCCTGGGAATCATCTCTGTGTCACTGCTGGACAGAGGCACAACAAACTAATGGGCACAATATTTTTTAACATTAGGGGTGGCGTAAGCCACAAAACTTTGGGCTAGGCTTATAAATGCTTTAGGGCAGATAGCCTAGTATAAACCTATGAACCTATGAACCTATGCTGATGTCATACCATTCAACTGCAGCCTCCGTGTAAGACTTATTTAGTCTTACACGGAGGATTCGTGAATCTGCGGGAAAATCTATACATTTTAATTGAGTGACTAAAGAAAACATTTGTGGTTCTTTCTTTCTTCTTGTCATATAAATGTTCACATATTCTATCTCTCAGTCTTTTTTTTGTCTTGTCTACATAAAAGGCTGAACATGACACACATTTTGCTAGATATACAAAAACAACTATATTGCAATTACATAAACTATGGTTTGAAATAGCCTATTCAAAATTAACATCACTCACATAAGGGCAGTCATTAATATATCTACAAAATTTCCAATATTCTCATTTGGACATTTTTGACGTATTAAAGATCCTTTATGATATCTTATCAAAGTTAACAACACTCTCACAGAGGCCATCATTAACATATCTACAAAATTTACAACACTCACATTTGGACATTTTTGACCTATAACAATCCCTTGTGACACATTTTTTCTGTTCATATAATCATTTTGGTTCTTACCTCTACAGAATACAACACAAGGTTTCACACCCTATTTCATCTTTAATTCCTGGGTAAAAAACAAATTCCAATTAGCTTTTAAAATGTTTACAATTTTACCAACATCTCCATTGTAAAGGAACATGTTAGCCGCTGATTTTGAAACCTCTTTTCCTTTAGTTGACATTAAAACATTCATTCACCCCAAAATTGATGCATATCTAGTCTGTCTTCATTCTATAACAACCCTTTTCACATTGTCCAGTAAATAAAGAGGACAATCACTTTCTGGAAACATTCTAACTAATAATTTCATTTCAAAATTAAATAGCTGATCATCAGTAATCAGTGTCGAAAGACACACCATATAACTTGTACCTATATTTTTTTTCTGAAAAAAGTATGGCAACTTGTGACATCCCCACTCTGGGCCAGTAATAAAAGAGCCAGCCATGTGTTTAAGCTAAGTTCTCCACCACTCTCTCTCTGTGAAACCAGTGCTTCCTGTTCCTGCTTCCTGTAGTTGAGACACACACGCTTTGAGATTTAATTTTCTCACACACACACACACACACACACACACACACACACACACACACACACACACACACACACACACACACACACACACACACACTCACCTGGGGAAAGGTTGGCACAGATTACCCCCTCTATGAATTTTGCCCAGACTATAAGGTAGATTCACTGCTACCAATCTGTTACTATGAGGCTCTTAAAAGGGTATTCAGTTATGCTGAGTGAAGTTGATATTAATATAAATGGTAATATTGACCAAACAGCCAGCCTTCAGGAGTGGCCAGATCTGCCACCACATAAATACATATAAATACTCTCAAAATGTTAATATTTTTCTAAAAGGACCAGCCAAAATGAGAAGTTTAAATATATTTAATAATAAATAATAAAGAACATGAACATACTAAATATCTATTTACAGTAAACACCAGAGTTTCTTTCACAGGAAATATTAAAAATAACACAGATGGAAAGATTCACACAGTTACAGACATACTTGACTATTCTCATTATATTTTCCTGACTAATCAAAAGAGTTCTAGTCCCTGGTCACTTAATACAGCAAGGACAGATGAAGTGCATACGTGATCTTCCTCCTTTGTCAGGTTCTAAAACAGACTGTTCAGTCTGACTGAGAGACTTCTCAGTATAATATCTAAATATTATTTCAGAGTTCATTGAACAATGACATCACATCTGATCATCTGACCTCTGGTTCCCATGCAACCCCCATATGCTACTCCCATTGCTAGAAGCTGTCAGGATATTGCACTTATGAGTTACCATACATACAGTTAGAGCATTGCTCAGACTTGGTGCAGCTGCTAGAAGTTATAAAACCACAAAACAATTCCCTTCTTTCTACAGGAACTAATAAACCATACTTCTAACAGACATTGCATTTCTGGCTTTATACAAACTGTGAGATAGTATATTTATGGCCTAGACCAAGTAGTTACATTTTCTTACTATTTTTGAAGTTTGAGATTAACCTCTTCTCTTCCAGTATCCTAAGTCAAAACATGTACATTTAAACAGTTACAATAATGCACACACATTTCTTTTCTTTCCAGCAGGATACACTGTTGATACATTCTTAACACAAGCAACTGTATAAATCAGTTTGAGATTCAACTAGCATATAATTCTTTAGTAAATTCCAGTTAGTTGTGCTGACATATGTTACATAGCCACTACTTGACTTTCTCTGGCATAGCTGGCAGTATCTCCTATCATCACATAGGTTCCCATACAACTCCCATATGAAAACCCTAAATGTAGAAGCTGTCATTAATATAGCACCTCTAAGTGTTACCATACACAGAAATAGAGTACTGCTCAGATCTAGTGCAGCTGCTGGAAGTCATGAAACCATAAAATGCTTCCCTTCTTCTTACAAGAGCAAATAAACCATACTTCATGCAAACATTGTGTCTCTGTCTTCATTCAAAACTGTGAGATATCTTTATAACTTAGGCCAAACAATTTAATGTTCTTACTATTTTTGAAGTTTGAGATTAATCTCTTCTCTTCCCATATCCTCTGTCAAAACATATACATTTAAACAGTTACAATAATGCATGTACATTTCTTTTCTTTCCAGTAGGGCACACTGTTAATACATTCTTAACACAAGCAACTGTACAAATCAGTTTGATATTTAAATAGCATATAATTCTTTACTAAATTCCAGCTAGCTGTGCTGGGATATGTTACACGTCTACTACCCTACATCTTCTGACATAGCTGGCAGTACCTCTTATCATCACACAGCTATTAAAATGTAACGAATTTGAGAAAGTTTCCTTACAAAAAATTGCAGAAGTAATCATTTGTTTCACCACATCTTTAAATAAAGTTATGTCCAAATAGTCAATTTTGTCATAAGCAAATGTGTGAGTAAATTTCAAAAATCTGTTGAACTGTTAAAATACTCAAATCCTTCAATGTCATTTCACCTCCTCCCCATGGGATGAGGATGTCATCTAAAAATCTAAAATATGCATATGCATATTTAAATAACAGGGAATTAAACAAACACTGTTTTTCCCATTCATTCAAGACCAAGTTAGAAAATATCTGTGCACATTCACTCGTTGCCACTCCTGTCCTCTGATAAAAAAATAATCCCCCTTCAAAGACCACAGAATTGTTCTTCAATACCATCGCCATAAATTCACATAATATAAAAATCTCTTTATTGTCATATTTTCTTATGTCAATCACCACCTCCACAGATTATTCCAATCCTAAACTATGGGGAATAACAGAGAACAACTTGGTCACCTCCACAGTGACAAATATAACTTCTTCTCTGAATTCAAGATTGTTTAATCTTTCCAAAAGTGCCACTAATCACATAACACATAGTCATATTCTTTCACTTCTTTCACATCCGTGCATTTCATATCTACAAATGCAAACAAAAACTCTGTTTTCAACAAATGTGCACCTACTATTGGTCTTAATGGGTGTCCATACTATTTTTTTTTGGATTTTGGAATTCCATATATTGAGAGAATCATGGTTTTGTTCACCATAACAAATTCATGTTATTAGAACTAAGGCTAAATGGAAGGACACAACTTATGGTAATAGTAGTTTTATTGCTTTTGGCCTCATTACTCTGTTGCACTTCATGTCACTGTGCTTAGCTATGTTTATTCAGTTTAATGTATTTTTCAACAAGCTGAAGAGTTGGATGTACAGGTTTTAGTGGTCAATAGGGTAATGGCGATAAATACATACATTCATGTTTGCTGAAATTTGCTGTGAAATGTTAACTATCAAAAGTATGACTTCCTATGTGTTATAGTTAGATAATCCTGGATCCCTTGCATTCAGCACATCTGGCAATGAGCACCCTTCAGTGCTCATTATTTCCATAACAGGCATGGGTTTTATGGTTTATAGTTAGATGAGACTTAGATATAAATGTTTTTCTTGCAATGCTCTAAAGGTTCAAATCCAGAGGGATTAAAAAAAAATTCAGAATGTTTTGTCTGACTCCTGTGGTTGAAAATGTTGGCAACACTTTTCCTTAACACATCATTATCCTGCTTCTGTATGAATGTGCCTGTTCCCTATCTGTCTTGTATTGATCTTTGTGCTAAAGTCAGCACAGAGCAGCACAGTGTACTATTAATTCCCATTATCACTTCAACACTTCAAGATATGATTACTCATGCACTAATACTTTGCCATCAACAGTGCAAGTCAGCTGGGTAGTACTGAACTCATACAGTAAAGTAAAAAAAGGAAAAATGAAATAAGTATTGTTTTAAGTTGCATAACATTTGTATGTCTGTATCAATGTTCTCTGCAGGTTATCTTGATTAAAGACTGATGTCAAATCAATTAATTCAGTCTGTTAATATACAGTACATCTTCTCTACAGTGCTTACACTTGCAACTGTGTTAAACATTTGGTTAACCTATTCTCACTGTTATTTTGCAATGTCCTGCCCTATGTATGACTTGCATGTTTCTCTTGTGAATGCATATTGTACAAGTGTGCAATCATCCTGGCATGAAATGGCAGGAATGTTTGACTGATAATCCACTGGTTTACAACTGTGAATTTCTTTGGCATTCCATACTGTCAAACATGTCAATGTCCTGCACAGGGTCCTGATTATATGATCGAAGACGCATTCTTTAGAATGTGTCTTGATCGAACTTGCATGAAATGGCAAAATACTGAAAAGGCATATAAGCGAATACTTTCCTGGGAAAGAAATCATTTGGCCGCCTTTGTTATTTTGCTATTTTTGTCACTGTAGTGTGATCTCGGAGTTGGTATATTTAAGTAGGGGGTGTGAGTGTGAAGCCCCCCACTTTATGTAATGTTTTAAATTTTTGTTTTTCTTTTTTAGAACAGTGATTTTTTCCCTGGGAAAAAAATTGCTGTTCTAAGTGTTCGGGATTGTAAGCTTTCGCTTACATGGGGTCAATAAATCAGTGTTTGCTTTTTCAGCATTCGCTGATTTAATATAGACCCCCCACACAGTAACACAAAGCACATGATGAACATTATCTAATTGTTAATAGAGAAGTATGTAATTACATTGGACAATCAATCATTTGTTGTTGCATAACCTGTGATGCACATTACCACTTGTATGAAGTAGTGGATTTTCAAGAAGTCCAAATGTGCTTTTTTAAATCCTTAAAGTGAGTCTGTTCTTATGGAGTTTGTTGTGATGAAGTGAGGTATTGCCATCTGTGTAAGGGAGAACAGGGTAGTGCATGGGCAATATATGCCAGCGTAGTTAGCTGACATTTTATGAATAATTTTGTGTCATTTGATTATCATACTGACTTGTACGGATGCTTGTGTTAAAAATGTATCAACAGTGTTATTATAACTTATTAAATGCATACGTTTAAAGAAAGAATTCTGGAAGGGAAGAGTAGAAGTTTTTGAAATTGTTCTATAATTTTAAAATGCTGCAGCAGGTCTTAGGAAAGGTTTACTATCAATATGTCGAACATCAAAACAATTTTTGTTCAACATATCGAAAGTAAACCATGAAAATTAAAATAATGAACAGGACACAATGTCAAATCCGCTGATCGAATTCAGCAGATTCTACATTGTTTCTGAACCCATCATGTAATGTCAGTATAGGAGCTAATGTAAACAAAACTCCTATAGCTGATATCATGTTTTTGCAGGGGCACAAGCATCCTGCATCCCCCCCCCTCTGTGGGGGTCTGTGCCCCCACACCCCCACTAACTATATATTCCAACTCCAAAATTGCACTACAGTGAGGTAAGGGATGAATTTCCCAAACTGCACTGTACCACAATCTCTGTACATTTCTTCAAATTTATATTAGTGAATGCACAGTGCATTCGCTGATATAAACATTCGAACATTGAGATGTTCAAGCAGCTTAACGTTCGAACATCTGTGTTTCGGATTTTCATCTGCAAACATAACATCGCTATTTTGATAGTAAACCCTTAGGAAAACTCTGTGTGTGTATTGTACAAGAGTCAGGTGATCAAATGTGATGTCATTCTGTAACCAGCAATGAGATGAAGGAACTCTCAAAGCAGTTTGTTTTGTCTGGTTTTCTTTGGAGCATGATATAAAAGATCTATGTTAGTTATCACACTCAGTTGATCAGTTGAGTTCTTCAGTTCAGTTTAGTATCTTGTCACCTTGCCTTCTGAAAGTGAGCATCTCGGCATTTAATCTTGCCTTGCTGTATTAATTAATTTAGCTAGGAACATTTATTCTTTAGAGAGTCAGGAAATACAGTGAGATTAGTTGAGTATTGTTTTTCTGCATTTGTTTGACTCTGACCAACTGTGTTTTCTTTATTTCTCATGTGGTTGAAACTCTGGCGTTTATTGTACTTAGATATTTAGTATTCCCATATTTTTCAACTTTATTATTTATTATTAAATATTTTTATACCTTTCAATGTGGCTGGTCTTTTACAGAATACTTGTAACATCTTGACAGTAATTTTGCTTATTTTAATGATGCCTTGACCACTCTGAAAAGCCTAGCTGCTTTGGTTACACTAAAAAATTATGTTAGCATTGATTTTACTCAGTATAATTGAATACCCTTGTAAAAGCCTAAGAGTGGTTGACTGGTGGTATTGAAGTTATCTTATAGTCTGGGCAGAAGGGGTACAGTTAGTAAATTTTTACCAACCTTTCATAGGAGTGTGCGTATGAAAATCAAATACCCAGGTGTGGGTGTGACAGCTACTTGGAACTGGAACACAGTGCTCCAAAGTGAGTCTTCTTTGGGATCTGCAGTGATATATATTCCAGTCCCAGGTCTGGAGCATGTTCCCTGTATGACCTTTGAGGAAATTGTACTTGATGAAGAGAGCTGCATCTTAAAATACTCTGTAAATCTGTTCCTGTTTTTAGTGACTGCCTCTCACCCAGTGTCAGTTGTGGGGATTGAGGGTCCATGATTACTAGCCCAAAGTAAAGAGAAGCTGTCACATATTGGTGGAAGAGTGGAGTTTGTATCCTATATTAGGGGATGGAAGACAGGCCACTGTTAAAAGACACACAGCCTCTGACATAACTATTGTGAAGAGGATAGCGAAGACACACAGTCAACAGGGAAATGGCCACCAGTAAGCAAAACCAGAAATCCAACCACAATGCGATGGAAAAGTGATGACATCAATGATTGAACCAAAAGCAATTCCGTTTATTATACGACAAACAAATTTCTTTACCTAGGTTTCGTTCATTAAACGAACTTCTTCAGAATCCTATCCTAACTATTGTGAAGCCTATAGTGGTTAAAGAGGAGCAGCACTAGCTTGGCAGTCCACTCCAATCAGAGCTTTAGGAGATATCCCATTCAAAATACCTTTGGCCAGGGTTCACCTTGACTGGGAGGGTGGAAAAGGAAGCAAACAGGTAGCTGTGTTTGAGGATATTACTGCAGATGCCTTGATAGGGAATGATGTTGATAATGCAGTACCTTGTCTGTATGCAGTTACATGCAGTCAGGCATGGAGACAGACATGTAGGTCAGGTAGGCTGGGGGAGACCCAGACAGACCCCACGCTTGAAGCTAGGGCTGATGATGTGGCTATTTCAGGGAGGAAGAAACCCTGTAGCAGTGAGCCTAAAAATGAGCACAGCTGCTGGTAGGTACTGTTGTTCCCATGGACAGGGTGACTGAAAGGGCAGAGGTGAGTGGTAGTACCCAGGCTGACAGTGAGGCAACACTATCAGAAAAGACTAGGGCTCATGTGAAAGGGAAGGTGGGAGGAGTTACAAAGGTAGAGTTAAGACAGGCTCAGTTTTTGGATCCTACCTGCCTCAAGCCTCGTAAAGTAGTATCCAAAAACTGAGTCTATTACGAAGGAAGAGTTGAGACAGGCTCACTTTTTGGATCCTACTTTATGAGGCTTGAGGGAGGCAGCTATAGAGGCACCTGATGCTCAAGAAAAAGGGGAGTCTGCATACTGGAATAAAGTGTTACTGTATAGAGAGTGGACCCCTGAGGGAGGGCTAAAGGGTGAGGAAATATAGCAGTTGGTAGTGATGACAGCCTACCATCTGGCACTTCTAGCCCTAGCTCATGACACTTCTTTTGCAGGTCATATGGGCATAAAGCATACCAAGAGATGTGTTAAGTATAACTTTTATTGCCCTGGGATTATAAAGGATGTAACAGTGTACTGCAGGACCTGTAAGCAGTGCCAAAAGGTAGGCAAGGCAGGGGACAGGGTCAAAGCTCCATTGATTCTTTTGCCTGTGATTTAAGAGCTATTTTGGAAGATAGCTATGGATATTGTTGGGCCTCTGAGTACTGCAAGTTCCATAGGGTACTAGATATCCTGAGGAAGTGGCTCGGTCCTCCATCAAGGCAGAGAAGGTGAAAAATGCTTTGTTAGGGTAGGTTTCCTGAGGGAAATACTAACTGACAGGGGTGCCAGTTTCATGTCAGACCTGCTGGCTTGTACATGGAAGTTTTGTGGGGTGAAGCTCCTGAAGACCACTCCCTATCATCCCCAGACTATTAGTCTTGTGGAAAGGTTAATTGCTACACTAAAGACCATGCTAAAGGCCTTTGCAGACCAGTTTAGGAGAGAATGGGACAAATATTTGCACCATCCATGGCATAAATACAGAGAGGTACCCCAGGAATCCACAGGTTTTTCACCCTTTGAGTTGCTGTATGGGCATAGGGTGAGGGAGACCTTAGATTTGATTAGTGATGAGCGGAGGATGAGTGTAAATCCTACAAGGGGTCTGTTGTGGCATATGTTGTAAACCTCAGGACAAGGCTTAGGGAGCTCATGGGCTTAGCCCAGGAGAACCTGGCAGGAGGCCAACAGCAGAAAAAGGTCTGGTGTGACAGGAATGTTTGAGTCTGAGAGTATGCTGTGAGGCAGCAGGTTATGGTGCTCATTCCTATCAGACACAAAAAGCTGCAGGCAGTTTGGGAAGGACCCTTCAAAGTGGTAAAGAAGGTCAGTGATATTAATTAAATTGGAAACCTGCTAGCCAGGTGTTATTGCCACAAATTGTACTATGTTAACATGATGAAGCCTCAGCATGTCATAGACATCCTGAGCAGACTGCAAAAGGCAGGGATGACCATTAAGCCCAGTAAGTGTCAGGTAGGTATGGCAGAGGTTTCCTACCTGGGACATAGAGTGGGGATGGTAAGATTAGGCCAGAGCCTGCCAAAGTGGAAGCTATTCAGACATGGCTTGCCCCTGTTACCAGAAAGCAGGTGAGGGCACTCTTGGGGACAGTGGGGTACTATAGAAAGTTAATTCCCAATTATAGTACAATAGTTGCTCCCCTCACAGACCTGACAAGCACAAACACATACAATAAGGTAGTTTGGACCCCAGCCTGCGAGCAGGCATTCCAAAAGCATAAAGGAGCATTGGGAGGACCCCTTGTGTTAGCCAGTCCAGATTACAACAATGGCAATGCAAATGGACTCTCAAGACAGTGTATAGGATAATATTTTCCCAGACAGGCCTATTTGTCTCAAGCAACTTTTTTCCAGGATCACTTGAAAAACTAGCTTGAGTCTTAAAAGGGGGGAGAGATGTAATGATGTGAGGTCTTGCCGTCTTAGCCAGTGAGAATAGGGCAGTGCATGTGTAACATGCGCCAGCATAGTTAGCTGGAGATTTGTAAATAAGTTTGTGTCATTTGACTATCACACTGACTTGTGCAGGTGTGTGTGTTAAAAAAATGCATCAACAGTGTTATTATAACTGCTTAAATGTATGTTTAAACAAAGAATGCTGTAAGGTAAGAGTAGAAGTTTTTGAAATTGTTCTCTAATTTTCATACTGCAACAGATCTTACCAAAGCTCTGAGTGTGTATTGTACCAGAGTGATCAAATGTGATGTCATTTTATAACCAGCACTGAGAGGACAGAACTGTCACAGCAGTTTGTTTTGTTCTTTTTTCTTTGGAACCTAATGTAAAAAATCTGTGTCAGTTAACATAGTCAGTTGATCAACTGAGTTGTTCAGTTCAAGTCTGTTAGAAGCTCATCACCTTGCCTTCTAGAAGTAAGCATATCAGCATCTAATCTTGCCTTGCTCTATTAATTAAGTTAGCTAGGGAACAGTTATTCTTTAGACAGTTAGGAAATACAGAGAGATTATTTAAGTATTATTTTTCGGGTCTATATTAGAACACAGAACTTTCAAAATTTTGAGTGTTCTAATATCAAACCCTATTAATCAAAAATTTAAAACATCGAATATACAGAACAGCGAATTATTTCCTAAGGAAAAAATTTGCTGTTCCAAAACACATACACACAACACAAGCACACCAAACAAACAGCAATCCACGCACATACATCTAAACTCTTACACCTAACCCTACACTAAACTATACATACACCACTAACTATCCACTTACCTAACCCAAACCCTAACCCTAAGGTTCATCACTATCGCACAGTCACCTCATCTGCGCTCTAAACCTAAGTCACCTACCCTGCCCTAACCTTCACGTCCACACAATCGCACACTTATCTGACCTGCGCCTTAACTCTAACTCACCTAATCCGCCCTAACCCTCACATCCACACAATCGCACACTTACCTGAACCCAACCCATAACTATCCACCACAGCACTGAAAATACCAAAGCAACAGAAATGGACAACCAAATTCTTTCCCTAGGAAAAAATTTGGTTTTCTGTTTCTTCGATATTTTCAGCATTCGCTGAAAATGGGTCGATATTAGAACACTCGAAATTTTGAAAGTTCGGTGTTCTAATATAGACCCTCATTTTTCTGCATCATTTTGAATCTCTCCAACTGTGTTATTTTTATTTCTCCTGTGATTGAAATGGTGGTGTTTATTGTACTTAGATATTTAGTATTCTCATATTTTCTACTTTATTATTAAATATTTTTAGACTTTTCTTTGTGGCTGTTCTTTTAGAGAACACTTTTAACATCTTGAGAGTACTTGTGCTTATTTTATTGATGCCTTGGCCACTCCAAAAGCCTGACTGCTTTCCTTACACTCTACTATTTATGTTAGTATTGATTTTACTCAGTATAACTGGATACCCTTGTAAGATCCCGATAGTAGTTGACTGTTGGCAGCAAAGTTCCCGTCTAGTCTGGGAAGAAGGGGTACAGTTAGTAAATCTGTACAAGCCTTTCCCAGGAGAGAGAGAGTGTGTGTGTGTGTGTGTGTGTGTGTGTGTGTGTGTGTGTGTGTGTGTGTGTGTGTGTGTGTGTGTGTGTGTGTGTGCATGTGTGAAAATCAAATACCCAGGTGTGGGTGTGTCAGCTACTTGTGAGTGGGACACAGTGCTCCAAAGTGAGTCATGTTTGGGATCTGGAGAGAAAGACAGTCCAGTCCCAGGTCTGGAGCATGTTCTGTGTGTGCCTTTGGGGGAATCTGTGCTTGATGCAGAGAGCTGCATGTTAAAATACTGTGTAAATCTATTCCTATTTTTAGTGATCGTCTCTCACTGGTGTCAGTTGTGGGAATTGAGGCCCCTTGATTACTGGCCTGGGGTAAAGACAGGCTGTTGCACTTGTGGATAGCATTGTGCATCTAGATAAGGTGGAGTTTCAATGCTCAACAAGGGAAATGTGAGTGTGTTTGTGTGTTATGCTGGATCTACTTCCTCCGAGGAGAATGCGTTTACATTTGCACATAGCTCTCTTACCGTGCTTTTTATAGAAACATCCTCTCTGAAACATAATGATTAGGTCATCCTAACAAAAATGCACATTCTTCCCTTAAGATTCAGTTCTTCTGTGATGCTTGTAACTAACACTGTACTCTCTAAATAGTGTAACTAAATAATTAGGAGTTTCTATGCTCAGCATAGAAAACTTTTGTAAGTGTGAGTGTGTGTGTGTGTGTGTGTGTGTGTGTGTGTGTGTGTGTGTGTGTGTGTGTGTGTGTGTGTGTGTGTGTGTGTGTAAAATGCTTGGTGCTCTATACACTTTCCCTGAGGATAATGCATTTATATTTGTGCACAGCACCCTTATCCCACTTTTTTCAGAAATTTCCTCTCTGCAAAACAATTACTAGGTCATCCAGACAAAAATGCACTATCTCCCCTTCAGAGATAGATTTCACTTATGGTGCTTGCATCAAATACTTTCCTTTCTAGATTGTGTAACTAAACAGGTGGGAGGTTTGCTGCTGAACATGAGAAACGTGTGTGGTTGTGTAACACTTGGTACTGTATCCATGTTCTCTGAGGAGAATGCTTTTACATTTGCACAGAATGCCCTTACCTTACTGTTTATAGAAACATCCTCACTGCAACACACTGATGAGGTTATCTTGACAAGAGTGCAATCTCTCCCTGTTTAAGAGTCAGACTTCTTCTGTGACACTTGCAACTAGTACTGTGCTCTTTCAATTGTGCAACTAAATAGGTAGGAGAGTTGATGCTAAATATGAGAAATGTGTGTGAGTGTGTGTGTGTGTGTGTGTGTGTGTGTGTGTGTGTGTGTGTGTGTGTGTGTGTGTGTGTGTGTGTGTGTGTGTGTGTGTATGTGTATATGTGCAATGCTTAGTGCTGTATCAACTTCCCCTTGAGAATGCATTTAAATTTGTACACAGCTGTCTTATCCCACCTTTTACAGAATGATCCTGTTTGCAACACACTGATATGGTCATTCAGATAAAAGTGAACTCTTTCCACGTAAGTGTGAAACTTCTGCTGTGGTGCTTGTGACTAATAGTATGCTCTGTAGATTGTGTAACTAGATAGGTAGGAGGTTCAAGACTCAACATGGGGAACATTTGTGTGGGGGGCAGGGGGTGCTTATAGTTAATGAAAACTGTATACAGACAAACCAAGCAACCAGCGACAATGGAGCAAGCGGAGGTCACGTAGCTTGAACAGCAGCTTGCACCGGGTGGTGTAGTAAAAATAACTAAATGTGCCGAAATGCACCGTATCCAAATAAACAGACAGCCTTCCGTTTAAAACATTCTCCGTTAAAAGCAGTTCACAATCACAAGATGTTAATCCACAAGGTATCACAACACAACGCCCAAGTCTCCACTCGTATCAATAGAAGAAAGAAACCACTCGGTTCAAAATAAACTATCTGGAGTTTAATGTAACAAACAGCTGACACTAGTTAAGCGCTTTCATCTGCACAAACGCAGACTTCCTCAGAACTAGTGTGTCCCTTCATGATCATTCATTTTAAAAAACATTTGGCGCCAATACTTTAATCATTTCTTAAAGAGACAACCATATAAAAGGCAAACATTTTAAAACATTTTGAAAATCACACGTATACATTGATATATTCCTTTGACCTACATGTAGTGATGATTCAAACATAAAACATTACTAAACAATTTGAGAAGTGTATTAAAAAATATATATATATATTAAAAAATATAAATTTACCCTCTAAAAATACAATCTTCATATTTTAATAATTTAATAATCCTGCATTAATATGGTGTACTTTATCCATATCCTACTTGAAGTATGAGCTAACTATATAAACCTTTTGTTAAATTAATAAATTTACTAAGAATCCAGGATCAAGAAAGGTTTAATACTAATGAAGTCATTAATACCTGGACTTCTAGTGGAGTCTGTCAGGATCTGCCATTTACTCTCTTTGCTGGCCAATCTAGTCTTCCAATCACCCCCAAATGGTCCTTCTTTTTCTTCATCTATGATAAAAAATAAAAATGTGTGTTCCTCTCCAAATTCTTTTATGTGTCTAAATAATGCATTATTACAATCCTTCTTTTGAATTTTGTAGTAATGTTCATACACACGCTTCCTAAGCTCCCTTTCTGTTTTGCCTATGTAATAGGCCGAACAGATTTTGCATAGAGCTAAATAGACAACACGCTTTGTACAACAATTACCACCGATACTTTTAATCGGAGTGTGGTTAATATCACCTAATACTATTTTACTACTGGTGTTAATAAACTTACATTGGTTGCATCGTCCACATTTACTAGTAAAAATCCTTCCTTTCTTAGTCACCTTCATTGGCCTTATACATTCCAATAACCTTTTAATGTTGGGACCAGTCTTGTAAACAATTCTGGGCTTGACCCCCACAATCTTCCTGTTAGAATCAACAACAGTAATAATGTCCCAATACTTATTAAGTATATCCAGAATTCTAACACTATATGGGGTGTATGTTAAAACACATACTCTACCTGTATACCCATTCATATGTTTAGTTGACGCCATACTTTCTTTGTTGTGACCCAGTAGGGGTTTATATTTGAGCCCCCATTGGGATTCCACATAGTCAATCACATGATTGATCATACCAATGGGGTACCCTCTTTTTCCAAATAATTGTTTGACAAGGCCCATTTCTGTTGCCATTATTTCTCTCGTTGATGACATCCGAGCACATCTGATTCCTTGCCCCTTAATAATGTTTTTAAAGATATGGGGAGGATGTTCGCTACCATAGAATAAGTAATCATTGGAAAAAGTACTTTTGCGATGAATCTTGGAAGTGAAACCCTTGTCAGTTAATTCAATAAAAACATCTAGGTAGGCTATACCTTGGTTACTCATATTGTATGTAAACTTAAGGAAATGAGTGGTACCACTGATGTATTCAAGGAATTCCACAATTTTCTCTTTTGGACCATTCCACAAAATAAAAATGTCATCCAAAAATCTCACGTAGAAGGTAATAAACGTCGAGAATTGACAGGAGGTAATAAATTCATTTTCCCAATCTGACATCACCAGATTAGCAAAAATGGGGGCACAAGATGCCCCCATAGCAACCCCCTTATTTTGCCTGAAGAATTCTCCTTCAAATGAAAGATAGTTGTGGTCCAAAACCAAGCCCATCATATCAATAATTAAGTTGATTTTGTCCCATGACATGTTCGAGAAACTTCTCAAACTGTTCGCAAACCTTTCTAATCCTTCATCCTTAGGTATGCTCGAGAATAAATCACACACATCAATGGTGAGCAGTGTACAATCCTCAGTCCAAACCTCAGGGGTGAGCCTGGATAAAAAGTCCCAAGAGTCCTTGATGATAAAGGGAACATTCTGAGAAACAGACTTGGTCCATCTGTCGATGGCAACCCCAAGGTTATACGTCTTCGAACTGGATCCCGATATGATGGGTCTAAAAGGTGGCTTACTGAGAGATTTGTGGATCTTTGGTATCCCCACTATACGAGCCATCACCGGATGGTCCACTTTTAAAAAGTTGTATATGTCCTCAGTAATACGATGATCAATTAAATACTCTTCCAAAGTCAGATCGATTCTTCTGAAGCCTATGTTGATCTGATTGATGGAAACTATCTCATAGTTCCCCGAGTGATGTAAGAGGTGGTATATCTCTGCTTTGTAAGCTAAACTTGGGTAACACTGATATGGTCATTCAGATAAAAGTGAACTCTTTCCACGTAAGTGTGAAACTTCTGCTGTGGTGCTTGTGACTAATAGTATGCTCTGTAGATTGTGTAACTAGATAGGTAGGAGGTTCAAGACTCAACATGGGGAACATTTGTGTGGGGGGCAGGGGGTGCTTATAGTTAGGTGAACACATCCTCCAAAACAGCTGTGTTAAATCAATTCTACTCGGGAGAAACATTTTAAACTGCTAGATGTCTCTTCTGTCCCATTGTCCCACATTTCACCACCACAACTTCTTTGGAACACAACAGTGTAGCTAGGTATTCTCTTTGTACTCTACTGAGTGCAGTTTTCTATACATTACTTAGACAAACCATGGCTTTTTTAGGTCATATTATGTCCAAACTCTCTGAATTAATGATTCCAGTAAGAGTTTCATACACTGAAAAAAATATCTGTTAAATAGTTTTAGAGGGAAAGTGATGCAAACATTTATTTAGTGCTGGGAGGGATGTTAAAATTTTATAAATGCAAGGTGGTTTGGGAGTCAACAATAAGAGCACATGATTACAGTATTACATTTCTGGTACACCTTTGGTGTAGCACACTGATGAGGTCATTTCATTCTAAAGTGCACTGTCACACTTTCAATGTCAGACTTCTCCTGTGGTCCTTGCATTTTTACACTACTCTCTAAAATATGTGAATAGATAGGTATGAGGTTCAAATACAGCAGTATTGAACTTCTATGAGTGTGTGGGTATGAGTGTAAATGAATTCAAGATTGGTTTACACATATTTGCAGTTCATAGGTTCATAGGTTGGTACTTGGCTATCAGCCCTAGGGCCTATACAAGCCTAGCCATAACAATTCCCTGGCTATTTCTTCCCACATTATTTACTTTCCTGGACCCCTGTCTAGCAGGGCGACTGACGTGATCCCTGGGGTGAATTTCCTTTCTCCCATCCAATCGTCAAGGTTCCTCTTGAAGAGGTCCAAAGAGGCACTCTGCTTGACATGTATGGGCAATCTATTCCAGAGTCTGGGGAGTCTCTGGGTCAGGAACCTATCCCTCCAGCATGTTTTGTTTATTGTGATGACAAGGTTTAGATCCCTGGGTGTGTAGCTCTGAGGGATTGGGATTTAATTAAGTGTAGCATAACCAACAGCTCAGGATTTGACATGGCCTTGTATGTTAAGCAGAGATCGCCTCTGAGTAGGCGATATCACGACAGAGTATAGCTGGAGTTTTTAAAGGCGGTCAGCGTGGGGCATCTGCTTTAGGCCTGTGATTCTTTTAGTGAGGTATTTCTGAGGCCTTTCCTGTTGTTGCAGATGTCTTGAGAGGTACATACCAAATGGGCGTTGTATTCTATAATGGGTCTAATGAGGGATGAGTACAGTGGGACAATGACCTCCTTTTTTCTGGATGAAAAGCCCTTCGTGATGAGGTGTGCCACATAGAAGGATTTCCTGACTGTTGTGGCGATGTGGTTATCGAAGGTGAGACCACTGTCCACCTGTGTCCCTAAGTCTCTTATCACACTTTCTGTGTTTAGTGTACTGCCACCTATATGGTAATTCATGGATACATGTTTTTTCCCAAAGGGGATAACAATACATTTCTTGGCATTGAGCTTGAGCCCATGGCTCTGGCACCAAGCATCTGTTTCTGTAAGGCCCTTTTGTAGAGTATCCTCATCATTTGGGGATTCAGTTACAACTATTATAGCCCAAATGGCTGTAAAACTCATTTTACTAGACACTTCCCTTTGGCAATACACTGCTGATGTCATCATTTCATAGACACTGTATATCTCACTTGTACTCAGTATTCCCTTGTGACACTAGCTTCTGATAATGCACTGTATAGATTGTGTAACTAGTTAAGTAGGTGATTTGAGTCCATCCTGCTTAAATAGTGTGACTGGTTACTGTCAGATGGCAACCTCACAAATACCTTTATGTACACATCCACTTATGAGATGGATTTACAGCAGCAGAGTGTTATACTAGCAAATCCTAGCAACCCCAGGAAAAATAAATGTTTGATCACGCAATGATGACATAATGCCACCATAACTGCTGTATCTCACAGTTGTAGTGGAAATTCTCCTCTGTTGGGTGACTTTGATGCTATGCTTTGTACATTGTGAAACTGCATATGTAGAATGTTTGAGGCTAGTGGTGAGCATGCCTTTCACCCTCATACTGTGTAGACTACTCTTCAAATACATATATGATGTGCAGTTGTACAGTATTATTGTACCCTTTGACCACTTTTAGTATAAATATCTAGTTAATAAATAGTGGTGATATCATCCATTCACCTGGTCACTGTCCCAGTTATACCTCAGCATGTTGTGTGGCACTTGCAATTCAGGCACTGATCTGTAGCTTGTGATCTTAGGTAGTTAATTCAAACCCAGCCATTTCTACTTAGAGTACATTGCATCTGTCTTATTGTGACTGCACACGTAACTTACACAGTTGTCAAACACATCTGCCGTGTGCATGTATAGATGTTGATTTCTCTTACAAAAAGCTAAGTTAATTTCTCACATAGCGATACTTTTAGTCAGAGTAATGACAACATGTGATTACATTTTCTTTGCATAACATATGTTGTATGGCACAAGGGAATGAGACAACATTTTGTATGTTGCTGCTTTAGTACAACTATTACTGACATACATATCATTTGCAACACCTACATGATATAAGGCCTTGACATAACATATCTCATAATTGTAGTGACACTTTTACTGTGGTGCATTCATTCTCTGCAACATCGTGTACTTTCTGTAGTTAAATGCTCAGGTGTTCAACATTTACATTTAGCAACTGTTAGCATTGTGTGGTCTTATACTGCAATGCATGAATGGCATCCACCATGGTTATAATGTGCATTTATAGTGGGAGAGGCCTGTACCATTCCTTTTATCTCAAAAAGATTGGTTACGACACATACATATGATGTAATAAGTTAGCATAGGGGGAATGTCACACTTGTGTTAAGACTTCCACTGTGGCACTTGTTGCTCTTTCACATGTCATTAGTTAGTAGAGTTGCATAGCTTACTGTTGAATTCCTGAAACAGCAGCATTATATGGAATTAATGACAGTACACAAATAGACTTATATCTAGTTATTTATAGATTTCTGTCCCAGAGACTTGCCATACTCTGGAAAAGGCTACCCATCTATGTCAAGCAAAGTTCTTCATTAGCACTCTTCAAGAAAAATCTTGATGATTGGATGGGAAATAGGAAATACACCCCGGGGATCACTTCTGTGTCTCTGCTCAACAGTGGCACAGGAAAATAACTTTCTTGGGTGGCATAAGCCAGGGAACCTTGTTAGCTAGGGTTACGTAGGCACTTGGGTCGATAGCCTAGTACCTACCTATGAACCTATGAACCTATTTGTATCCATTTTATGTTGGACAATGATATATCATCACAGGTTGTGACTGCATGACAGTGAAATAGTTATTTGGGGAATGCTGTACTGTGACTGCTCCTGTGGCATGTGCATTGATTGCTGGCTTGTATAGCATACCTACACAGAAAGACTGTGGTTCAGTTTTGGGACAGTGTGCATACTACACAATGGAAACAGATTCCTTATCAAGAAACATTGATATTGTACTGCTCATTGTAATGCAGACAGTAACATGTGTATCTCCTTTTCAGCATTCTGGCTTAATTTGATTGTATTATATTCATACTCCTTTCTTACTGTGCACATTTATTTCAGTTATTTGTGACAGTCTCCATTGATATCTGCTGTGGCACATGCAGTAAATACAGAGGTCTGCAGGGAACCTAGTATCATAGGTGGGGTTTGAATCTGATAACATCTGTCAGACAATTATGTCAGATGGCAGTGACTTACACACAGATAATCATTATGACACAGTCAGAGGGCCACCTTTTTCAAGTCTTGTCCTACAAGTTAGGAAATCCATACCCTTTATGAGAGGAAAGTGCTGTAAGCCCTTCAAGGGTGTTCTCCATAACATAACCAATATGCATATTTCTGTGGCGTCCATGTATTCATTGTTCTGACATCTGTCTTGGCATGTGTTTGCAAATGACATGATGTGAATGTTTATTATGTCATTCATTGCTCACAGGCATTATGTGTCTCAAAGATAATTATGCTCTGTATTGCATGTCTTCATCCAGACGTTTTTTTATTACTGCAATTGTTTTCATCACACTATGCAGCTTAGTGGCTGATGAGGGTTTCCATAAACATGTCTTCTTGTATGACATGCTGCTAAACCATCAGAAACAGTGATTGGTCCTCTATGACACTTTTTTTGATGTAGGTGCTATTGAATTGCTGTTATGTTACTGTTCCCTGTAAGTGCATATGAGAATGCCGAGTATAATGATGTCTGGGATGTTTGCAAATTACCAGTGGAAAACTTAATGTAATGTCATCCTATCTGTGTTGTCACTTGTTACTAATGTAAGTTGTGCCTTACTATATTATCATTTAGCATTTACATGACTATATAATACTTGCTTGTATATTACATATTTATAGGCAATAAATCCCTTTTCTATGGGTGCCAATAACAGTTACTTGAAAAAAAAAAAACATGTCCATTTCTGGTGTGTATGACATGACAGCTTTAAGGTTAATTTGTTCTTGTGTATATATGCTGAGGTGCAGAATACAGCAGTGGTGTTGGCTTGCATATAATAATTCCTTGTATATACATCTCATACACAATAAATGCAGTCTTTGCATTCATCCCTTAAATGTATCCTCTGTCCTTGCTGTTATCTCATCTCAGCATTTTACTAATGGCTATCAGATTTTAATCACCCTTTCTTATACTGCAGCTTTATATTCCTATCATATCCTTTGTTAGCATGTCTGTTCTTATTTATGTACCTATTGCTGCTGACATTATCATTGCATTAGTATTGCAGGATTTATGTTAGAAATGTTTCTTTGACACTCCAGCACATTTGCCTGCAGTAATATGAGTATACTTTACTTATTTTTCCTTACCTATTATTTATTTTTGTAATATAAGCCCTTGTTATTTGTGTACAGTTTCCCCCTTTCCTGTCCCCTCCTCCAGAATTATTTTACTTTACTTGTCTTTAATATCTCAGGGGCTACATGTTCATATCCAAAAAGCCACACAAAGAACCAGTACAGGAAAACCACTAGACCAGTGAAAACCACGCTGCACGCTTGCAATAGAATGTTTTAATAAAAAACTCTAGCTCCTCGGCAACACAGCTTTCTATTGCAAGCGTGCAGTGTGGTTTTCACTGGTCTAGTGGTTTCAACTTCATGCTCATATCTTACATTTGCCTAGTGTGAAACTGTTTTGTTTACATTTTGTGCTTGTGCTTGCAAGCACCTTCCCATGGCTATGAATACTATTGTCAGCCAAGAAAAGGTCTTTCAGATGTGTCGGCACAATCACCAGCATGCATATTTGATTACTGCTGTTGCTCATCCTACTAACATGCTCAGATTGGGTAGGCTTAGCCAAGGCCTAAATGGTGATTAATGAATCCCAGGGCATGTGTTGTTCTCACAATTTAAACACGTTATATGATGATGTATTTGGAGCTTTTCTCCATGAACCTCCACTGAAAATGGGTTCTAATGGCCCAGTCAGACTTTCCCAGAAAACAAATGTCAATAACTAACTAAACTAACTAACTAATTAACTAATTAACTAACTAACTAACTGACTAACTAAAGTGTTTTGCCGAAGTTATTATTCTTAAAGTGACACATGCCCTTCTACTGGCAAATGATTCATAAGTTAAGCATATAATATAATCTAACCATCATCCTTAAACAAAACATTTCCTTATGAAACAAAATCTGAAATTAGCTTCGTCTTTGACCACTAGCTTTAGTAGGCTAGCAATTATAGTTGTTTTTCTCAATAAAATAATTATTTAAGTTTAGCCATAATAGAGAGTTGATATTCTTGAAATGGAAATTGTTTTAACTATTTTAGGGTATGGAGCTTTTGAGTCAGATATTGCTAACATGTTAGTGAAGATTCAGTGATTGGTCTGAATATATAGTTCATGTCAGTTGAACTCAGATGAATAAGGAGAACTACATTTCATTCAGTCAACCATACAGGCATGTATAGTCCATTTCAGAGGTCCAGACAAATATGCAGGAATTTCTTGCTGGAATGTGTACACTTCTAGTTATGTGTTTCCTCATTATGTGATGCAGTCTTCTTACTCTGAAATGTGACTTATCCTATTGAGCCTATCTCTGAAGGGGGAAGTGAGATCTGTGTGATGCCTTCTGGACCTTTTACCTCTTACACCTCCCACCAGAAGGACTGTTATATTTAAGATGTTACTTGATTTAGTGTCTCTTCAATCATATAATACCTGACTCCAATAATGAACATGAATCACTCCTATCATGAATGAAAATCTAGTTGCGTACCAATATGACTTACAAGTTTGAGATGATCAGTCATGCATTGTTTCTTCTCTTTCTTATCCATTTTCAATTTGTTTTTCAAAGGTTTGCTTCTCTGGACTTGGTCACTGGCTTTAACAAAATTAACAAAGGTATCATTTGCATTATTGTACATTTGTCACCTTTGTGATAGCCCATCACTGGACCAGTAATCAAGGAGCCTCAATCCTCACTACTGGCACCTGTGGGGAGACATTCACTGGGAAGATAACAGGTACACACACAATATTTCCAGCTCCAGCTCTCTACATGAAGTGCAATTTCCCTTAAGAGCACACAGAGACCACAGTCAGTCTAGGGCTGGTTACTTCCTCTTTCTCCAGATCCCCAATGGCACAGCTACAGAGTTGAGATTTCAGCCGATTGACCGAACCAAGACCTCCTGCACCATCTCTGTCCAACCAGTGCTTTGTGTCTCTGCCCATGTAGCTGACATACACACACTCTTTGCGGTTTGATTTACAAACACACACACACACACACACACACACACACACACACACACACACACACACACACACACACACACACCTAGGAAAGACTGACACAGGTTTTCTAGCTATGCCCCCTTCTGCCCAGACTATAAGGTAGTTTCCACTGCCACAGTCACTCCTTATCAGCTACTTTAAGGCCCTTAACAAAGGGTGTCCAATCTTACTGTGTAAAATTAATATTCATATAAATGGTAGTCTGACCAAGAGCAAGGCTATTAGGAATGGCCCACACAGTGTCACCAAATAAATATGCAACTTCGCTCAAAACGCAAATATCTGTACACGTTAGCCACAATGAAAGGTTTAAATATATTTAATAATGACTAATAAAAGAACAAGACAATACAAAATATATATCCACAGTGTCATCAGATTTCAAAACCACAAGAAATATTTAAAACAACATTGCAGGACAGTCTCAAATAAATGAAGAAAACATCTAAACTATGCTTTACTATATTCCTGACTATATCTAATAGAATTATACTGTTCCCTAGAAACTTACTTCATTAAAGCAAGGCAGATGTGGAAAATGGGTCTTCTAGTTGTTGTCAGGTCCAAAACAGAATACAGAATGCTCTGTCTCACTAAGAGCTTCTCAAATTAATATCTCAAATAATACTGCTGGGATAGCTTGCAGAATGACATCACTTCTTGCCATCTGACTCTGGTTCCCAGGCAAAATCCCCACTGCTGGAAGCTGGCAGTATTTAGCATCTACCTGTGAAAATACATAGAACTCAGATCTTTGGCAGATGGTGGAAGTCATAAAACAATTGCATTACTTCATACTTTCAAGATTAGTAAGCAATTCACCCTAAAGACAATGCAGTAAGCTTCTCAGCACAAACTCTGTCACTCTAGCTGCACTGAAAACCGAGAGATGCCATCTATTACTGCATAGCCTATAAATGAATTTAATTTTGGCTATTTTCCTAACATTTGCTGGACT